>NC_085140.1:122398592-122998592 GCF_024139115.2 Armigeres subalbatus
CAATGAGGTCATGTTAATTTCACGGTTAGAGACAAAGTCCATCCAACTAAGACAACTATTCGACTTCTTGATTCAGTTGGCCTCGAGCAGTTTGCTCAATGTTAATAAACGACACAAATTATTATGGCAAATACTATCAATTTCGAATAGCTACGTAGTCCTACGTCACCTTTGCGTACAACCCATTGGGCTGCACTTTGAGTTTTTGAAAATCTTTTGGAATTTCTTAAAGAAACAATATGAAAAATAGTCCGAAATTCGTTTTGAAATTCCTCCGGAATTCTTTTCGTTCTCATCTTGAAAATAATTTAGAAAATCCAATCATTCCTATGGACATTCTTTAGTGATTTCTATGAATAATCCTTGAAAAACTGATCCGGAATTCCTTCGGAAGTTCCTCCAGGAATTGCGCCGAAATATCCTTACTAATGTAGTATTTTTTAATATACTCTAAAAAATTTCAGGGAGTTCTCAAAATTTACAAAGCAATCCCTAATTGATTTCTCAGATAAATTCCTGAATTTCGTCAAGAATAGCTTCGGAAATTCTCAAGTAATTCTTCTGAAGATGGCAAAACGTTTTTGAACAACGATCCATTAATGTTCACTTCATTTTTAATAGATTTGATTGGTATATTATTTCAAATATTTGTAAGGTTTTTTATCTTTTGAGAATTTCCTCATGATCACCGGTACCATCGTGCGGGCTTCTTTGAAAAATCAGGGCTACTTTGGACATTTTAAAACAAGAATTATAACGAAAATTACTATAAAATTGTCATTATTACCAATCAGTTGTCTTGTTGATAGTTGGATGGCAACTTTCTGTATCAAATTTGGTATTTTTCTGTTTATTTTTCAAAAATCAAAATCCAAAGTATGGAATCAAAAGAAGCCCCGCACGACGGTATTGAAATTTCCCTGATTATGTCGAAATTCCTCACAGCAAATAGTTTTGAAAATTCAACGACGTGTAAATTGCAGCTAACCCTTTCAAACGAATGAACATTCAATATTCTATTCATTTTGATTGAATTTTACAAGCAAGAGCAGTTTAAATTTATTTCGATTTAAGAGAACAGTGAGATCGATTAATGTTACGTTTATTTGCATGTTCCAAATATGTGCATGAAAATACATTTAAAATCACAACATATTTTTATCTGTGCTGATAATTCAGGTTATTTCAGGTGGGGAGAAATTCCTGACAATTCCAGGTTTTTCAGGTAAAAGACACCTGAATCTTAGATGCACTAATCTTCTTCTTAGATACATATATATTATGTCTAAATAAGTTTGAAAATAATGAGAGTATATTCATCTAAAATATTCTTCTTTACTATAAGAAACTGCTAAGGATTTTCCAACAATATTTACGTAAACGTCTGTGTAAATACGCGGAGATGATGTCGTATTCTTATGTGCTGAACGACAAAACGAAAACGTTTGAAATATTCATTAGATCATCTTTAAGTCTTCCAACATAAGTCCTTGGCGCCAATACATATCTATTGTAGTATTGTATGTCTCCGTATATGAAAGCATATGAGGATCAAAAGCAATTTCTTCTCCAGTTCTTCTTTTACACAAAAATCAAAGAAAATTCAGGTGGTATTTAAAAGTTGTGAAAATCAGTTTAACCGAGAAATTAAAGAATATCAACAGTGTAAAAAAATGGTGTATGTATTTACACAAATTAGGTGACAACGTTCCCACTTCCGTCGTACGAGGCGCGCTGTATGCTTATAGATATACAATCATTGAAAAAGCGTCGTATTATCAGTATTGTGAAGCAATTGATTTAGCCATGCCTCATGTAGCCTAAGAAAATATTTTAGGAGTATGAGTTACAATAGATTCTATTAGATAGAAGAACATAGTTATAAGTTTTTCAATGTAGTCCACATTATGTTTGACGGAATAAATAAATAGAGTAAATCGCTACTTGGGCCTATGGACCCGATTCCCAGCTCACTGCACAGAAATCTAATGTTTTATACTGTTTGGAGGCGTATGTTTATGATTGATAATTTAAAAAAGTCTCCCATTTTATCGATCAACATCAATATTTTCAACCATTTATTTTACTCCTACAGTCGACTCTCTACATCTCGATGTTCTATATCTCGATATCTCTCCTATCTCGATAGATTCCTCGCCCTTCAATCTAAATACATTTTGGCATTCTACATCTCGATAACCTCCCTATCTCGATGTGTTCTGATCATATATTGTTCTGGATTAACTCTCTCTATGTCAAATTTTAGACTACTAGAGCATATTCGGACAATAACAAACATATCATCAACAATAAATGCCAATTGTGGAGAGGCGACTGTAATTGGTCCAATTATAGAAAATAAAATGTAGATTTCAAACTTTCGTTCTTCGTTGCAATACCACTGAGCCGATGACATACTCACGCGTGTGCGTGCGCGAACGCGTCAAGACAAAAGAAATTCTCTTGCTAATATTCTGCTTTACGAGTGCTTGGACGTGCTCCGCATCGCTCGACGCGTCATATGTCATCGCCCTAACCAAGTGATTTTTTCACTTTTACAGAACGGTATAGCATAGCATAGCATATGTGATTGTACAAATCGTGGGTGGCTATACAATGCTCAATTGAGCAATCTACTGTATATTGTCGCAAATTGATACTTGAGATTAGTACCATTTCCTATACAGTAAGTTGTATACCTGGCCACGTCCTTACAATCACGGAAGGAAGGAAGGATTTAGTTCAACATCTACTAGTGAAGATGCAGGAACCCATACTACCTTCATAGATGTCTCGGAAGGAAAATTTGTGTTAGTGGGTAAGGTGAATAATAGGAGCTCTATTCGACAATATAGAGCGTTTGTCAATAACAGTATATGCTGAAAAATAATAATAAAATATATTCATCAATTTACTGAACCGTCCAAAGAGGGACAAAATAACCTGGATTTTACAAATGTTTCGCATTTTATACAAAACACGCACACTTATTCACCGAACATTATAATCAGAGCCGAAAACTCGGATTTTACGAATGCTCTAAATCCTACCTGAAACACGTCCGATCACGCACCAATTGTTTACTCACTCGGCCTCGCGAACTATCTGCTTACTGAGCAGAAACACGACAAAACAAGCACGACGGTTGCGCAATGCAGAACACAAATTTTCGGCTCGCGCGATCGTTCTGCTGTCCGAAACAAGAGCCAACACGCACTGAGCTGATTAACTTTATTACCGGCCGCGCAATGCAAAACACAAATTTTCGACAAACCCGCGATCGTTCTCTGTCCGAAACAAGAGCCAACACGCACTGAACTCTTTCACTTTTACAGAACGGTATCATCAAATAAACACCTACCGCCTATCGCCACAGTACTCTAAAATCATTGCTTGAAGCTGTTAATCACCACACCATAATGCTAAACTAACGCACTTCAATCCTATCTATTTGTTTGAAGCCCAAGAACTTCTAAAACTTATATAAACATATTAGAATACATTTAACAATGTTTCCAAACCGAACAAAAATCACCTCGGCTCAAGAACTTCTAGCCGCACCGTTCTGCCAGAAGGACCCTTTCTCAGTAGAAAATAATCCTTACATCGTTAATAGGAAAACTATCTAATCGTTAACGCTATCATGTTATTTATAATTCTCTTGGATTTCAAAAATTTGAACAAAATACTGTTTTAAAGTGCTTGGAAGGAATTTGGATGAGTGAATATATCTTCTCAACCAAATAAAATTATGATTCACTTAACGGCGTAGGTTGCTGTGTATCTGTTTATGGAAATGTTTCATAGGCGATTTGAAATATGTCCTGAATGAGTGTAAACATTTCTTAATCAGATACGCGCAACCTACGCCGTTAATGAATCCCATATAAATATTATCATCACGTTGTCGTGGAAACTGCATATTTTTGTTTACGTTGCATTTTCTACCGTCCCGAGAGATAATGAGAGATTAAGTAGATGAGAGATTGAGTGAAAATCGCTTATCTAGAAATTGAATTGAAGTATGTCGGAAAAGCAAGGCTGTGACTGAAATACGTGATACACTCAAAAAAAGCTTTTCAAACGATGTTTAGCAAGAATAGCTATTTTTTAAGCAGAAGTGAACCCGTTGCAGTATTACGGCCTACAACATTCAGGAAAAGTTGCTTCATGTCATAAATATCAACTGAATAATGCAGTCGTACGCATGTTAGGCCGGGAATGGAAAGAAACCCTAATAAGCAAGAAAAATTATGCAATAATTTTAATGAGGTTCATCCAATAAAATATAACAGTTTAGAGCATAAAGTAGGGAAAGAGGCAGTTGTGGGTACCCTTTGTCTTTACTGCATAACTTTGGCCCTAGTTGATCTCATGCTGACATTTAAATACCAATGGAAAGCTAGACTAATAACCCTACACATAAAGAAAAAACCTTATAAGTTATGGCCCAGGGTGTCCATCCAGTCGGGAAAACCGGGAAAAGCGGGAAAAACCGGGAATTGGACCCGACCGGGAAAAAACGGGAAAAATGCGGGAAATCATGAAACCAATCGCGAAATTGAACTATCGAACAAATCATAAACATTAATTACCAAAGTTATTTTTTAACTATTTTTTTTCTTTGAAAATAATATGTCTGACAATAGTGTAAATCATTCAAATTTTTCGGCAATAATGGTACAAATTGTATAAAACATAATTTCTCAAAGTGGTGGGTGGGGGTCGCAAGCCACTGTAAGTCTTTAGGAAGCTATGGTATAAAAAGTAAATTTTTTTTTAACATCGTGACTACCAGGAGAGCTATTTAAACACGGTGGTGCACTATTCAGATGAATATTTCATGAAAACTGATTAATCAAAGAGGAATTGGAAGGATTCATGAACAAACTGTGGGTGAACTTAAACAGCTTTCGAACTATTTTTGATTGGTAATTTGCCAAATGTTGAACGGCTAATTTCTTCGCCTATTGTTGAACGCACGTGCATTTCTTATGGGAGTTCAACAATAGGCGACAAAATTAGCCGTTCAACATTTGGCGGTTTCCCCTATTTTTGTTCAAAAAAACCCAAATTTATCCCCCAGTGGTGATTATGCCTTTCTCGATTCAATGTGTTGAATTCGAATTAGTATGGTAAATGCAACGTAAATTGCCTACATTTAGGCGGTTAATAGCTTTGATGCGATTATATCACGCTGCTTAAAATTAACTCAACTATGAGAGTAATGGATTGCGTCACGGCTAAATTAATTAATGATTTAAAATGTGAATGTACACAGCGTATTTGATAAAAGAAAAATAGAAATATTATTCAAACCGCATGAGATATTAGCAAACAAAAACAATAGTGTCCAACTAGGAAAGTTTCTCCGTCGAATGAAACTAGTTGCACTCGAATCGGTCAAGTCCTTCTATATGAAACGTGTTAAACAATAAAAAAATTCCCGGGGCTACACACATACACACACACAGTCAGACATGTGCTCAGTTTTTCGAGCTGAGTCGATTGGTATATAACACTATGGGTCTCCGAGCCTTCTATCAAAATTTGGCTTTTGGAGTGAAATTATAGCCTTCTGGTACAAATTTGTTGTACGAGAAAGGCAAAAAATATGGAGTTCTGGAAGAATGTTTGGTAATTGATAAAATTTTAATTAATTTTAATTAATTTGAGGTTTTTTTTCAATCCCAAATATTTCTCTAATTTTTTACACATTTTACACATTTTTCAACATTTTCAAACTTTAAATGTGGTGGAAAATCGGCATAAATTCAAAAATTCAAAATTTTAACGTACTAGGTAAGATCGATGTAATAAAATGTTTTTGAGCAGTGAAAACAAAAATGTTGGCAATAGAGTGATTAACCCTCATCAATAAAATTTAAGTAAAAAGTAATTCCAAGGGATCCTAGAGTTATTTTTAGAAGATTATTTGAGATTAATCCTGTCTTGAGGAATTAAGAGGAAAATCTAAGCCCAAGTTCCTTCAAGAAGAAATTGTGCTTCTGCTTTTTCTGTTCTTTCAGGATTTTTCTTAAATTAATTGACTGATTGTTTTTATTAAGGAGACTTGTAGCCCTAGGCTGGCTCATCTTTGGAAATTATCTGCTTTATAATTGTTAATTTATTATTGTGGATTCTAATTCCTTCGATTCCGCATGTGACAAAACTGGGATTGATTTATACTGAGCGGGTCTAAGAGCTTCCTAGTCCTTTTATTTATCACCAGACTAAGCTTCCTAGTCCTCCCTTTATTAAAATAAACATAAAAAATGGCTTATTTCTTGTTTAAACCGCTAATATGATATTTTAGTATCAGTTCCTCCAACCGGGAATCTGAAAGTCGATTTTGAATGGACACCCTGTATGGCAAGTACTTATTCGAAAATACTAATACACTTCATTATGCCACCTAATAAATGATCCCATACCAAAAAGCTAATAATATTCATAAGTTAATAAAAAGTATAAGTTTTGGAATGTATGTGGCTAATGCAATGTATGTAAAAGTTTTTTCTTATTCGTATCATCAAGTGCCTGCTTTGGCAAAGAGTATTAGAAATTTTAATAATAAAATAAACACATTTTTGTTTGTATGCCAAGAAATTAGTTTGATTTCGTAGATTTGAAAAAAAATATGGGCAATTTCGCAAAATTGCAGGGCTCGTATCGCTCACTCAATCTCAGGAACACAGGATGCTCCCTCACGAAAATTTTCGGGGAGAAATCGCTTTTCGGGAAAGAAAAACAACCTGGAGAGTGATAACCATTTTACGCTCACTTCGATTGCCGCCAAACGTTAGTTTGCTCTTTTTCTTTCATATTCGAGTCTTTTCGTTGCGTCTTCAATGCAGATGGTATAGTAGCTTATGTAGAACAAATAACTTAATGCTTTCATACAGATAGCGTGGTGGTGTGACTAGAGTAGGCGCATCCCTACGGCTATTATTGTTACTATTCTGGGTTCGAATCCCGGCGCGGCCATACAATTTTATAATTGTTCTGCGATAATTCTCGCGAAAAGTGAGTGAGGGGTAAAAGTGATGAAACGAAAAAAGATTTTCATCTAAAAGGCAAGATTTTCGTTTATCATCCAAGGCTAATTGCAGAGAAAGATTAATGGGTGAAAGATGATCCTCAACATAAACAACGAAAAAAGATTCTGCTTTGGCCCGAGAAACGCTTGCTTTGGTCTCATTGAAACGAAAAGTTGAAACCCTGCATTTGACATTTTTGGACATTTAAATTTTGTGGGTCGGTTGTGGGCACTCCTGAAAACTCAGCTAAAAATTTATAAGCATGAATTAAATCCGCCCAGATTGAAAGAAAAGGAATAATTTATTCATTCTAATAGTCAGGAGGCATATAAAAACTCAGATCAATTTACCTAGCAATGATGATGCCTTTCTCGTGCATTAGACGATCCCCACCAATGTGTATCCAAATGAGTGTCTAGTATAGGAACGAAATGCGTTCATATTTTATTTATGCACTTGTTCTCGCACTGGTTGTTTCTATCAAGGTTGTTGAAGTGCAATCATGCTTCGCACCGGTGGTGAATATCCGGATGCTATTCAGGCAAACACGGAAATAAACAAAATCAGGAAAAAAATATTATATATTTTCAGATATTTCAGAACGCGCTTCAACTTTTGTAATATAAATATGTGCGTAATACATTTTGTGATTATCAGATTAGCTAGACACACATCTGCTAGGTGGCGCTAGCTTATATGCAATAATTTAATGAGGTGGATATCTCGAGATCTATAAGACTTAGAAAGATTTTGTCTTCTACAACGTTGTTCGTGTAACCATAACATTTATGATGGAGACTAGTTTAGTTTGGAATTCATACGCATAGCGGCGCTAGTATATGAGAAATAACATGTTAGGTTAAATATTTCTAAATCCGTTAGAGTTAGAAAGTGGCCATCTTCTACAAAGTTATCCGAATTATCTGTTAGGTTGGTTATTATGTAAGATTATGTAAGTCAAAACCAGAAGTTTAGTTTGAAACCGCAATACTCGTTGGCGCTCGAGTTGAGTCGAATCGAGTCAAGTACGAGACACTGAAGATGGTCTTACTGTAGTATCTGTCAAAGGTACAACCAAGTGGTGGAATTAAATGGAATTGTACGAACTCGTCTTATGGCAAGTTACTTTGTAGAATACGGCAATATTCTGAAAATTCCAGATTTTGAGATATTTAACCTATCAGTTTATTTTTTATACACTAGCGCCGCTAAGCGATTGTGTTTAAAACTAAACTTGCTAGCATCATGACGGTTTTCACCATCCGAACAACTTTGTGGAATACGGCAATATTCAAAAAAATTCAGTTTTCGAAATATCTAACCTAGCAGGTTATTTCTTATACACCAAGCGGTTATATCTTAATCTAAACCTGCGTTGGTCATAATGGTTTTGACCACCCGAACAACTTTGTAGAAGGCGGCAATATCTTGGGCAATATTCTAAAAATTACATATTTTGAGATACCTGACCTATCAGGTTATTTCCAATACACTAGCGCCGCCAAGCGGTTGTATTATTAACTAAACTTGCTTTCGTCATGATGGTTTTAATCATCCGAACAATTTTGTAGAAGACGGCAATATTCTTAAGATTTCAACTATCGAAATATCTAACCTTTTAGGTTATTTCCAATTCACTAGCGCCGCCAAGCGGTTGTATTTCAAATTAAACTTGTTTTCGTCATGATGGTTTTGACCACCCGAACAACTTTGTAGAAGACGCCAATATTCTAAAAATTCCAGCTTTCGAGATATCTAACCTATCAGGTTATTTCATATGCGCTAGCGCCGCCAATCAGTTGAAATCCAAACTAAACTGACCTCCATCACAATGGTTTTGATGATTAATACCCGAACAATTTTTCAGCAGACGGCAGATTTTTTATTTATGGGTTACTTTATATTTCCGTGTGATGGTTTGGCAACGGTTGGAGCGGGTCGCCAAATTTGCCAACTCGCTATTCACCGAAGGTTGCGTTTACATTTCCCAAACCCGTTTACCAACGACCGGTGCGCGTTCGCGTCATGATAGAGGTTGCTAGTTTGGCTTTATTTACGCACTGGTGGGCATCGTCTTAGGGAGGACAATATCATAAGAAAGGTCTAAAATAGCACTTGAGGTGAATTTTATTTTTTTTCATTGATTTATGTTGTTTTATGTATTAATTTATACGCAGCATAGTAAAAACCCTGATTAATCACCCTTGCGGTAGTAGTGCCATAAATTTTGATTCTATTGTCCGATCTTACCAATCTTCAATAGTAAACAATTTGACAGGACTCCCCGTCGAATGCAACTTGTTGCAAGCAAATCGGTCATGCAGAAAAAAAGAAAATATCAATTAAACTCATTATTTCTATTAATTAGGCCGTAAATATTATTTCCTTCTTTTGTCCTGTTTGTCTTTCGATAACAAAGGGGATGGGAAATAAAAAATAAATGAATAAATTGATAAAATCGCAAAACTCATTTGATTTCATAAACAATTTTCTGAGAAAGCTTAATAGTTTATTATTTTTCCAATAAAATTCTCAATTAATTCCAAAAATTCCCTCAATTAATAAAATAAAGCCACAAAAAATCGAGGGGGGGAGACAGAAGAAGATAGTCGCGCAGCCAAAAGTTATGCAGATTTCCATCGTGACTTCTTCACATTATCGATTGCATGTCATTATAGACGATCTGTTTAAATAGAATAGCGTCTCAAATAAACAAATAGTAGGAACTCTTGTAACATAAATGTATCGATCCCCCATCTCCCCCCAGTCTCTGTTGCTCTACTGGTAAAAACCCATAAATAACTGCCATTGGTTGTGTGAAGAATTTGGCTTCGATCTTCGACTGGCAACTGCCGATTGAAGAATATGAAGTATGAAGAGTATGAAGTATGAAGTCTTCGTGGCAGTGATGGGAAATGTCAAAAAAATGTCATGGCATTGCTATTACCAATTTCCTTATAACTTTTTTCAAAAGTAATTTACAGTTCGGATTTTTCGATTAACATGTAGTACTTAAAGGGTCCGAGAACATTGTCGAACAGATCATTGCTCTAAATACAAAGTGTGAGCCATGAGAGCGAGATTAATAAAATGTCACGAAATGCCATGACATTAATGTCATTTGACACTAATTCGGCTCTCACGCCGCCAATATCATATTTAGAGGAATTATCTGTTAAAAAAAAGTTTTCGAGTCCTTTAAGGACTACATGTTTATATGGAAAACATAATTGTAAATTACTTCTGAAAAAAGTTATTAGCAAATTAGTCCCATGACATCGAAATGACATTTCCCGTCACTGCGTGGTTCGATGTTGCCATGACGATTTGGTTGTACGACGAAAGCTGGGGTGGCATTGCGCATCTCGATTCGAACGTAATTCTATCGAGTCGAACATGTTTGGCATTACGGCTTTCGATTCGATCTCGAAAACGACTCATTGTTCGGGTATGCTCGAGGAGGTACAAGAATAACGAGATGTTTTGGCATTATGGATACTCGATAGCCCACTGGAAAACGACTCAAGTCAAATGAAAAACGCTCGTCACCTTCATAACTTTCGAATGTTTTTCGAGAGTGAAAGTTTTTAATTATAATTGTTATTATTTCTGTACGGGAAGATAATAAATGTTTCATTATTGTATCTTGAAGGAAAGAATGTCATTTGTATACCTACTTTTATAGTTTCCAGACAATATGAAATCTCTAAGAGCACCTCCATGGGAGTCCCCATCTGGGTCCCTATCAGGCTTGTAAAATGTCATCTGCATGTCATTTGACCAATTTGTTCATAACTTTCTTTAGAAGCCAAATTTATTCCATAATTTTAGATGTACTCATAACTCTTGAGTAGGGCTACATTTTTGTCTAAGGGTACATTGCTCTAAATATAACATCTGAGGCTGGAGAGTGAAAACTCTCCAAAATGTCACGTGTCATTTGACATAATGTCATTTGAATGACATTTTGCCTCCCACGCCTCAGATTACATATTTACAGCAATGCCTTGTTAGACAAAGTTGTAGGCACATTTAAGCGCTATAAGTTCGTCATACATCATGAATTGATAGCTACCGTCTGGAAAAAGTTCTGGGAAAATTATACAAACGAATGCAAATGACATTTTACAACACTGGTCCCTATCGCTATTTCCGGGCCCCTAATTGGGACCCACTTTTACAACGGAGGTATCTAAACGGGAATGTAAAATAAGAACGCAACTCAAAATTAGCAGTGAGTCTCCAAATTTAGCGCCCCATACTGGGTTGCTAAATTTCCATACAGGGTTGCTATTTTGTGAAACGTCACTTTGGTATTGATAAAAATTGCACAAAATCTTTTTTTTCTTTTTCAGAACAATTTCGACGTAAATTAAAAAAACAAGGAGAATATTATTTTTTTTAAACTAGTGTCCCAGTTCAACTTCGCGAAGAAATAATTACAGTAATGGATCAGCTTTAATGAGGAGCGATGCGCACCGGCGCACGCTAGATCCCGAAATATTCATGGATTTCTCGCGAAAGAAAATTCCACTGTTTTTATTTTGTTATTATAGTTATTCCAAGAGTCTTCCAGGAATGCCTCAGAAGGTTCCTTTAGTAATTGTTCAGTATGTTCTTCAAGTAGTTCCTTCAGAAAAGCTCACGCAAGTTTATCTTTTCTGTCGTTCATTCAAAAATGATTTGTTTTTGAAATTCATCTTGGATCCCTTCTCCGGGAGTCCTTCAGCAATTTTTGTGTTCTTTTAAGAATCTTTAGCAGTTCTCCCAGAATAGTTTTAGGATTTCTTCCAGATTCTCTCGGGATTTTTTTTGGAAAAGCCCTATATTTTTTTATGGTTTATTTGAAAACTCTCCGGATTCTTTTGGATGTTGTTACAATTTTTTTTCTCCGAGATGTCCTTCAGAGAAAAAAACTGGGAGCATTCCCGCTGGAAATTGTCAAGAGATTCTTGTGAGAAAACTGGTGGGAATTTCAGGAGGAATTTCTTCAACTGCAAGTATAAATCCCCGAAAGAAATTTCCAGGACGAAGGAATTCCAGAAGGAATAACGGTGAAAAAATTTACTACGACGGGTCTTCAGCTAGCCTTGCGATCAAAAGCGTAAAATTGCCCTCCAGAGATGGCGAGTTCTATTCGCAATTCGGTGAAGGATGCTTTCGAGTATACCTATAGGCCCCAAGGGCATAGTTATCAGTTGTCACACAAAATACATACGCATGCAATGGCGGGCACAAAAAAGCTTTAAATTAATAACTAATAAAATGCTAATAGAATACTAATTTCAGCAGCTAGCCAAGTTCCAGTTGAAATGTAGAGCCATTGAAGAAGATGTTGACTACTTTTAGCAACGCCCGGTGAGAACTCAATATGTTTACGAAGTCGCTATACCTAAAACAAAACCACCGGTGGGAAGATGGGGCGCTATCCTAAAATAGCACTCGGGAGGGAGCGCTATAATGAGAATAGCGATGAGGACTCCCGTGGAGGTGCTCTAATGATCCCGAAATCCGCGTAAAACGACTTAAACTATTTTTTTTTTGCTTTGTGCACGTATTTCATGACGATTTCGATAACCGCGTGAAAAATCGATGGGGAAAATCTGCGTAAAAAAACGTGTTTATTCCAAAATCTACGTAAAAATAGTTGAGTTAAATTTAAAAAACGCGCAAAAGATAACCCAAGTGCATTTAACTAAAACACATGGGAACATCAAAGTAATTTATTATCGAATACTTCTTTAGCTTTAAATTATTTAGCTCAAAATTGGATCTGTGGCATAAACTCGAATAAACATAAAATTTATGACGAATTTCGCGCCAACTCGACCAGCGGTTGGCAGCACCATCTCAGAATCGAACGAAACTTGGTGGGCATAAAGATATGGTATTTCTAAGCCACTCTGCATACTTAGTTTTTCAAAAATTGTAAAGAGTAACATTTGATGAGGGCCTAATTTTTTTTCATGGATTTTTTATAAATCGATGTAACTCTAAAATGACAAGACCTACAAAAAAGTGTTGTATGGCGGACTGTCGTGAAATTCCCAGAAGTTTTTTGGAAAAATATCCAAAAAATAAAATACCGATTTCTACACTGAAAAAAATTAGTTTTAAAAATTAAAATCAATATTACAAAAAAACCTCATCTCAGAAATCGATGAAATTTTTTCTGCAGATAGGTATTTTAATTGTCTAACTTTTCAGGGAATAATATTCCTGTGACATATTTAAGGAAAAAAGTTTTGCTAACAAAAACTTTTTTCATGTCCATATTGAGTGAAAATTTATCAGCGTGTTTTATGCCTACAGCGCCAAATATAGGTTCAGCAGCCTATCATCAACCAACGACACATTTTGGGAGTATAAAAAATTGTTAGGGAGCAATTTAGCATAATCTAACATTAATGTGGACCAACATTTGCAAAGGGCGTATATTTTCCTAGATTGCTTATATAATTGCTTATAATGACCAGATTTACAAAATTATGATGTTTGATGGACTATTGTAAATTTGTCTGAACTATGAAGTCTGAAACATAAAAGAGCGTTTCGTTCACCGAGAAAATAAATTAATGAATGTAAAGTTTAAATTTGGTTTAGCAAAAATAAAAATTAGAGGTCGATTTTTTTTATCAAATAAACATTTTGATTCCAAACGATGAAGCTCGGTAGGTAATTTCATTAAAGGGATTTCCGGTAAACGCATATTTAAAGAATAATAAATTTTCCGCATTTTTTAAATTTTTTCTTCAATTTTATTTGTTTAATTTAATTTGTAAACTTAGTCGAACAATTCAAAGACTTTTGGGTCTTCATCTGAGTTGGAATATTTTTAGCCAGGATTTTATATGAGCGATTGGCATAAAAGAATGAAGCTTTTGTGTGCCAATTATAGTTTTTGCTTTTTTGAAAAGTTCATCAAACTTTTGTTGAGTACCGTCGTCGGGGGTGACAATGGGTCAAATGGGGTGAGAATGGGTCACTGTTTCAACTACTTAGAATGCTTGTAGAATGGATGTATCTGAGGACAAGAAGACAAAAATATAAGAGACCTTTTTGAACGATTTTGCTTTACGCCCTCCATGCTCGCGGTGAGAGCGATGACCCATTCTCACCCCAGACCTATTGCCACCCCCGATGGCGTTATTGCTCATACGTGATATAACAGAAATGTAATTTAGTGATATTTTTGTTTGATTGAAAACGTGCCCATTCGCCCATTCGTACAACTCCCGAGGAGTCTTGATAGTGTTTCCATAATCTTTGGCAAGAGTTGCTCGTTTTGCCATTCGTTTGAGAGTGACACCAATAGCTTCGCAAGGGCCTTTTCCGTGCGATGTTGTAAAAAAGTGCCATTCTGCTTCTAAGCCATGTTTTGAATTTAAATTACACAGACTTGCAAAGTTCCTTTTATTTTTTATAATGTGCTGCAGCTCACCCAGACACAAAAGTAATTTTTGTAAAATCGATCGACTGTTTCAAAAAGTCAATTAATTTTTAAATGAATAAGTGAACAGCTTTTGTGTCATGGGTCATTACTTCTGATTAATAAAGCTATCGTTTTCTAATTAACCGTTTCTTTTAAAGTAAACTTCGAATGGATGTATTGTTGCCTGGGAATTATTCCAACCTTGAGCAGCATTTTGGATAATGAATAAATAATTTTCAGATAAATCTAACAGTACAAGTGTATTATTGTTTGCAAATAATGTCATAAGTTATAAGTTTATCAATTTTTTCAATAAAATACGATACAAAATCATCTACAGGCTTTACAACGGTTTCTAAATTACACCGTTCAGTGGTTAGCCTTTGCTGAAAAACAACATCTTCTTTTCCACTATTACAATTAAATATCACTTCAGTTTCGTTTCAGCAACATTGCCCGTTTCCAAAGTAATTATTTTTTTGTAATTGTTTTTAAGTTACTTCGATACAAAAAGTCAAATAAAACATAAACCCTTTTAAAATGTTGGTCCACAACTATGTTAGATTATGCTAAATTGCTTCCCAAACAAATTTTTATACGTCCAAAATGTGTCGTTGGTTGATGATAGGCTGCTGAACCTATAATTGGCGCTGTAGGCATAAAACACGCTGATAAATTTTCACTCAATATGGACATGAAAAAAGTTTTTGGTAGAAAAACTTATTTTCCTTAAATATGTCATAGGAACATTATTCCCAGAAAAGTTAGATAATTGAAATACCTATCTGCAGAAAAATTTCATCGATTTCTGAGATGAGGTTTTTTTTTGTAATATTGATTTTAATTTTTAAATCTAATTTTTTTTCAGTGTAGAAATCGATTTTTTATTTTTTGGATATTTTCCCAAAAAACTTCTGGGAATTTCACGACAGTCCGCCATACAACACCTTTTTGTAGGTCTTGTCATTTTAGAGTTACATCGATTTATAAAAAATCCATGAAAAAAAATTAGGCCCTCATCAAATGTTACTCTTGACAATTTTTGAAAAACTAAGTATGCAGAGTGGTTCAGAAATACCATATCTTTATGCCCACCAAGTTTCATTCGATTCTGAGATGGTGCTGCCAGCCCCATAGAAGGGTTGGCGCGAAATTCGTCTTATAGTTTGTGTCCTAACAATATCTCAATTTACAAAACATATCGTATCGGCATAATATTTTAATCGACAACTGCAAGAGCTCAATAAATAATATTCCTTTTTATAGTCATTGAGCACAATTTGCTTGTTTATAAATAAACTGCCAATTCATGCCCTGAAGGATGCCTTTCCAACAGGCAACATGCTTCACGCAGATGAAATTACTCTTATTCTCTCTGTTTACTCACATTCGACATGCGCTGAAGGTTGTCTCTCCAGCGGGCGGCATACTAAACATGGAGACAGCTATCTCTTATTCTCTCTGTTTACATTTCGTTTGACAGAACATACTCGATTGTGCTAGTACTGCACCATTCGAAATCTTGTACTGCGACTGAATGAAGTCGAACGAAAGACATAATGTCGCATTTTTTTCGAAACGAATGCAAAAACGTACGAATCGAGTGATTCGATTCGAGATGCACAATGCCACCCTTATGTTGTGAGCGTCATCGACGATGCGACGAGTTGCAGTGAAGACATTACAACTCGTTGCTACTGTGGCGTTTCAGGCTGTGACGACGAGTATTTTCAGCCCTGTCGCTATCGATGTTTGATAAGAAAACGCTTTAAAGATTGATATGAAGATTTTCCAAGAAACTTAACCCTTTCCCACTCAAGATTTTTTTCAAAGATTTCAATAGGAATGAATCATCTTTGAGAAAAATTCTAGGAACAGTACTGCAAAAGGTCGTGCTCGTCATAAGACAGGGAGCAAAGCGCCTTTTTCTATCTCAGGCGACCAAATGGAAGTATCGTGGGTGCTTTGATCAAATTTCGCATAAAAGGCAGTCATGAAAGGATGTTTGTTTGCTTTGTTTTAAAATTAAAATTTCTAAATTATTTCAACAGATAGCACAATGGTCCCAGAGTCGAATCTAGCAAGACAAAAATGTTTGCGCCAAAACTATTAGTTTTAGATATATAGTGCCTTTGGGAAAAAAAATTCATATTTTTTGACGATTTTTTTCCATGTACTGAAATTAGGGTGGTACCTATATTTCAGAAGTTCATAATATCAACTTTTTAATTTTTCGATAAAGACTTGTGCAATGTTTCACAAAGTTGTAGAGCAATTAATTTTGAGCAACTTTGCCGAAGAAACCAATTTTCTATCACTTATGGTTCACAAGTTATGAGCTTTTTAATAAATACGTTAGGGCGGTCCCTAAAAATCGGTATTCTTCACATAACTTTTATACATTAATTTCTGGCATAAACGTTGTTCCGAGCACTTTTAGGACTTTTGAAGACGCACATTTTGTTAAAGAACCATGGATCTATCTCTTATAACAAAAAGTTATTCGAGTTTTTGTATGAAAACATGTTTTTTCATATGCGTATATTTCAAAATGGAGCAAACCGATTTCCAATCTATTAGTTCTATTCAGCTCACACTTTTCTGCGTTTATGGTGGGAAAACTGAGAGAGCGTTTTTGTTTAAAGCGTTTTATTTCATTTTGAAAAAATATGTTTTTAATCGAAAAACGGCTATAACTTGATAAATAAACGAGATAGGTCCATGGGTCTTCAACAAAAGATGTGCCTTTAGAAGTTCTAAATGTGGTCCATACAAAGTATCCCTCAAAAATCAATACATAAAAATATATTTAAAAAAACGGTTTTCGTAAGGAAATAAACGTTAGATGGATCAAAGTAGGCTGAACTAGAGAGCGCATTTTCTCGATTCACCGGTTCATTCCTACTGAATGTTTACATACGCGTTGAGACTGCCATGTCTTTTGTCTGCCATGCTAAACATCGAACAGAAAATCAGGCTATTGTGCATATTAATGGTAATAGCTTGGTTTACTGTTGGATATGTGACGTTAAAAGTACGTCACTTTTGAAGTAAAGCCTTTATTACAAGCCTATCTTGTTTTGATTAGATTTTTTTCGGTATCGCCAGTGGGAGAAAGCGAAGATGACCAGTGGTTAGCTACTGAAATATTTTTATTACTATTACGTTAAAATCAAATCTCAAGCGGTGAATGCTTGGATAGCACGTGCTATTTGTACTGCGGAGAAATTTTTCACATCTATGAGAGCTTTGGAAAATTATCACGAAAGTTGTAATTTTTGTTGCAAGGCACAATAACGTCAAAAAAAATCATACGCTCTCTAGTTCAGCCTACTTTGATCGATCTAACGTTTGTTTCCTTACGAAAACCGTTTTTTTAAATATATTAAATATATTTTTATGTATTGATTTTTGAGGGATACTTTGTATGGACCACATTTAGAACTTCTTAAGACACATCTTTTTGTTGAAGACCCATGGATCTATCTCGTTTATTTATCAAGTTATAGCCGTTTTTCGATTTAAAACATTTTTTTCAAAATGAAATAAAACGCTTTAAACAAAAAACGCTCTCTCAGCTTTCCCACTATAAACGCAGAAAATGTGAGCTTTCGAATAGAACAAATTTATTGAAAATCGGTTTGCTCCATTTTAAAATATACGCATATGAAAAAACATGTTTTTCGAATGTCGAATAACTTTTTTGTTATAAGAGATAGATCCATAGTTTTTTAACAAAAATGTGCGTCTTCAAAAGTCCTAAAAGTCCTCGGAACAAAGTTTATGCGAGAAATGAATGTATAAAAAGTTATGTGAAGAATACCGATTTTCAGGGACCGCCCTAACGTATTTATTAAAAAGCTCATAACTTGTGAACCATAAGTGATAGAAAAATGGTTTCTTCGGCAAAGTTGCTCAAAATTAATTGCTCTACAACTTTGTGGAACATTGCACAAGTCTTTATCGAAAAATTAAAAAGTTGATATTATGAACTTCTGAAATATAGGTACCACCCTAATTTCAGAACATTGAAAAAAATCGTCAAAAAATATGAAATTTTTTTCCCAAAGACACTATATATCTAAAACTAATAGTTTTGGCGCAAACATTTTTGTCTTGCTAGATTCGACTCTGGGACCATTGTGGATAGGTATTAGAGTGGGGCGCAGTTTTGTGGGAAAACGCAAACTTCGTCTGATCAAGTGAGATCAAGGTTTTTCTGAATCATTTTGGGACCCGAATCAACTGTGCAAAATATGGCCTCGATTGGTTGCGACCTCGCATGCCGCATCGCGTTTTAAGTTTACATGGAGATTAGTATGGGAAAACGTTCTTTTTTACATTTTTTCTCTTAGCGGCTTCAATTTATCATCAATCACGTGACTCAATACGTTAGCATATAGCCTGGAAGATGCTGAAAGACTTTGCCGAAGAAGGTACGCAGCTGGAAGGTCTACAAAAAATGTTATTACGTTTCGAAAATTGATTGTTCAAACCATATGCAAGAAATCAATGTTTCTGCCAGCACTACCGGACAACCTGTAATTGTCAGAGGGCAAAACCCATTTTCGTTCTATTTGGAATTTTTACTTTGTGAAATATTTCCGGATAGCTCCCAGTTGCTCTAAAGCCCTATAAGATCAACAATTTTGAAAAAACACTCGATTAAATTATTGGTCTACGTAGTACGGCAGTGCTGGCAGAACAAAAGAATTTTTTGCATATGGTTTGAACACTCAATGTTCGAAGCGTTATAACTTTTTTCGTGGACGTTCCAGCAACGTGCCTTCTTCACCAAAGTTTTTCGGCATCCTTTGGGTTATACTTTAACGTAATGTGCCACTTGGTTTACGTTGAGCTGAAACCTCTAGTAGTAGAAATGCAAAAATATACGTTCTCCCATACTAATTTCTATACAAACTTCAAACGCGATGCGGAAAGCGAGGAAGCAACCAATCGGTCCCAAATTCTGCACAGTTGTTCAGGACCCAGAATGGCTTCGAAAAACCATTGATTTGAAAAAATGACCATGACGCCCCACTCTAATAGGTATATGCAAAGAAAAATGACTAATTGAAAAATTCATCATATTCCTTTAATCCACCAAGTTGAAAGTTACACAAAAATAAAGCTTCATTCAAAGTTAATTGCCTATATTCCGGTATTGGGCCACCCGGAATGATTATTACTTACAATGCCTCAAACTCGATTTAAGAATATGAGGGTGGGGCGGAGTTTTATGGAAAAACGCAAAGTGCTTCCGAGCAAGTGAGTTCAAGGTTTTTCTGGATCGTTTAGGGACCCCAATCAACTGTGCAAAATATGGGCTCGATTGGTTGCGACCTCGCATGCCGCATCGCGTTTTAAATTTACATGGAGATTAGTATGGAAAAACGTACTTTTTTACGTTTTTGCTCTTAGTGGCTTTAATTTATTATCAATCACGTGACTCATGACGTTAGCATATAGTCTGGAAGACGCCGAAAGACTTTGCCGAAGAAGGTACGTAGCTAGAGGGTCTACAAAAAATGTTATTACGTTTCGAAAATTGATTGCTCAAACCATATGCAAGAAATCAATGTTTCTGCCAGCACTACCGGACGACCTATGGATATCGAAGGGCAAAACCCATCTTCCTTCTTGTCGGATTTTTTTCTTTGTGAAATAATTCCGGATAGTTCCCATTAGCTGTAAAGCCCTATAAGATCAATTATTTTGAAATGTCACTCATTTAAATTATTGGTCTACGTAGTACGGCAGTGCTGGCAGAATAAACGATTTTTTGCATATGGTTTGAACACTCAATCTTCGAAGCGTTATAACTTTTTTCGTGGAAGTTCCAGTAACGTGCCTTCTTCAGCAAACTTTTTCGGCATCCTTTGGGTTATACTTTAACGCAATGTGCCACTTGGTTTACGATGAACTGAAACCTCTAGTAGTAGAAATGCAAAAATATACGTTCTCCCATACTAATTTCCATACAAACTTCAAACGCGATGCGGAAAGCAAGGAAGCAACCAATTGATCCCAAATTCTGCACAGTTGTTTAGGACCCAGAATGGCTTAGAAAAATCATTGATTTGAAAAAAATTACCATGACGCCCCACACTAATGCATATGCACTACATGCACGGATCGAATCCCAAAGAGAAAGAGCAAGTCTCTCACTTATCATCTCTGTATACATATACGATATGTAGCATACCGCGAGAAACTTTTTTCGCAAGCTGTCATGATAGAGAATTGATTCGGGATGTTATACCCCATGATAAATTTCTTTTAGAAAGCTCCAAATGCGGGGAGCTCTGGCTCTGATGATGCATTTCAACTTGATCTACACAGCTGTGCAGTAACCAACACGAAAGGAGCGATAAAACAGAGCAAGAATCACCATTTTTCTGTGGGGGCTGCCTATCCGGTTCTGTTTTCTCGCCCTTGTATACAAGTTTGATAAATTTGTTATCATGGCTTGTTATGATTCGGAACACTTTTTGCCTCTTTTTTATCTTTGTTCGTTATCTATTGAGAGCGATTTCTGCAAACCCTGACTACATGTGATAGATTTAGTTCGGAAAAGGTATGTGACAGAGGTCCTTCGTAGCTTAGTAGGGAAAGCACCTGTGTAGCGTACTGGTTTCGTGGGATCAAACCCTACCGAAGGAAGTGGTTACTCTCTAATACCTTTTCTGAACTAAATCTATCACATGCTGTGCATGAATTGAGTTTCAGACATAGTAACAAAAGATATCGCATTTTTTCATGCCCTGTCACAGAAAAAATATTTTTGGAGATTTTTGTAGCATGCCATTCATCCTTCACGTTTCTATAGATATTGAAATGGGCGGCTATGTAAAAATCGCGTGATATCTCTCATTGAAAATGTGAAACTGCAGTACTGGCTAGAACCCAAGTTATTTGGCATAACATAAATTAATGAAAGAAGAAAACAGTTTTTGATTTGTAAGTTGTCAATTGTAATTGTAATAATAATAGTAGGGGTATTCTCTTAATAGCGTAAGCAGCTGCGTATCTGATTATTATTGAACTGTTTCATTCACAAGTTCAAAGGACATATTTCAAATTGCCTATGAAACATTGCTATAAACAGATACGCTGCAACCTACGCCAATATCCCTAATAATTTGTAATATGTAATTTGTATCACTTTTAAAAAAAAGTGGCTTTTGATCGTCTTTGAAGATTGGTCCTATTGTGTGTCGGCACTGCCGACAAATAATAAGTGTTGAATGTTGAGGAAGCTGATTTTTTAAAGACTTTTTACAAAAAACAATATATTTTGAAACTAGAAAAGATGAGAAAAATTACAGGTGGAAAAGATATTCCTTATATTACCTATAAGGGTCAGCGTTGCCCTAGTACGGTTACCCTGATTTGAGTAAAGGTACCCTTACCCATATTAGAGTACCCAAGGTTTTGCTGAATCTGGGTAACTTTGGCATAACTCCGGTTAGGTTCAGGTTAGTTTTTCTTCGGCTTAATTCCCGCATACTTGAATGAAGCAATTCCTCAATTTTCCCATTTAGATGTTTATCAAAAAAAAGAGCAATAAAGTAATAATATTGATAAATGCTGAGACAAATAAACACAATAGTGAAGGTGCAATAAACGGTTTTTGAAAACGCAAATCCGGGTATAAATAAACATTCCACACAACATAGAAAACCATACTTTGCATGATCGGCCTTGGCTCTAGCGCGGTTTGGCTGCCTATTTGCGGGAGTGGAAGCGGATGCTGCTGCGCTATTGCTACTGTTATTGTTCAAATCGGTGCTTCCGGTGGTGACTGCTTGTGGTTGATTGTTGCCATTGACGGTGTTGGTGGTGCCACTAAGTTGCTGCGAGAGTGGTGATTGTGGTGAATCGTTAATGATTGCAGTGGAATTGGTGGTGGAAGTGGTAATTTCAATGGAAGCATCCGGTGTGGCGTTTTCGTTCTCGGCCGCGCTCGGTTCCAGATCGATGCCACCGTTCTCGGTCTCTGACGGCGGTTTCGGATGTTCGTCGCCAGATTTCTTGGGGGTACGCACGTGGTTCGAGGATGTACTGTTGTTGCGGCTATTGTTGCAATGGGCCGAGCACGCACACATACACACATTGGTTGAGTCGATTCGATGTTTGACAATCATGTGAATTAGCACGTGGTGACATGTGGGTGAGATTTTTTTTCGAATTAAAACGATAAAAAGAAAAGAATGAAGAGAAGAATTTTGAACACAAACAGCAGAACTTAAAATTATCTCTATGTAGGAATCATCATGAATTGATAACGTCTCTGATAGGCTTTTCATGTTTAGATAGTTGTCAGTAACAAAACACTAACATGCATTTCTATGTGGAGTTCTCTAGTGCCTCTGAAGCGTTTTTCGAGTAGATGGTTTGTGTAGATTTTTCCCTTTTGTCGTTTTTAGAGTTATCACAAAGCACATTTAACTCACACGACAACTTACCTTGGCGTGGAGCTACCTGCTTGGGCATTCTCTTTATCTTCGTCCGGTTTGTGGGGAGCATCGATTTTGACGCTCTTCTTTTTCTCCTTATCTTCTTGGATAACGATATTAAGAATTTGTTTGGCACGGTCCTCCGAATAGTCAACGCTCTCCAGTGCCATTAAAATGATCCGCTCGGCAATGTCTTTATATTTGGTTTGGAGACGAGCCTTGACTGTTAAAGAAAGCAAAATTAGATATTTACAAACGATTCCAAATTTCATCCCACTTGATTGCAACTTACTTTTCTTTTTCTCATCATGAGACTTTGGTTTGGCAGTAGGCGTTTGAGACTCCGCCCGTTTGGCATCCGCACCCGACTGTGATTGACCGTCTTTTTCGGAACCTTTGCGCGACGAGCGTTGATTAGCCGATTGATCGCGCTTCTCGTAGCCCAACTTGATCAACTGTTGCGAAGCCGTTTGCACGTTGTTATCAGCATTGGCCAACACATCCAAAATCAGATCTTCGTCCGCTTTCGGGAAGAAACTCTTCAGGTATCTAAAGATAATAAACAGATAGTGGAAATTTAATAATCAATTTTTGAAAACGATGTATGTTTAGCTTTTGGGACAAAAAATCAAAATGAGATTCAGATGAATCATGCAAATTAGCGTAAAACGGTAAAAATAGAAAAGTATGAAAAATGATATAATAAAGTCAAAATAATTCAACGTCTACGACGAGTAAACACACGCACACTCACAAATGGTGTCTTGACAAAAAAAATAAACGAAACCAGATAAAAGCAATCTACAGTTTGGAGAAGTAACAACATTTATAAAGTCCCTCTCAGAGAACAGGGAAAGAAGAGAAACAACCTCAGTCTCATCTTGGGCGATGAATGCGGCTTGGGCGAGTTGTGCCGGATGTCGAATCCGTTGCTGCGAGGCGATCCGTGGTAGTAGCCGTAGTAGCTCCCGCTGGCACAGCTGGCCGGTCGCGGGATCGGACTAGCGGTGCGAGAGGTGGAAACCTCGCTGCGGCCGCTGAGCACCGGGGTCATCTGGAAGGCCGAAACCACCCCCATGGCCGTGTTGTGGAAGTGGCGCTGGGGTAGCGGTGGGGTCGAGTAGGGACCCGGGGTGGTCAACGGGTGCTTCTCCACCTGCAGGGCGCTTATGACGACCGCTTCGCGATTGTAGTATCTTTGGGTAGTTGTTTTTCAACAGTTTTAAAGAGCACACATACACGAAAGAAAGCGGTGGTAGTATTGCGGCGATGGTAGTATTTGGAACGATTTAACAGCGCGACGCGTTTTCGGTTTGACAGGACAATTCGTAAATCGGAAATGCAGCGTGCGATAAAAAATATACTTTTGTGTTAGAAATCGTTAGAAATACTTGGAATGGCGGAGTTGTTGAGGGTCGCTAGACAGTATTCAATGACGTGTTTGCAAACAGTAATAGATTGTCTTGTTGTGTTATAAGTGTGTGCACTTTGTGTGGAAAATGATAATTAATGTGTTTATAGCAAATATGTCATGACTTATATGCATATCAATGGTTTTGCATGATTCTGGAACAAAATTAAAGACCACATTTTATGGATAACTGCTCCCGACAGCAGCCATCAACATCGTACCTAACTAGAATATGGGAAGAAATTGTTGATGTACCTAGTACTTAGTTGACGATGTGCACTCAACCCTCCACCATCTTTCTGATAATTAATTACAGTGTTGGATGTGAGGAATGGTATTGGATCAAAATTTACCTGAAGTTGGCAATGTGACCATGATAACTTTTACTACGAAAAGGTGATCACCAGCGTTACGGTTTTTAATTATGCTAACAGCAAATGAGTGAGAACTACGCGTTTTATCACAGCTTGTCGGTTCTGTTAATAGAGGTAATAAACTATAGAGGACGATTGTCGCTGCGGTTCCCTTTGTTATCGTCCCCGAACATATTGGGTATCTATCTGTCAAAACGTACTGATTTTTTCTTCGTTGACATTTAGTGCCCTATCCTCGCCAGCAAAAGATGTTTCGCCAGTGACGACAGCGACAACCTTCCTCTATAGTTTATTACCTCTATTGTTCTGTTTCCTGGTTTCCGATTCTGTTTTTGCGTTTGCATCAGTTTGCAGTTTTGTATTCAGTTTGATATGTGGGGTCTCCTGTCAGCCTTGCTAGCCTTGTCCTATGATTGCCAATCCGGATATGGCGAGTCCGATTCTCGGTTCAGTCTGGGATGGTTTCGGGTGAGAAACATTCTTGACTCCCTGGGCATAGTGTATCCATTGTACTTGCCACACAAGATACAAACCCACGCAATGGCGGAATACAAAGCCATAGAAGAAGAAGACCAGAAGACGACGTATTACATTTAATTCCACCACGTTGTAATCTTCACAGATATGCATTCTGCCCTAAACCACGGCATACAAAACACAAGGCAGGCTCATCACATATGTAAACATTCAGTTTGAATGTAAACATGTGACGTCATTGCTATCTTCGCACAAGCTGGACCGAGACGATGCTCTACGGTCGCAGCATGCTTACTTTTGTACTCCAACATGTGGCGATAAAATATGCGTCACGTTCGAAGTGTCATTTTTCTAACGAGCCTACCTTGTTTTCTGTATACCGTGCCCTAACCTGTATTAAGGCCGTCTTCAGTGTCTCGTATTTGACTGTACTTATTTTCATGGCTTGTTGTGATTATCAATTGACCTTTCCCGTCAAAAATATTCTCATGTTTTATTGTCTTAGTCAGTTCTTTGACTTATTGAATGACAATTTTCACAAAGATCCCATATTTTACCGTTTTGACTCATATTACGAGCACAGAGGTCTTTATAGCATATGAATTTAAATATATTTTACATCTCATAAAAAATCTACTCCTCCGCATATTTTTAGTCGCAATGTAAAAAAAAGCGCCAGATAGACGCCAGCAAAAAACATACCCTAATAATAAATGGTAGGGGAAATGACGGCTTTGGCAGGTTTTGTTCTATTATTGTCAGGGAGGTTTTCTGTAACCAATTATGCTCAAATTTGGCCTAAACATTCTTTGCATATCAAAGAATATTGTGGCCGAATTTCATATAATTTGGTCAACACTGCCGTAATCTGGAAAAGTGACGTAACAGCCATTTTACAACATGCATGTTTTCATTTTTCTGTTAAAGAGCTCGATGAGTAGTACTTGTTAACACCAATTTTGGAAAATGGCGTATACGTCACTTTTTCAGATTACGGCAGAACAAAAACCCCCCTGACAATAATAGAACAAAACCTGCCAAAGCCGTCATTTCCCCTACTTTGATATTTTTCAAAATTTGGCTGCCACGTGGTGGATTCTGGCAGAGAGTGCTTTGATTGCACGTGTTATTTGTAATGTAGATAAATTTTACACATCTATGAGAGCCTTGGAGAATTATCATGAAAGTTGTCATTTTGTTGTAAGGCACAATATTAAGGGGGAACAAAGATTGACATCAAATCACTACTTGAATCTATGAGACACACGTTTTTGTACCTAGCCTTATCCGATTTGCTTGCATTCGACGCGGAAGCCTTCCTAATTTTGAAAATTGGCTCAATTGCGTTCCGGAGTTAATAAAAAAACATTGTTTTTCCCCATTTTCCCCAAGGAAAAAAAAAACATTTTTTTGTTCAAAAACTGCTGCAATGCATTCAACGCAAATAAATGTGAATTGATGGAAATAACTGAATCTGTCTTCCTTAAGTGCAACTTTGACCTCTCTTATGTGCTTTTGTTGTTACTCCTATATGTTTTCTTGTTTTATATTGCAGGTTGCAGTGGAATGTCAAAATGCATGGAATCTGGCTAGCAAATGTTGAGGAACGCCTGAAAATCTTGCAACCAGTGTTGTTGGCAATGAAAATAAAAAGGTTTTGGTACTTCGCAAAAACATTTTTTACAGTCTTCGAGGAGTCAAATATTATCTTTGGTTTTCAGCCAGTCTACTAAATTATGTC
This sequence comes from Armigeres subalbatus, assembly GCF_024139115.2. Classification (NCBI taxonomy): domain Eukaryota; kingdom Metazoa; phylum Arthropoda; class Insecta; order Diptera; family Culicidae; genus Armigeres; species Armigeres subalbatus. Next base: position 122,425,527 of record NC_085140.1, read on the forward strand.
TACTTATTTGTCTATTATTTGTTACATTTGGCTTGAATGCCTCCAATGTGATTTTTAAAAGTAGATTTTTGATCTAGCAGAAGTCTAGCTTCGCTAGACATTAACCAATTAATTGAAACCCCCGTCATAGTGACAATATGTCTGCTAGAAGGTTTCAAATAAGAAGCTCTCGGCTTCCGTGGGAAAATTATAAGCTGAGTTTTGGAAGCATTCGGCGAAATTTTCCATTTTTGCAAGTAAGTGGAGAAAATATTCAAATCTACTACAAATGACAATAATTGAACAAAACCTGTCAAAGCCGTCATTTCCCCTATTACCGTAATATTTTTTACCCCGTGAATCAATATGTTGGAAACTTAGGTATGGTAAAATTATATCTGAGCTCTGGTAAAGTTCAACGGTCATGGTCACGAAAAGCATTATGGCCGAAACCACCATCGGACCTATTTGGATCAAGACAAATCCAAAGCCGGTCGGTGATTTGAATGAATATTACTGTACTTAGTTGCATAAACTAAGCACAGACAAACAGACATAACACTTGTGAAATTTCATCGTTCATGGATTAACTGGCCAATTTAAATAATCATTAGTTGGCCAATCGATCACTCGTGGCGCACGCATCGGATTTGCTCGAGTTTGACGTTTGCTCACTACCGCCATCTGGTTCGCAGTTTGCCCAACTTACTAGAAACAACAGATGTCGTTAGTGTTTGTAGGACGATGAATTTGATGAGTAAATGTTCAATGTGTTATGTCTGTTTGTCTGTGACGTAAGTAGATCGATAATAGTAATCACCATAACCCTGTTCGTTACCCGTCTCTGAAATGAATTATAATTAGTTAACTATACTAATTAATGATTTTGTGTGTGTTACTGCTATAGTGGAGATATATCAGCTTCCACACTGACATTCTTCCCTCCCCCTTCATACGGGAGCTTGGCAGAAGCAAGGTCGTGCGATATGTGCCATCACAAATATTGCCCTCGCTCGCTTTCAAATCGACTTCTATAAAACATTCTTCATGCCTGCCGTATCCTAACGGAACTATCAATTCTATACTTTCGCCTCTAATTCTGTCATGTACATGTACGTCTAAGTTTGGAAGATGATATTAGCATTTCCATATCATAGTTAACTATAGTTAATGGACCAAATTGTTAGGGAAGATCCATAAAGTACGTCACGCAAAACTTGGCGATTTTCGACCACCACCCTCCCCCCTTCGTCACACTTTTTGTATTAAATCTCTAAAATTTTTGTATGAGTCGTCACGCTGCTCATAACCCCCCCCCCCTCCCCCCTAGGGGCGTGACGTACTTTGTGGATGGCCCATTATCGGACCTACCCCAACAAACATTAAAAGCTGGTAAAGCGCCTAAACACTCCCACTCAGGTCTAGTCAAGTACGAGACGCTGAAGACGGCCTCACTTTTGAGGTCGAAATACGTATCTGTTAAAGTTACAATCAAGTAGTAGACTTAAGGTGGATATGTAGTACCTAGAAATCAAATATTTCTAAGATGTTCAACTCTTATAGGTCCCAATGAAGAAGGCAAATTTTATTATCTAATATTCAATTGCTTTGCTTTGTTTTTACATCACTGTCGTACTACATGTTTCTGGTTTGCTGAAATACTAAAAAAGTCGCTAGGTCGAATGTGGCATAAATGATCATTTTTCGGATCACATGAACATTTAATCTCTAAAGCCAGCTTAGGTCTTTATAATAAAGATAGGGAAAGGTGGGGAGACTTGATCACCCCTGTTTTATCGAGAACTAAAGTAGTTTTGTTCTAGCGTAATTTTTAGTATAGATCCTCTATACAAATGACCTTTATATGGTAAGTTATTTTTTGGATTGACAGCCTTATTTATTCTGCAGTGCGGTTTGTGTGTTTTGACCTTCCTGAAGATTTTTTTATTGGCCACGCAAAATTTGAGCAACTTTTCATAACAATGACCAAATGCTTTCGTTTTTTTCACAGCACAAAGCCATGAATATGCTTAATGATCTGTACCGATGAAAATGTCAACATTCCATCAAAGTTTTAGGATATTTGGATTTAAAGTTATTGCTTCAATTTGGATACACTTGATCCTCCATTACCCAAGTAACACCGAAAACATCTTTCATAGCGTAGACTTAGGAAACTTGTTGTATGACAGTTATAAAGATGAAATACAAAACATATCATGATCAAAGAAAGTTGTGGAAAGGTTTTTGCTAAACATACCGTCCTAAATCGTAGAAGATGTTTTGTGCTACATTCTCACGACTTGCTGATAACATGTCATTTTTGACAATTATTAGGTTTTTCAAGATGTTTTGTTTTACACTCTCACGACATAAAACATGCCGTCAGAATGATTTCACGAACTTACAAATAACATGTTCATTTTTTGACACTTGTTTAGTCAAAAGATATATAGTTATGATGCGGGCTTAGTTCAAATCAGTGCTTTGAACTTAATTTCAACATCTTTTCGGATCTTAGCAACGGAAATTTTTTTTATCAACTCTATCATCTATCGAGAACGCGCCATATTGTTATTATGCATTCGAGGATGTTTTTACAGACGAATTTTCAAATTTCATGCTTTTGGTAAAATGCATGTTTTTCTACAATCAATGGCGCATGAATTTTTGAGAAGTAAAATAAAAAGTTACCCGATGAATCACTACTCGCATATTACGCAAAGACATGAATTTCAAATTCCATGTATGTATATTTTAATAAATTATATCGAAATGGAAATCATGGCTGATTTCAAGTATGCATTTTTATACATTTTTGAAAATACTCTATTTAATAAAATATTTGTCACCACCTTTATTTGTATCCAATTTGACAGATCAAATCATGTTGAGAGAATGTTATTGAAAACTTACTCCGAACTTAACTTTAGTCTTGTGAATGTTTTACGATTTCTTTCCTGCAACTGAGAGATGTTAAAAATTTCAACAATGTTTGCGCACACACAGGCATCATCTCAATTCATCGCAGCTGAGTCAAATGGGTTTGGGTCTAAAGCCCTCAGTACACTGTTTGTCATGATGACAAATATTTGTCAAGTTTAACCGGATATCTATCAGACTGACTAGAAATCGACATGGATATCAGGCTGACTTGACAAATATTTGTCATTATGACAAACAGTGTACTGATAGCTTAATTCGCCAGGTCTTATATAAAGGTCACTCCTGACCAGTCTTCCCACGAACATGTGTGATGTTCAACACAAGTACATTTTCATCAACTCGTGTTGAACACAGAACGTGAATTATTGACGTACTCGAGTACAACGGGATACCCAGTACCTGCCTAAACAAACTTGTACTTAAGTACAAAACACGTGTACAAACTTGCTTTCAGTTCCGAGCGGTCTGAGAGTCGATAGAGTAAGAGACAAAGAGAAAGAACAAAATGGAATTCGGAAACTATACACGCTGAAATGAAGATGCGCAGTGATGGGTAGATCTGAAAGGTTTTTTTTGCGAATAATTTTCTAATGATGCAGCACTTTTTCATGACGGTAATGACCAACTGATATGGGTTTTCAACATCACGTAAGAATAATTAAGAGAACAGAAGATGTTGATAAATTTGATTTCGATTCACATGCCGCTATATAACTTTAGTTGAGCATGTACATTCCACAGAGAAGGAATAGAAAGCGCATAATTCCACATAAATAAAAAAATATTTGTATGGGAAAAATCTTACATGGGGGGAGGTATAGATAGTAGAATCTATAGATGAGCGAAAGCATGGCTGAGTCGATTTTTTTGCCCGTGCACACGCGCATATGACGTCACAGCCCTTAACGTTTCCATTGAAATCGTGACGTCATGCTCGTTTGGAGACACGTTTGACAGTTCGTTTGGAGACAGAGGATTTATCTTCGCTCATCTATATATTCCACTATCTATAGGGGGAGGGGGTATTCAAAAACCCGAAAAATTTGCTTACGTAATTAGTGTACGGCCCCGAATGCAACAAAATAGGACAACATGATTGTTTTTCGCTGAAGTGACCGGCTTCTGACGGTGTTTTCGGTCAAGAATTTATTGGTTTTCAATATGGTGACATAAAAATAGCCATCTGTTTTGCTTTTGAAATATACAAATATTAGCAGTTTGATGAGTTCGCACTAAATACCGTATTTAGGGAGGGGGCATATTCAAGGCATGAATTTACTCAAAGCGGAGAAATCATAACATTTGAAAATATAAACCTAATTTTTGCATGAACACTTTACTGAGCGTTCTAAAGTACCAAACCTCATGCAAATATTGAGAACCCAATTTTTCCCATATCCGCACATCTATGATTTTGTTTACTGTCTACATTTGTTTTGTTCGAGAAGCTTCTGGAATTATATTCAGCGGCAAAATTTTACAGCCAGATTATACATGGTACTGTACAGATGTACAGTACATATGTACAAAATGAAACTCGAACGCAAGTTCGGGTACAAGTATACTTTTCGTGCGTATGCGTACAAACACGAAGCAAGGGTACAGATGGAGTATACGAACAACTGTACTCAGCGTGTTCGATGTTCGTTTGGGAAGACTGCTCCTGACGGAATCCAAGTTTAAAAGTGCGGGCACACCACTCGATTCAGAGGCGGCGCACAACTGTCATTTTTGTTGATTTAGCTTTGCTGCGTCGCAGCATCCCCATAAAAAATTTGACAGCTCCCAAATTTCACGATCATCCGACGAAATCGGGTGACTATCAAATCGACCTATTTTCATACCGACGAAGTCGATTATCGTTGACTACTTATTTTCGTCGCCAGATTTATTGAATAAATAAATCGGTTGCTGATTTCATCGGTTAAATAATCGATTGATTGTATTTGTTGCCTATTTTGATCGCCTGATTAATGAACGTACGAAATCGGGTGCCTGTGGTTATGAATTAAAAATGAAGCAAGCTCGGAAGCAAGTGAGTATTTGATAATTAAAATATTTAAATTCGACTAATTTGAGAGTTTTTCAGACCGAGGTACGTTAAAGAACATGCCGGAAGACTGGTTTTCCGATAATTAGCAGTAATCAAGGTAAGTAATAAGTTTTGAAAGATTTTCACATCTGTGTGGATAACTGGCTCCCAGAGAAAGTTCGACAAAAGTTTGGAAATGGTTCTTTAGATACTCCAGTAAACCTAATCAATGATCCGGTTACTTCAAATACGGTCAAATGGTTACATTCTACAACCATTTGACCGTATTTGAAGTAACCGGATCATTGATTAGGTTTACTTTCCTTGTGTTATTTGACAAATATATGGAGAAAAAAAGTCTGAAGCAAAATTTTCCCACGATCTGCGGCTGCAGTTGAAGATAGATATTTAGTCACAGTTTAAAACGGGAAGGTGACAATTCGTAAAGTCGTAAAGAGATGGGATATTTGATCCGTGCCGATATTTTGTAGCTTTCACTCTAGAAAATTCATCCAACTAAATACCTGAAAACAAAAGGATATTTTCCAAAATGTCATTAAATAGTTTTAAAAAAATATGAAGATTGAGAGTACATAAAGGTAGCATTCGTCGGACTTTGGTCCCCATGTATTCTGATTATGGTCAGATTGTTGATATTCCGTGCTAATTAATCACGTTGAAACATGGGAGCGTACTACATATTCGAGGTGGAAAACTATCTTGCCGGATGATCGCGTCCTAAGGTCCACGTCCTAAGTATTAAAAGATTTCATTCGATTTCAGTGTGTATTCCTAGAAAACTTCATAATTTTATTTACGTAATTCCTTATTTTTCTTGCAGAATCATGAAGTTTGAGGCGATCCCGCTCGATCGAAAAAGTGTTCGTGCACTCTTGTCTGGGTCAAGATCTTCGGAAGTATGGACATTCCTCGAATAATTGTCCAAGGCATCCATTAAATCGATTAAACACCCTATTTGGTCGGATTACAATATTTTGCACACCGATCAATCTCTAGATTTAATCTGATACACTAGATGATGAAATTAAATAAACCGATTTAACCAAATATTTCGTGTGTTGTTAATTATTTTCCTCATAAATTAATCTATAGACTAAGTGTGATCTGCTCCCTGGTGAATTTTAATGAAGCGATTCAACAACCTACTTTGTCTGATTTGAATATTTTATACATCAATAAATCTATATATTTGATCTAATCTGATCTACGATGAAATTTAATAAATCGATTAAACACCCTATTTCGCCTGATTTCATTATTTGCCACACCGATCAATCTATAGATTATTTCTGATTTGCTCAATAATAATTTTTAATAACTCGATTAATTCTCTCGTGATTTTTGAAAACATCGTAAGTCCAAATGAGAGACTCTCTTTCATTACGCTCTCTTTTGCTAATATCTAGGCTAGTTTGAAATTTGTTGCAATATTTTCACCTCAGCACACTAGACAAAGCCATTTTCTTCAGATCGGTGCTGGAAAATCCAATGTAAATGTTAGTATGGCTTTGTAATAATCGAAAGAGAAAGTAAACAAAGAGAGCCTCTCTTTTGGACTTACGACGTTTTCAAAAATCACGCGAGAATTACTCTATTTCATCTGGTTTCATCACACATCATTTAATACGAAATTGACCTATGATTCATTCGATTTTGTCGATATTAGTCTACCGATTTCGTTTGACGTCGCGTCGGTGGTGTCCCCTGTAAAAGTCCCATATGGCTTGGTGAAACAATCTATAAATTCGTCGGGTCCTACATAGATCGATCGTACCGACGTGAACCGATTTAGTCGGGGGGAAAGTCGGGAGGATTTTTTATGGGGATGCGTGAAATAATAAAAATGACAGTTGTGCGTTGCTTTCGTATCGAGTGGTGTGCCCTCGAAAACGCTAGCACTTTTAAACTTGGATTCCGTCAGGGGTGTGTAGATCGAGAATCCATCAAATCTACGCAGAGATATGGCCATTTCCGTAAAAACGGTACCGGAAACATGAAATGATTCATTTCATTTATTTAGTTAACATCTAAACAGATAACACTGAATCAACAATTTGACGCCACAATGCACGGTTCGAGGCCGCATCTCTCCATCCTCGGATACGCCCCACGCTCGCCAAGTCGTTCTGCACCTGGTCTGCCCATCTCGCTCGCTGCGCTCCACGCCGTCTCGTACCTGCCGGATCGGAAGCGAACACCATCTTTGCAGGGTTGCTGTCCGGCATTCTTGCAACATGTCCTGCCCATCGTACCCTTCCGGCTTTAGCTACCTTCTGGATACTGGGTTCGCCGTAGAGTTGGGCGAGCTCATGGTTCATTCTTCGCCTCCACACACCGTCTTCTTGCACACCGCCAAAGATGGTCCTAAGCACCCGTCTCTCGAATACTCCGAGTGCTTGCAAGTCCTCCTCGAGCATTGTCCATGTTTCATGTCCGTAGAGGACAACCGGTCTTATTAACGTCTTGTACATGACACATTTGGTGCGGTGGCGAATCTTTTCGACCGCAGTTTCTTCTGGAGCCCGTAGTAGGCCCGACTTCCACAGATGATGCGCCTTCGTATTTCACGACTAACGTTGTTGTCAGCCGTTAGCAAGGATCCGAGGTAGACGAATTCCTCGACCACCAAGGTATCCCCGTCTATAGTGACACTGCTTCCCAGGCGGGCCCTGTCGCGCTCGGTTCCGCCCACAAGCATGTACTTTGTCTTTGACGCATTCACCACCAGTCCAACTTTTGTTGCTTCACGTTTCAGGCGGGTGTACAGTTCTGCCACCTTTGCAAATGTTCGGCCGACAATGTCCATGTCATCCGCGAAACAAATAAATTGACTGGATCTGTTGAAAATCGTACCCCGGCTGTTACACCCGGCTCTCCGCATGACACCTTCTAGCACAATGTTGAACAACAGGCACGAAAGTCCATCACCTTGTCTTAGTCCCCGGCGCGATTCGAACGAACTGGAGTGTTAAATTTTTGTCACACAGTTTTGCACACCATCCACCGTTGCTTTGATCAGTCTGGTAAGCTTCCCAGGGAAGCTGTTCTCGTCCATAATTTTCCATAGCTCTACGCGGTCTATACTGTCGTATGCCGCCTTGAAATCAACGAACAGATGGTGCGTTGGGACCTGGTATTCACGGCATTTTTGAAGGATTTGCCGTACAGTAAAGATCTGGTCCGTTGTCGAGCGGCCGTCAACGAAGCCGGCTTGGTAACTTCCCACGAACTCGTTCACTAATGGTGACAGACGACGGAAGATGATCTGGGATATCACTTTGTAGGCGGCATTAAGGATGGTGATCGCTCGAAAGTTCTCACACTCCAGTTTGTCGCCTTTCTTGTAGATGGGGCATATAACCCCTTCCTTCCACTCCTCCGGTAGCTGTTCGGTTTCCCAGATTATGACTATCAGTTTGTGCAGGCAAGTGGCCAGCTTTTCCGGGCCCATCTTGATGAGCTCAGCTCCGATACCATCCTTACCAGCTGTTTTATTGGTCTTTAGCTGTTGAATGGCATCCTTAACTTCCCTCAAGGTGGGGGCTGGTTGGCTTCCATCGTCCGCTGAACTGACGTAGTCATCTCCTCCGCTGCCTTGACTTTCACTGCCTGTACTCTCAGCGCCATTCAGATGTTCCTCGTAGTGCTGCTTCCACCTTTCGATCACCACACGTTCGTCCGTCAAGATGCTCCCATCCTTATCCCGGCACATTTCGGCTCGCGGCACGAAGCCTTTGCGGGATGCGTTGAGCTTCTGATAGAACTTGCGTGTATCTTGAGAACGGCACAGCTGTTCCATCTCCTCGCACTCCGCTTCTTCCAGGCGGCGTTTCTTCTCCTGGCGGGTCTGCTGTCTCCGCTTCCGTCTATAACGTTCCACGTTCTGCCGGGTACCTTGCTGCAGCGCGACCGCCCGCGCTGCGTCCTTCTCCTCCAGAATCTGTCTGCACTCTTCGTCGAACCAATCGTTCCGTCGACTTCGACCTATATACCCGACGTTGTTCTCCGCTGCGTCGTTAATGGCTGCTTTAACTGTACTCCAGCAGTCCTCAAGAGGGGCCCCATCGAGCTCACTCTCTTCTGGCAACGCTGCCTCGAGATGCTGCGCGTATGCAGTGGCGACATCAGGTTGCTTCAGTCGCTCTAGGTCGTACCGCGGCGGTCGTCGGTACCGAACATTGTTGATGACGGATAGTTTTGGGCGCAGTTTAACCATCACCAGATAGTAGTCAGAGTCGATGTTAGCGCCACGATATGTCCTGACGTCGATAATGTCGGAGAAGTGCCGTCCATCAATCAGAACGTGGTCGATTTGTGATTCTGTCTGCAGTGGTGATCCCCAGGTGTACCGATACGGGAGGCTGTGTTGGAAGTAGGTGCTACGAATGGCCATATTCTTGGAGGCGGCGAAATCAATTAGTCGTAGGCCGTTTTCGTTCGTCAGCCGGTGAGCGCTGAACTTTCCAATAGTCGGTCTAAACTCCTCCTCTTGGCCAACCTGAGCGTTCAAATCTCCTATGATGATTTTGACGTCGTGGCTTGGGCAGCTGTCGTACTCACGTTCCAGCTGCGCGTAGAATGCGTCCTTATCATCATCAGTGCTTCCGGAGTGTGGGCTATGGACGTTGATTATGCTGAAGTTGAAGAACCGGCCTTTGATCCTCAACCTGCACATTCTTTCATTGATCGACCACCACCCGATCACGCGCCTTTGCATATCGCACATCACTATGAAAGCTGTTCCCAGCTCGTGTGTGTTGCCGCAGCTCTGGTAGATGGTATGATTACCTCTAAACGTTCGCACCATTGATCCCTTCCAACAAACCTCCTGCAGCGCTACGATGCCGAATCCACGGTCCTTGAGCACATCGGCGAGTATGCGTGTGCTCCCGATGAAGTTGAGAGATTTGCAGTTCCACGAACCGAGTTTCCAATCGCTAGTCCCTTTTCGTCGCAGTGGTCTTCGCCGATGGTTCCGGTCCGTACTCTCTTGTTGATTGTTCGTTGCTTATGATGTTTTAAAGGCTGGCTTGCAGGGCCTGACACCAAACCCCCTAAATTTCCGGAGGACCATTCCTCCTTATTTCCGGTGGACCATGGTGCACAGTTTCACTTAGAGTCCCTCGCTGGCACTCGGACGATGATCAGCCGCTCCTAACATGGAGAACAGACGCTGTTGTGAGCCGATCCTGACATGGAGAACAGACGCTCAATAAGATTTGCACCTCCGGAGAGAAGCAAATCCCCCCTTCCCTGTCAGCATACGACCATAGTTCCCACCGGGGTTGGTTACCCGATCTTCCCTAAGGTTGCTCGTATCCCGGCCAGCACCGCGGGGAGGTAGGGATAGGAGTTGCTGGGTAAGAGGCTAAGGACCGCGAGATGGGGTCTATTTTATTCCTTCAGGTACGCGAAGTACCAATGGTACGCTTTACCCAGCATTTGCCGTACCACATGAAATGATAACAGATCGGAATAATGCAAATATGAGTATCTGACTTCATGGCTTTGCGAGACGATGATTACAGAAACATTTCCGGAATGATAGTGTCCATTGCCACCCTTACAGCAGGTTCCATGGGCTTTCCAGGAGGGCCGGTTTTGGCACCATCTGGGTGTCAAATTTCATATTTGCCCAAGACGATGAATGTAGGTGTAGGAGCTTTTTTTAAAGATACATTTTGAGGACTGTAAGACTCTCTGGCCAATTTGTAACAGGTTCCGGGTGTTCTGCGAAAGTGACATATGTTCAGGGTGTATGGCCAATCCCGTACCGTTTTAACGAAAATGGTCATATCTCTGCGTATACCTAACGAAATTTCGATCTCCAGCCAGCATTGGTCAGCATATTAGTTCTAGTTTCTGGGGAAAGCATAAAACATGATGGCAGTAAACGTGATATCGAAAAACCCGGAACATCTCCGGTGGCCAAGGGCCAATCAGAGGTTTGAGGATAGTATACTAGAAGAGTTTCCGCGTCCCATGGTCTCAGTATCATCAAAATCAGATCATTCTACGCAAAGTTATGTTGATTTGAACTTTGACAAATTTTTGTGTCTCAACATTTTTGTCTAACCTGTATAATCTACGCTCGCTCAACTGCCGTAATCTGGAAAAGTGACGTAACAGCCATTTTACAACAGGTATGTTTTCCATTTTTCTGTTAAAGAGCTCGATGAGTAGTACTCGTTAACACCAAAAATGCACGGCGAGTGGATCCCCCAGAAAATAACTGTGTCCATTCACCGGCCATCGAAATCGTGAGTACTATGAATGATACCGCCAAATTTTGTACAGGTTGAGCAGAAGCAATGGTTTTCCGAGGATGACTTGTTGGTCATAAGAGTTACGTGACGCTAATGAGCATTGATTTCTGCATCTGCAATATAATTGTTGTGTTACACTAAAACACGTAAACTTCACATATTTATGCTTAACTAAATGAAAAACACGAATATCATTTTAAAACCAATGTTTAAATTCATATTTTAATTAGGGTAGAGTGCCCAATAGTGAACCCCCAACCAATAGTGGACCCTCCAGCCATTTTTTCATTATTATAGCACAATAGAAACATTTTGCAATGAAATTCCATCGGGAGAACCTACCTTACAATCCTATCATTTGATTACATGCATTGAAATTGCTATGGAAAGTAAAATTAGCTGATTTTTTACAATTCTATAAAAAATAAACACGAGAGTGTCCATTATAGGAATATTTTTGGGGGGTCCATATTAGGGAAGAAGGACGTCCCGAAACGAAACATGAAAATCAAATGAAGTGTCGACTAAAGGGAAGCAATTTCCTATTATGGACCCCCAGGGGGTCTACTATAGGACAAATTCAGTCCGACTTTACAATGTTAATTTCAAAGAATAACGCCGAGTATTTGAGTGTTTTATGTATGTATCGTGAAGAGGAGATGCAGAGCTTGAAATTAGATATCACGCAAAATTAATATTTTGAAAATTTCCACTCCTTATGCCAGGAAGAGCAAAATTTCGGTACTAGGGGGTCCACTATTGGGCATTTTACCCTAATTTAAATGAAAAGTTCTTATGCACGGCGAATGGGTACCTACCCACACGGTGAATGGTGCCCTAACACGGCGAAAGGATACCCTAATTCCTGAATATGCTTCCTGAAGCATCTCCATGAAAAATCTTGAAGTTTGATACCCATATCGATAGGGTTCTGAACGTTTTTCAAATTGGCCACTTCCCCCGGGGCACCTGGAACCCACTACAGAGCGGTCAGGGTAACTGATCGTCCTGAATATGCTTCCTGAAGTTTGATACCCATATTGACAGGGTTCTGAAGGTTTTTCAAATTGGCCACTTCCCCCGGGGCACCTGGAACCTACTACAGAGCGGTCAGGGCAACTGATCGTCCTGAATATGCTTCCTGAAGCATCTCCATGAAAAATCTTGAAGTTTGATACCCATATTGATATGGTACCGGATAATATATACGTGATTGGAAGGATATACATAATTGACCATAGTATCCGGAAACAGGTTTACTGAAATGGCCATATCTCGGATATTTTTCAACGGATCTTAGCGCAACCACCCACATTCAAGGCAGAAAAAATGTGTTTTTGTCATGGCCTCCGAAAATCCGGAACATTTCCGGTGTCCGGTGGCCAGTATTCGTGGCCATCCATGTTCCTAAATCTTGACTAAATTTGCCGTCGAATGCTTCCGGTTTTGTCCAATTTTTCAGAAAGTTATAAGGATTTGAATTTGGGCCAAATTTTGCCTATCTCAATCATTTTGCCTAACCCCTGTTTATATCACTGAAAAATTATCTACATTCATCTATCTTGCCAAAGCAGATATTTGGGGCCATCCACAAAGTACGTCACGCTCCTAGGGAGGAAGGGGTGGGACTTCTGAGCAGCGTGACGACTCATACAAAATTTTTGGAGTTTTAATACAAAAAGTGTGACGAAGGGGGGAGGGGGGTTGAAAACCGCCAACTTTTGCGTGACGTACTTTATGGATTTTCCCTATTCTGATTTTCATGACTATTTAAGGTTCGTGACGGTTCACGGGCCCTCCTTAGCCGTGCGGTAAGACGCGCGACTACAAAGCAAGACCATGCTGAGGGTGGCTGGGTTCGATTCCCGGTGCCGGTCTAGGCAATTTTCGGATTGGAAATTGTCTCGACTTCCCTGGGCATAAAAGTATCATCGTGTTAGCCTCATGATATACGAATGCAAAAAATGGTAACTTGGCTTAGAAACCTCGCAGTTAATAACTGTGGAAGTGCTTAATGAATACTAAGCTGCGATGCGGCTCTGTCCCAGTGTGGGAATGTAATGCCAATAAGAAGAAGAAGACAGTTCAATTTAAATTATTTGGAGAGCTCTAAGATTTACTAAATTGCCTAAAATGCACGGTGAATGGCGACTTGACGATACATGGCACTAAAAACGTGCAAAAGGTGATGAAATATATCTTCTTCTATTTTCTCTATTTATAAAAATAAGTTTGTATTTTCTTTGAGGCAATATAACTCACGAACGGATGGACCGGTTTGTAACATTTTCTCACTAATCGATTCGTCTTGAGGTCAGCTGTGTTTATATACAAAAAGTTTGCAAATTTGAGGGGAAAAGTTAAAAAAATCAATATTAGGGAGACTTAAAAAAAAACTAAAATGCGATCGCACAAAATATGATCTAGATGGTGGCGCTGCAATGAACTCAACAATAATTGACAGTTAGAATACAAAATAAAACAACCCCAGCAAGGTCGGGTTCGTTGACCTAGTATTTGTATAAATGCTCAAAACCATTTCATGATAATGATAAAATACATTATTGTGCGCAGAATATGGAAAATTTCAAAATATGTGGGCAGAATTAGGAACCATAGGGCAATACCGTCCCATACCGTTTTTTCGCATACTGAAATAACAGCCATTAAAGTTCCAAATCGCATTTTCCATATACAATTTCAAAAAATCTAATTAATTAAAACATCATCGAATCTTGTTAAAATTCATTCATTCAATTCTATCATTCGATAGATTTCCGTCAAACTATTTAGTTCGATTGAAGCATTGCATAGTAGCTAAAATCGTGTTTTTAGCGCGTTTAATTAATAGCACCTTTATTCTTGATTATGTGATTTAGCGTAATGGTTTCTTCGAGACATTTTATCAGTAAATCGACGCGCTTCTTTGGAGTTATTCAGTCTCATGATCAATCCCCCTAAAAGTGAGATGAAAAATTTATTTTTTCCACTTTACAACATGGAAGGTATATGTCTTCGCGATAGTTGTAGCAAAAGTTCTCCTGAAAAACTTTGTCGAAGACACCAAGTTCATAATTTCATTACTTTTGGAGATTTATTGCATTTTATGCCACCAAGTTTTGAACGTGTTGGATGTATAAGCATACAATCATATGGAGACGCATGGTGCATTGGTTCATCAACTCCTTGTTGGGTGGGTGATCAGGGAATCAATATTCGAGCAACGCCTAACAATATACCCTTTGTTGTCAACAGAGTTTGTTACTGACAAACGCACCTAGCGACAAACCTTTATCAGAACCCGAACACAATATGACAAGAATCATTTGCCTTGCATGCTCTGATATTTCCGAGAATACGATGCTAATATTGTAATCATTGTTGTTTTCTCGAATATTTTCATAAAAGCAGAAACTATGATAGCATAAAACCGCAATTTGCTCTAGAAATAATGCAAAATAACGGGATGAAAAGTTAGCAACAAGATTGTCTTCTTTTTTGTTGCTGACAAAAATTTTCGGATCTTTGTCATTATTATCTCCGACAAAAACAAAGCTTTGTCGTTGGTTCTCTTTTGTCGCTTGTTTCGCAAGCGCATTTCAGAAAAATTGATTCCCTGTGGGTGATTGATTTCTACCTTGCAAAGTAGGAAATGGTTTTTGATGAAACATTACCTACACTCGCTTACAACTCTACAATTAAGGTATTAATTTAAAGTTCATTACTTGTACTTTGTTATGCGTATGAGGTTGTCTGCCACAATTTGCCTGGTGTCAAGTAGCAGTTGAATCAAACATGACTAAAAATGCAATAAAACTGTTATATCTTTTTTATTTTTTAAGTTTTTAAGTCACAATAGCCATCCAACGGCGTATGTTAATGTTATCTAAAACTTTCTAGAACATGGAAAAAATGTAGAAATGAAAATGAAAAAGATACGATGAAAATCCCATTTTTAAGCATGAAACGTAAACAATCTCCAAAAGTCACGGAATTACGAACTTGGTGTCTTCGACAAAGTTTTTCAGGAGAACTTTTGCTACAACTCTCGTGAAGACATATACCTTCCATGTTGTAAAGTGAAAAAAAAATCATCTCACTTTTAGGAGGATTGATCATAAGGCTCAATACCTACAAATAAGCGCGTCTACTTACTGAAAAAATGTCTCGTAGACACCATTACGCTAAATTGCATAATAAAGTTACTATTTTATTAATTAAACGCGCTCAAAACACAATTTTAGCAACTGTGCATTATTTAGTTATGTCCAATCAGGCCATGTAAATTCTTAAGGGGACTGTTATGCGGGTACTTTCAATATGGGACGAATATGACTTGGTATTTTTTTTCACTCATGGACATACAGAATCGCAATTTTTATTATGAACTAGCAGACCCGACGAACTTCATTTCGGCAAAAATTGTTTTATTCTCTTCAAGAGAGATTCAAGAGCTAATTATGCAGAAATTTCAGTTTCATTTGTATGGGAGCCCCCCTTTGCAAAGTGGGGATGGGTCTCGAACCATCTTAAGAACCTTCCCCGGCCCCAAAAACCTCTGCATACAAATTTCCACGCCTATCGGTTCAGTAGTTTCCGAGTCTATAAGGTTCAGACAGACAGAAATTCATTTTTATGTATATAGAAGAAGAAGAAGATAGAAGAAGAAGATAGAAGAAGAAGATAGAAGAAGAAGAAGAAGACTAGTAGACCCAGCAGACGTTGTCCTGCATAGTAGGCGAAAATACGCGATGTGATCTGCTCATGCGAAATTTCCATACGAATCTTAATTTTAGTTTTTCACTATTTTCTCAAATTTACTAATAATTTTCGCATGAGGAAATATCATATAAACCCGTCGGAAACTATAACGAATGTAACTGCTGAAGGAATAAAGAAAATCCATCCAGCCGTTTTCGAGTTATGTGGATACGAACACAGACCATTTCATTTTTATTATACAGAAAAAAGAATAGATTATGGAAGTACGTAAGCAATGAACACTATTCATTGGGGTAACTCAAAAGTGACGAAAAGTCAAATGGGACTGTTATGCGAGTGGTCAGTGAAGATTCAATATAAATATTTAGGGAGTTTCAAAAGAGTTTTGATCAATCATTCTTTGAGTAAGTAGCATTCATTTTTCAATCATGTCTGTGGGGTGACTGTCGTGACTACCTACGTAGATGCTGTATTATTTATATGTGCGTTTTCGAACGGCTATACCTACACATAATACAACAAGTAGAATCCTGCCGGCGGATCGCTTGATTAAAGCCATTAAAGCAACAGATGGGCATGATATATACCTACTATTACTTGAACAACATTCTCCAGCATTTGAGCTGGAGCGAAAAAATGAAAAAGTGGTCAGGCATAATGAAAAAAATAAAATGGTGTGTAGTGGTAGATGCGGTAGATGGGGTTGAGTAGCAAAAGTGTTATCAAAGAGGGGAGTGATGGTAAAGTGGTATCTACACAAAGATGAAACAAAAATAAACACAAAGAGATGGAATTGGAAGAAAGGCATCATAATTTAGCACGAAACACGCTGCTGCTGGCCGGAAGCGATACAGGAAGCGTCATACAGGTGCTAGACATTGCATCCGCAAGCCACATCCACGTTGCTTTGAATGATTAATACATGAGCTACACGTTCGAGGGCATCAACATTTGTTAGTGTGATTGTCGTTAGTGTGATGTTTTTTGTGTATGTTTCTATTGCTGCTTGCAAAAAGCTTGTTTCAAAAAGCGTTAGTAACAAAGTAGATCGGAATCTGTCTTCGCAAGAAGTGTATTGAGGTTCTCAGTGTACTGCCGAGAGGTGGCACAGAAAAAATGAATTTAATTAGGGGCAAATTACTCACTTTTTGAGCAGCATTCGGATATGGGTTTCCGGGACGGTCGGGAACATCGAGTTAATTTTGGCAACGGTGGCATCAGTCTCGGCTGCGCTGACATTGTTGGAAAAGGATGTCTCCTGCATAGCGTGACGACCGAGCCCCATTCGGGGCGTGTGTGGGCTAGACCGTACCATTGGCGATAGCTCCTGTTTTGCGAGGGGTGAGAAGGGATTTGGGGTTAGTGGCATCGAAAGGGTTGCACAAGTGAAATACTGGGTGAAAGTAGGTCCGTCAGACAAAGCTATTTTTAGGAGTATCAGAAGTAGGACAACGGGATACTTACAATTGGATGTTGTTGTTGCTGCAATTTGGTGGTTAAATTGGGACTAGCTGTTAAACTGGGAACACCCGAGGGTGGATTCTGGAAAGCTTGTTGAGCTGGGTAGAACGAGTTACTTGAAGGGTACACGTGATAGGGAGAACCATGCACTGGCTTTATTTTTACAGGGCCGCAGATTTCCGCGAGTGGGTAGGGCATAATGGATTTTTGGTGGTACAACATTACACGGTAGGAACATAGCATAGAACGAGAGAGAAAGATAAGAATATACATAGATTTTTGTTCAACATTAATTCAATATATACAACAGCACTAGCAGCACTTAGCGGGATTCCTTGTAGCCCTGAAAAAAGTGGAATCGCAACAACGAAACTATCACGAGCTTTATTTATGTACCTGAACCGAGATGCTATCATTTGAGATGTGCAGCGGAGCACCCGTCTGAATTTGGCGAAATCTGGCGCGTGGATCCTCCCATGTTGTCGTTTTTGTGAACAAATTCACGTAATAGCTGAAACGTGATCGGAAAAAAAATCAAAATTTGATTATTAGCCTCCTAAAGTTATGCAATCGTGGTGTTTTACTCTCATGGGTGTGTATAGAACAGTAATGGAATGTAAATATTAATCATTCTACAATGGCCGCCATATTGTTTTTCCCCATACTACAAGTTCATGTTTTCCGATATGTTGACGCATTTCACCCATTTCGGAAAATCTTTACATTAAATAACTTTTCCGCACGCAATTATGCATCAATGGATCCAATTAGCACTTACTATCGGCCTGTCCGGGCATCGTATTTACAATCCCATCCGGGAGGTAAACTCATCTGCTCGATCTGCTCCGACATGTTCACTCGCACTGCCTTACTGTTGAATACTGTAAACGGGAGCCTACATTTTGGCGTTTTCACTTTTCTGCGACTTGTTTTCCATCATCATCGCCCACCACCCATCATTAATGGACATCATTTTCATTAGCATTGATGATGTTGCGCGATATGATTCGAGCGTTGCTAAATATCACTGGATATAATCAGTTCAGACTAACAGAAGTTATTTCAAGCAAAAGTGCTTCCTAAGTATTGACATAGAACATTATTTATTTGCTCTTATTCGTGACGGTGAATCTATTTCACACGTCTTTGAGAATTGCTTGGTATATAAACTGTCGATAAAATATTTACCAGATTATCAATAAAACGTTATAGCCTAGAGCCTATGATAAAGAGTAATTTTATGCCAATTGTCATACATTCAATTGGGTGAACTGTTCCGTTTTCCATTTCACTGAACGAACATAGGACATAGGAGCTGTGAGATGAAATTACGTTTAACTTGTTGCGGTAGATAATGAAGTGAGAAATGATAGTCAATAGGGGAAGGTGCCCCGAGCAAAGTCCGAAAACATAATGAGAGCATATAGAAAACATATTTCGATATTGATATCAAAATGAAATCATAATTTGTTTTCAAATATGAATCATCATGACTGATTACATATTTTGATCTCATTTTGCTGTTGATTTCTAAATTGTATGACCTGACATCAAAATGTGTACTTATTTCGGTATCGGAACCAATATCAAAATTAGTTTTCGATTTGCTCTCATCGATAGCAGGAATAGTTTTCGATTTGATGTCACAGTAAGATTTTTCTGCTGTAGATTTTGATCTTTTAACCGTTAAAACGACCAAAAGGATATCAACCTGAGTTATCAAAATTAGGCGATTTCACTACAACAAAATTAGTTATCGATTTGCTCTCAAGCTTTGCTCGGGGGAGAGACTTGTTCAAGTTTTGTTCTAGCGTATTTTTTAGTATAGATCCTCTCGACAAATGACCTTTATGTGGTGATTTGTTTTTTGGATTGACAACCTTATTCAAAAATGTATTGGAGGTAACCACTTTCCCTTCGATGGGACTCGAACCCATGACCCTACAGTACGCTAGACTGGTGCTTTAACCAACTAAGCTACGAAGGACCTCCGTCGGCCTTCGCAACCTAGCGGCTACTGAACGAGCTCGAGATTCCCAAATTGGACGCATAGTCAAATCAATGGACGCAGGATAGGGATGGGTTGAAGTGAGGTTCGGATTTGGAATCGACTCGACACTAATGCAAAATGTAAGTGAATGCAAACTAGTCAATGATCAATGGTAAAAATGATAATTTCAAAAATTCTAGTAAAACGTTTTTCTAGTTTATTTAGTTTGTCAGCTTTATGTGACCACATTGAAAATATTACTCGATTATCCGGAGTGTTGAAAAAAATTCGATAATCGAGCCATTTTTTGTTGTTGCTGAAAATTTAACTTTTACTCAAATAATCCTTATTTCGGTTATAAAACATCTAATAAAATATCCCGTTGGTCCGTTCATGACTTCTGACTACCGTTAGAGGTCAGCGCCGATCCGAAAATTGTCGGCGGCAACGTTTGTCATAATTTTGATCGGCGATGGCTTGGCGATTTTTATTACGTTCGTAACGTAAAGTTTTTTTTTCAGGATATTTTAAGACAATAACGGGAGGATCCTTTTAATTTTCCCGGAAAAATCTAATGAGCTGTCCCAGGAGATTCTTTCAAGTTTTTTGAATTTTCAACAGCAATTGCTCTAAGGTTTTTACGGGATTTTCCTTGAAATTTTCACGGGAAATTGTTTAGGAGTTTGCCTATGCCACTGGGCAGGCATGCTTCGAATTTATTAGAGTTTCCTTGTGATTTTTTTTAAAGTTACACAAAAACTGTTTCCAATGGAATTTCAACTGGATTCTTTACGGATCTATTTTTGGATTTCTTCGTGAAATTCCTTATGTTGTCTATTAGTAATTCTTTGGAAATTCTACGAGAAAATTTTTAAAAGAAGAAGGGTCCGTTTGGTTGAAAGTAATTTGACCGAATACCACATGGCCGAATAATACGTTAAGTCGAAAGCTATTTAACCGAATTCAATTTGTCTGATACGGTTATTATGTGGAAAATGGTTTGGCGGAACGACTAAACTAGTTATTTGGACGAAAAAGCCGTATGCCCTTACAGGTCGTTTGGTCGAAAAGGCCTTGTCATCGAAAATTCCATTCGACCGAAACGGTAGTTTAGCAAGAAGGGCAATTTGGCTGAAAATGTTATTCGGCTGATCGGATTATACGGCGAAAAACGTCGACCCGTTCAGCCAAAGGCCATTTTCGAAAAAATAAGCTGTCGGAGCAAACGTTTTTTTCGGCCAAATTATCAGTTCGACCGTATATGATCTTCACCCGTACGTCGCAAACCGTTTTCGACCTTATGTCACCTCGTCCGGCCAAGCAGCATTTTTGGTCAAACGATTTTTTTTTCGGCAGCTTGGGCAAACAACACCATATGTTCATTTCGGCCAAAGGGCTCTTTTCTACCAAACGACCATCTAGGCCTTTTTGGCTAATTGACCTTTTCGATTAGACGACTTTTCAGTCAAATGACCTGTTCGCACGAACGACATTATCAGCCATATGTCTATTTCGGCCAAATGATTTTATGCCAGTCGAGTTTCGGATTAATGACATATTCGGCCAAATAACAAACGGCCCTTCCCCGTCAAAACATTTGATTTCAACGTGAAATTCTGTGGATTTCAAAAGGAGATCCTTGGAAATAAAAAAAACGCAGGAATTCTTCGAGATTCCCAAAGGAAATTCTTTGAAATTTACCCGGGAAATTTCTGGAATTTGCATTGTTAGTGGCTAAGCGTATTTGCAAGCCATGGAGTGTGAGTTTGATTCCCACCCTACACTCACAAAAAACTCCGCATTATATTCATGAGTTCACACATGGATTTTTGCAATGGATTCCATATTTTTGACACATATATTCCATGCGCCCACATGCATTGCATGAGTGTTCACACATACTATCCATGTGGGTTATACCACAGACAAACAGACGTAACAGCTTGAACATTTTTCTAAAAAATCCATCGCTCAACTCCTCTACCACCATCTTGCGAGCATGTTACACGAAGCACTATTTCGTATGACATTGTCACCAGAAGGCGCTGAAGTGAAATGTCAAACTCGAAGGATTACGATGCTAGCGCCTCTAGTTGTGAAACGCGCAATCAATCAAATTCAAATTGATCGTTGAAGTCATGGTCGATGGTAATTTCTCTAGTGTTACGTCTGTTTGTCTGTGGTTATACTATTCATGTGTGAATTTGTATGCAAATAAGTATGTGCCGACGAATGATATGCATATTTCAAAATACATGGATTTTTGCCATAAAGTATGTGTCGATTTTCCTGAGTGTAGTAAGGAGAAAACATTTCGTGAAACGGAAAACGCTCCACTTGTTCACTAGGTGCTGTGTGAATGTCCTGTCCGTTGTCTAAAGCTAAGTATTAAGTATCCAGTATGTGCGAGCTCTGGTCAAAGATGGTGATCCTGTCTTTCTTTCTTTCAAATTCTACAAAGAAATCTTCCTAATTTTTAAGGAAATTTACTCAGAATTTCAATGGTGTTTTCGAGATTTCGAAGGATATTCTTCAGAATTTTCATTAAAAAAAATGTAAGGAGTTTCAACGGGATTGCCATAAACTGTCGGCGGCGACGGCGCACACCTCTAACCACCGTGTGGTCCTCCGGGAAATCTGGAGGATCCCAAAAAATGAAAACTTCTAAATTTTATCGTTAAGCACCAAGATTTTCTGATGCATTTGTTTTTGTATTATGAGTATGCACTTAATGTTGTGGCTTATACATGCTGAGGTCTTCCGAAAATTCCGGAACATCCCTGAAATAGAACAAAAAATAATGAATTTCATGGCATAGCACCATTTGACATTCTAACAACGGAATTTCTTTCATTTGATTTATTCGAACTAAGGCCTCTGCAGTACATAAAATTCGTCTACATTCAGCTCGGTCAGTATTTGCACGTCGCCAACGTAGTCCACGGAGGGACCTCAAATTGAACCACCTTGTTCTCTGCGTACCTCGCCTTCTTGTCCCCTGTGGATCCCTAGGAACCATTTTCACCGGGTTATTGTCCGACATTGCATGACATTGTGTAGGGATCATCTTGGCCACCGAGCGATTCTTTAGAAAATGAAAATATTCATTTCATAAACACAAGGATTATTTGTTGTTACTATGCGTACACCAGTTTCAGTGTTTGAATCTATACATGGACCACCGTTGGCGAAATAACCATTTTTCATATAAATATGGAGGCTGTTCACAAATTACGAAACGCTGGAAGGAGAGGCAGCCGGTCAGACCGTGCATTACGATTCATACAAACCAATTAAACCTTCCATACAAAAAGCCATACGAGGGGGAAGGATGGAGGTTCAAAATCGTCAAATTTAACGTTACGTAATTTGTGAACGAACCCATTCCGATTATTCCGGTGCAACATTTGGTAGCATGAGTCACAATGTCAATGCTGTACTCAGAATGTACATACGAATGCTTAAAAAAATATCGGTGTTTTGAATTGAAATTCATAAATTGGCCATTTTTATGAATGTTCTTGATTTCCGTTCCCATGGGGTTTTTTTTTCTCGTAATGCTGATTTGATAACTTTGATACCCCACTCTCCCTCTCGCAACCCTTTTTTATGGAAGGTTTATTTTTTTTACGGACCGTAACCCTTGGTCTGACTTCCTCCCTCCCCCTAAAGCGTTACGTAATTTGTGAACAGTCCCTTAGGAAAGCGAGAAAGGCACTATCATCACTAGGTGTCTTGAACATATTGGATATGTTACGGATACACACTGATAATACATACCGTCGTCGGTAGTGACAATGGGTCATGTGGGGGTGATAATTGGTCACTGTTTCAACCACTTTGAATGCTTGTAGAATGGATTGAATGTATCTGAGGGCAAATAAGAGACCTTTTTGAACGATTCTGTTCTAAGACCTCCAGACTGCCGGTGAGAGCGATGACCCATTCTCACCCCCCAGACTCATTGTCATTCTATTTTTGTAAGATGGGTAAAAATATTACTCCGGATAATCGAGCCATTTTCTCCGGATAATCGAGCCTCCGGTAAATCGAGCCTCCGGATAATCGAGTCCGGCCTGTAGTACCGGGGATGCTGCGATAGAATAAAATGGTGTTCATGTGCATGTTATGCAAAGGCTTGCTGAACTTGCGAAGAAGCACACGGGCGCAGTCATCTGGGTTTTGTTCATCCTGTGTTATGACGTCTTCGTCCTCTCACGTACCAGCTATCGAAGAAAACACCTCCATCCTGGTCGTATTGAAAATCATGGATCCCGCTTGCCAGAGACTCGATGATTTTCGTGCTGTCGGCCGCCGAGTTGCCTTAGTTCACCAGAGTTTCGATCTGTTGCAGATGCACCTCAAGTTACCGTTGCTGCCTCACAAACCACTAGGGAAAGTGCACCGGTTTTGGCCAACATAGTGCCTAATTTGGCCAACCCTGAAAAATACATATTTTTCCAAAATAATCGATCAGTTGAAAGCAGCGTTGAAGCGTGAGGGATATATCTCATGTTGGAACTAATAAAACCCTAGCGAATTGCTTTATTTTTGGAGTTATTCGCAAAATTGGCCAAATTAGGAACATGGCCAAAACCGGTACAGTTCCCCTATGTCAGATTGGATAGTTGATTCAAAAGTATAAAATTGCTAATGTCGTTACTGTTCGCGTGACTAACATGTAGGTTACTTCGACCTGGCAGTCAAAGTATGTTAGTTTTAGTTTCCGGGTTTATACAATATTTCCTCATGCAGTTGACCTAAATCATGAAAAACTAAAATTAGGATTTGTATGGGCATTTTGCATGGGTAGTTCCAAACGCGCTTTTTCGCCAACTCTGAAGGACAATGTCTGCCGGGTCAACTAGTTGAAAATTATTTTTTATTGTTTGGCTTTAGAACAATTTACTGTGATTTGACAGTTTTTCCATGGGACGCACGTAAACGTTTCCATTGTATTTGGCCCTTTAGCGATCATAGTTTTCTTACTTAAATCACGCATAATTTTTCAAACGACTCTTCTAACAATTTAATTTTGATTCGAGAAATCCTTTGGAAAAAGTTGAAAATGTTTTTATCAAACAGTTTTAAAACTAAGCATTTTTTATTTTTTTTAAATTTTCACTAGCATTCATCAATGCATGACGCGTGCTTAACACCATAGCTTGTATAATAAATTCCAATTCACTGTACAAATGACAAATGACTGCAGAATAATTAGTTTATCACAGTGAATGTTTGGCAAATTTTTAGTTTTGTTTTGAGTTTCTGTTAGATCTAGGTCGCTCTGATTTCCCATATTTTATGGCGACGTATCTGACAGTATCTGACTAACTTTGAAATTGAAATATCAAATTACGTCGAGGCGTAAAATGATTGATTAAAGAGTTTTGTGTTATAAAATAAGTACATAAAACAAAGTCATGTGTAATGATCATGTTATATTAAACAACCCGTTCTGTTCACTTTTGTTTGGGTCAGTGTTGTCCTACACTCTGTGTAAAAAAATCTGCTCTTTGATTTTACTCCTTCTAAGCGATTCTATAATCTAAAATTCTTTAGGGATACTTGAATTTATTAAATGTCAATACAAACTATCAAAAAGATGCACGCCACAGGAGCTGTGTGTATTTTGAGCGCTCGCGCTCCTGTGACTCTGACTGCATTTTCTTGACGGTCTGACATGACATTCAGAAAATTCAAATATCCCTATATTAGTTTCACTTACTTAGTTAAGATTATAAAAGCGGTTAGATGGAATAAAATCAAAGAGCAGAATTTTTGCTCAGAGTGTAAGACAACACTGGTTGGGGTGAAATCAGCAATGATTCAGTTTCTTGCAAATTTTCAAAGTTTGAATCTTGAGCAAAATAGAATAAACTCGCAGGTTTCCACAGCAGTGTTCTATTCATGCCTGAAAATTTTTCAATTTAACGAAATAATAATATGGTTGCTAAATTGGTTGTTCTTATTGTAAAGTGGATTGATCCGTAAATAAAATGACGCATCCATACACCAATACAATAGAAAAATATTTAAATTTCGTGATTCATTCGTGGTTGAAATCTGCAGAAATTAGAACTTATTGGTGTAACAGTTTCAAGCTTTTGAAACTCAACTGTTATAAGAAATGAATCTAGAAAAGCTTCTATTTTCCTAGGTGTTCTAGATTCATATTCAAAATGACAGCCCGAGTAATTTGAATCATTGCTGATTTTGCTCTTGTATAAGTCAGAAAGGAAGGTTTTGCTTGAAATAGTAGTTTGGTTGCATCGCTTCAAAAAAATTGATTAAGTGTAGGAATGTCTGGCATTCCTGCTTGCAACACTGCGACGTGACAAAATAATCACTTCCATCATCATCATTCCGCAGAGCATGGCGTCGGCGTCGTTTCTCGATTTTTGACAGTTCTCCATCCACTTATCCATCCCTTCATCCATCAACAACAATGACGTCACCATCTTCATTAATCGAAAAAACCAACGAAGGCAGCTGCAAGTGATCGCAATATTCTACCGAAATGTGTTTAAATTCGAGATAATTGAAACTAAAACAGTGTTAAGCATTAGCATTGATCCGAAATTACCGGAAGAAAGTGAAAAACAACATCGAAAGGGAAAAATAAGCAAACAGCAGTCATTTTTCGTTGACTCGCAGCCAAGTGGGAGTTGTCTCGAAGGTGAAAACTAAATCCGCTGCAGAATGGAGGACATTTTCCACTGGTGCCGCGAGGGAAACTCCATCCAGGTGCGTCTCTGGCTGGACGACACCGAGCATGACATGAATCAAGGGTAAGTTCGGGAAAACGAACCATTTTCCAAGTTTCATATGAGGAGCTGCCTAAGACTTCCATAAAAGGGAGAAATACATTAGGAGAATTGTAAAGGTGCTAATTCATGAAATAGTAGCTGCCACACTAATATTTGAAGTTGAATTCATTTGCAAATAGAAATCAAATAAACGCGTGGGATAGATTGAATGGATTTAGTCCTTTTTTACCTGATTTATTTCTACTCAAATTCGTGTGGGCACGCATGACGTCATTGTTTTGGTTTGTTTACGTCCAATCATTCTGTCTTCATTACAAATGATGATGAAGCCGATAAAGCTTGTGCCTTGCGTTGTAGCTTGTGTACATGCATGTAGGAGTAGTTTTCAGAATGGATTAACGTAAATAATCAAAACCAGATTTGTAATTGATGTTGGTTGCATTTTTACATATGCGTATGTTTTATGCTATTCGTTTGATTTCAGAGATGATCATGGATTTAGTCCACTGCATTGGTGCGCTAAGGAGGGCCATACGAAACTGGTTGAGATGTTGCTGCACCGCGGGGCTCGAGTTAACGCCACCAATATGGGTGATGATATTCCGCTGCATCTGGCTGCAGCACACGGGCATCTGGAGATTGTTCAAATGGTAAATGTAGCAAATTTTAAATTACTATATTGACTATGTTTTAGGCAAATATTGGAAAAACGAACTACGGGACAGAAATTGAACTGTTGGCTGATAGTGAAATTATGTTCTAGAGATTGATAAAATTCAAACTCTCATAAATCACTGAACGTCATCGTTGTCATACTGCAAGGAAACGAAGAGGAAATCTTTCCCACATGTTTGTGCATAAAATCGTTACACAAGAATGGTCGAGGTCGCCCGTCCGGTAAGAAGCAACGGTGTGACGATGAGCAAGACGTGGCTTTTCTTCCATAAATGGCTCTCATGTCAAATAATCTTGCTTTGTTAAATATCAAAACCATCACGAATCCCACGAAACTCAAAGAGCTCCGAACTTGCTCCGAACCTACATCAGCAGCCAAGGTCTTGAAATTGTGTGCCTTCTTGAAGTCGAAAACGAACAGCTTTCCTTGCCTGGCTTTGTCAGTTTTGCGAATCTGGACCACACGAAGTGATACACCGCGGTTGCAGTGAGGAGCACATCCAAGTTACTTACGTCGAGAAAAGTCTGGAAAGTCTGAGCTGAGAGTGCATAGAACAATATTTACGCTTACTCGGGAACAGTACAGTGCAGCTGGAGATGAGTTTTAATAACACACTTGTCTACTGCTTCCGTTTTCTCACCGCAAGCGTCATCCACGCTGCTGATTTCAACTATGTACTGCAACTTTAATATGACCGTTCTTTAATAGGACGTCTAAAAGATGCAGCTGCATTATGCGTGGGGAAAGCTGTGTTCGTGTATTCCCGTGGTTTCACGTACGTCAGTGGGAACGCGCCACCTCGATTTGATCGTATGTAGTACGTAAGTTCGGGCCTACGAAACAACTTCCAATCCACTCACGTGCATGTCTGTTGCTTCACAGACCACAAAGCACTGGTGGCAAGACTGAGACAAGAGCCGCAGCGCATATTTGGACCTTCAGCCTCATCTTCTGATAGAAGAAAAGTTATGGAGTTCCATTATAAGTGGCAATATTGGACTAAGCAGCGCAGGAACTACGGGTCGTGGAAGGAACGGTGGCTGTCGTACGCTAATTCAAATATCAAATCCATTTTCAAGAGGAGAACTCGTGTCATTTTCAATGAATTTTATGATTCATATCAGCATCTCTGCGACGGATACTTTCAACTTCTCGAAATGTTTACCACCATAAACCGCCTAAAAGGTAAGGTGGTGCTGCAAAGGAACTTTTACCACGCATGCATGCGTATCAACCTAGGATAGGATGTGCCAATTAGTCATTAAAAATCGTACCGATTTTCTGTCAAAATCGTACCGGTTGCTGATTGGGTGAAAATGACAATCGATTACTTCGATCGGCGGTATCACATTTTCAAAAGGGCAGTTTGTTGTTACCTAGGATAGGATGTGACAAGTAGTCAGTAAAAATCGTACCGATTTTCTGACACAATCGTACCGGTTGCTGATTGGTTGAAAATGACAATCGATTACTTCGATTGGTGGCGGCGCGTTTTCCGTAGGGCAGCATGTTGTTAGTTTGGCCGTGTTGCAGGTTTTTAAAGTTGATATTAAGCAAAAATACGTAAATGTTTGAGTTCCAGTTTTTTGGTAAGAAATAAATTTATATTCAACTGCAAACGCCATATAAATTATTCTCAAGGGTTGTACAGGTTTAAAACTGCTGATTTTAAGCATTATCATTCACCTTTCTGTCATTTTAGATCTCAACGTCATTTTTTCAGTAGCGAAAACTTCTCTCTGTTAGTCTTTCACTTCTCTTACATAAATAGTGGATGGAACGGGAAGAAAAACATCAAATTTTGATACATGATATTTGGAAGATTTTGTACCAAATTACTTTGGCTGCACTGGCGACCACCTCGTCAGAGCAACCGACTAAAAAACAACAAGGCAGTCTCAATTGAGTTGTCACATCCTATCCTAGGTTGTTACCTTGGCCGTGTTGCTGGGTAATAAAATTGAAATTTATGACAAAATTCAAAAGTTTATTTATTGATTTTTTAGATAAAATGAATTTATGTTAGACTGCAAATTATGTATGCATGATTGCCAAGGATTATGCTAATTAAAAACACTAGATTTAAAGCAGTATTAACCAACTTTTTATCTATTTCACTGTAAAACGCACCTTATTCCGTGTAAAAACTTTTTGCTGATAGTACGTAGCATCTTTTATTACGCATAATGGAAGAAATGAACGAGAAAACATGATTTTTTTTCGGCGGATTTTGAATAAAAAATATTCGGAAGCACTGGACACCACCTCGTCGAAGCAACCGACTGAGGAAACAACAAGGCAGTCACAATTCAATTGTCACATCCTATCCTAGGTATCATCTAAACGTACCTGGCGACAGAGCTCGGTCTCCCCGCTGCAAAAAAACTACTATAATGTAGCTGCAAAGGGCTGACAATGAGCCACAAGAAATGGAAGAAATTTTTTGATTCTATATTCGGAAGAAGCAGCAGATAACAACGAGGTCTGCTGCGAATGTGCTATCCCTCCAGACGACCCACTGAAGAGATCACGACGGAAGAAAAAAGTTTTACCTTCGCTTGTTTAACGTAATTCACCGTGAGTTGAACATGCTTCTCAATGAATCACTCGCCGGTAATCGTCCCCATGCCTTCGCGTGCTGGCGTGCTGGCGTGCTGGCTTCTCAATGAATCACTCGCCGGTAATCGTTCCCATGCCTTCGCGGAGGGCATGATCGTGCTGGCGAGGAAGAAAATTGGAGACAACGTGGCCTGAGCTGCCTAACAGCGATTATAAACCAGCTAAAGCGTGTCATGCGAACCCACGGGCAGAAATGTCACTACAGTGGGTTCAACGAGGGACGCATCGCTCTTCTGGTGCACATTGCCAGTAGATCCACTCGGCTACTCGGCTGATTTGATGTGGCAAGGGAACCCACTGTACAATGTACATGCATCTCTATCCACTGGTATGTCGGCTTGAACTCGATATTATACCAACAAAACAGAAGACAAGTCGAATGTACTTCGGAGTGGGGAGTATCTAGGTTTTCCGGTTGATTACGAAAAAGTTCTTCTGGTTTACACCTGTGATATATGAAGTTAAACGTTCACTATTTTAAATGAAGGAGAACAAAAGAAAACTTAAGGTAATTCAAATGGATGCTTTCACTCAGCCACGATTGATTTGAACTGTTCATGAGTTTTGAGATTTTTGGTTTTTATCAACATTGCTTGTATAACAGTACAAGTGCATTGATTTTCTAAATATTAAGCTGATTCATAATTCCATTCTCATTTCAAAGGTAAAATCTGAGGTCAAATCACAGTAAAAATATGTAAATTAATATGATACATAATTAATTTGTTCTACACTTCTTTATCAGCTGATTCGCTACCGTTCAGATGTGAACGCTGCCAACGAACATGGCAACACGCCACTTCACTATGCTTCCTTCTGGGGCTATCAACCGATCGCCGAAGAGCTGGTCAACAATGGTGCTTTGGTTTCGCTAGCCAACAAGGATGGCGATACTCCGCTGGACAAGGCTAAGGCTCAGCTAGCTACTCGGTAATTTGTTGCCCTAATCTTCGGTAGACCGTCAGTGTTCATGTTTTTTTTTCTATTCCCCAAAGTTTGCACAACCTTGCCATCGAAAGCGGACAGGAGTTGAAAAAGATCAGCTTCAAGGACCAAAGTTGGCTGGGTCTGAAGACGCGATCTCGCGATGCGACACTTTCCCGATACAAGGGAATCAACATCCAGGACTTGACGCTGCACACCAAGCTGGCTATTACTGCGGGAGGCGAGACCTGGCGCGGTAAATGGCAGAACAATGATATCGTTGCAAAAATTCTGTCAATACGCGAGTGCAATGCACGCGTCAGCCGGGACTTCAACGAGGAGTTCCCAAAACTGCGCATCTTTTCTCATCCGAATATTCTACCGGTGATCGGAGCATGCAATGCTCCGCCTCGCTTGATCGTAATCAGTCAGTACATGCCGAGAGGCTCGTTGTACGACTTGTTGCATGGTGCTGCCGGAATCGTTGTCGATACGGCCCAAGCGGTGCGGTTCGCGCTGGATATTGCCAGGGGTATGGCATATCTACATTCACTGGAGCGAATTATTCCGGAGTATCATCTCAATAGCTTCCACGTCATGGTAAGTTTGGATGATCGATTTGTAATAAAGTATGTAACACGCTTATCCCGCAGATCGACGATGACCTGACGGCCCGAGTCAACATGGCGGACGCCAAGTTCTCCTTCCAGGAGCGTGGACGCGTCTACCAGCCGGCATGGATGAGTCCGGAAATGCTTCAACGGAAACGTAGCGATCGCAACTGGGAGGCGTGTGACATGTGGAGCTTCGCCATCTGTATTTGGGAGTTGGCAACGCGGGAAGTTCCTTTTGCGGAGCTGTCGCCGATGGAAGCCGGTATGCGAATCGCTACCGAAGGTCTAAGAGTGACGATTCCCCCGGGAACGTCACCCCATCTGTCGAAATTGATCAAAATTTGCATGAACGAAGATTCGGGAAAGCGTCCCAAGTTTGACATGATTATACCGATTCTGGAAAAAATGAAACGCTGAAATGGGAAACGAATCATCGGGGAAAAAAATTATGTGCCTTCAAATGTTTTGTCTTCTTATTTATTTAAACACAAAAACAAACTTCCTAACAAACCGACAAGATTGTTTTAACCTGCCAAAATGTAACAGTGTGCTGATTTATTAACAACACGAACACGACACAAAATGTTCTGGCGACAATATATCGTGTTAGGTTTCGTACTACAAGTTGAAAAATGTAACAAATAATTTCAAGCAAAGCAACAACTCAAAGTGTCTTACTCGTGTCTAAATAGTAGATAGTATTAAAGAGGATTTTAGTGGCAGCTGTCAATGCAAATCAACTGCACAAATTAACTGATCTTAAAATTGGAGGGTAGTCGATGCATGTTTGTAAATGTAATATGTAACAGTTTAGAAATGTAGCGACAGATTTATATTTAATAAACGTTTATTGACGACCAAAAGGATTCGTTTGATTAAATTGTCTCATTCATGGAAGCATTTCCTAACTAAACTTTAATCGTATACAGTCAGAAACGCAGCGCATCTCGCCAATAATTTCGACGAATTTCGGTAATTTTTCTACCGAGATTTCGGTAGACTTTACCGAGTCATCGGTAATCGTTACCGAGATCTCGGTAAAGTCAACTTTTCCGAATTGCGGTAAAATTATGGCGAAATTTCGGTAAAAGAATAGCCCAATTTCGGTAAAATTTTTTATCGAGATCTCGGCTGTTGGAATCTTGGCAAAAAATTTTGCTGAGGTCGGCAAACTAATTTAAGTGTGATCGAAAAAGTTTGTTCTTAGAATGAAATTATAGCCTTCGGTATTTTTCACTTTCTTCGGAAGTTGATGTGGAATGATTTATCGAAGAATGAAGATCTCGTGAATTATGGCAGCGATGCCATTTTATTATTGACCATTGGCGCAAGGTGGGAATGGGGAGGGGTGGTCATTCAAAATAAAAAATTTCTATTTTTAATTTCTATTTTTTTTAATTTTTATTTCTTAATTTTTTTTCGCTTTTAGCGAGAATTATAGCAGAACAATTATATAATGAAGACACAAGATTTCTTTTTACCTCAGTTTCTTCTGGAGCCTGTACTAGGCCCGACTTCCACAGATGATGCGCCTTCGTATTTAACGACTAACATTGTTATCAGCCGTTAGCAAGGATCCGAGGTAGACGAATTCCTCGACCACCTCGAAGGTATCCCCGTCTATCGTAAGACTGTTTCCCAGGCGGGCCCTGTCGCGCTCGGTTCCGCCCACAAGCATGTACTGCGTCTTCGATGCATTCACCATCAGTCCAACTTTTGTTGCTTCAAGTTTCAGGTGGGTGTACGTTCTGCCACCTTTGCAAATGTTCGGCCGACAATGTCCATGTCATCCGCGAAACAAATAAATTGACTGGATCTGTTGAAAATCGTACCCCGGCTGTTACACCCGGCTCTCTTCATGACACCTTCTAGCGCAATGTTGAATAACAGGCACGAAAGTCCATCACCTTGTCTTAGTCCCCGTCGCGATTCGAACGAACTGGAGTGTTCGCCCGAAATCTTCACACAGTTTTGCAAACCATCCACCGTTGCTTTGATCAGTCTGGTAAGACTCCCAGGGAAGCTGTTCTCGTCCATAATTTTCCATAGCTCTACGCTGTCTATACTGTCGTATGCCGCCTTGAAATCAATGAACAGATGGTGCGTTGGGACCTGGTATTCACGGCATTTTTAAAGGATTTGCAGTACAGTAAAGATCTGGTCCGTTGTCGAGCGTTGTCCGTTGTCAACGAAGCCGACTTGATAAGTTCCCACGAACTCATTCACTAATGATGAAAAACGATGGAAGATGATCTGGGATATCACTCTGTAGGCGGCATTAAGGATGGTGTTCGTTCGAAAGTTCTCACACTCCAGCTTGTCGCGTTTCTTGTAGATGGAGCATATGACGCCTTCCTTCCACTCCTCCGGTAGCGTTTCAGTTTCCCAGATTCTGACTATCAGTTTGTGCAGGCAAGTGGCCAGCTTTTCCGGGCCATCTTGATGAGCTCAGATCCGATACCATCCTTACCAGCTGCTTTACTGGTCGTTAGCTATTGGATGGCATCCTTAACTTCCCTCAAGGTGGGGCTGCTTGGCTTCCATCGTCTTGACTTTCACTGCCTGTACTCTCAGCGCAATTTAGATGTTCATCGTAGTGCTGCTTCCACCTTTTGATCACCACACAATCGTCCGTCAAGATGCTCCCATCCTTATCTCTGCACATCTTGGCTCGCGGCACGAAGCCCTTGCGGGATGCGTTGAGATTCTGATAGAAATTGCGTGTTTCTTGAGAACGGCACAGCTGTTCCATCTCATCGCACTCCGCTTCTTCCATGCGGCATTTTTTCTCCTGAAAAAGGCGGGTCTGCTGTCTCCGCTTTCGTCTATAACGTTCCACTTTCTGCTGAGCACCTTGCTGCTGCGTCGTTAATGGCTGCTTTAACTGTAGTCCAGCAGTCCTCAAGAGGGGCCCCATCGAGCTCACCCTCTTCCGGCAACGCTGCCTCGAGATGCTGCGCGTATGCAGTGGCGACATCAGGTTGCTTCAGTCGCTCTATGTCGTACCGCAGCGGTCGTCAGTACCGAACATTGTTGATGACTGTTTAACCATCATCAGATAGTGGTCGAAGTCGAGTCAAGTACGAGACACTGAAGACGGCCTTACATTTGAGGTCGAAATACGTATCTGTCAAGATACAATTAAGTGGTGGAATTAAATGGGATTGTATTAACTCGTCTTATGACAAGTAGTATTGCTAGCCAATAACTCCAAACTTATCTTACGCATAATGAATTCGAACTTCCGAATAGCTTTGTGAAATCCGGTAACCTTATTAATTTTTCAAATTCCAAGACATCTGCTCCTACAGGTAATCCCGCTATGGCTACTAAGTCAGCACATTCCAAGATAAATTTCTAGATAATATATTTGGCTTTCTGAACAGTTTCGAATAGTACAGCATTGAATATTTCTCCATTTCTCTCAGATTTCGTTATATAATAGCTCGACTGGTAGTCTCATGTACGTTGCCAAGTGGCTTCATGTAATCTTCCATACTCACCTTGTAGTTTCACAAACTAACATACATTTTTTTCGGCCACCTTTCAGACACGCCCTATAGTTTTCTGAACCACAAACCATTTCCACCGATCTTCCAGACGCGCATTGTAATTTTGCAAACCATAAACCAATTTCTTACGGTCTTCCAGGCGAGGCTTTAATATTCTTCAAACCACAAATCATTTTTCCAGCGGTCTTCAGACGGGCCACCACAAATTTCCGACGACGCGTCTTGTGATTTAGCAAACCATAAACCATTTTCCGACGGTCTTCGAGACGCGTCTTGTGATTTAGCAAACCACAAACCATTTTCCGACGGTCTTCGAGACGTGTCTTGTGATTTAGCATACCACAAACCATTTCCGACGGTCTTCGAGACGCGTCTTGTGATTTAGCAAACCACAAACCATTTTCCGACGTCTTCGAGACGCGTCTTGTGATTTTGCAAACCACAAACCATTTTCCGACGGTCTTCGAGACGCGTCTTGTGATTTTGCAAACCACAAACCATTTTCCGACGGTCTTCGAGACGCGTCTTGTGGTTTAGCAAACCACAAACCATTTTCCGACGGTCTTCGAGACGCATCTTGTGATTTAGCAAACCACAAACCATTTTCCGACGGTCTTCGAGACGCGTCTTGTGATTTAGCAAACCACAAACCATTTTCCGACGGTCTTCGAGACGCGTCTTGTGATTTAGCAAACCACAAACCAATTTCCGACGTCTTCGAGACGTGTCTTGTGATTTAGCAAACCACAAACCATTTTCCGACGGTCCTCGAGACGCGTCTTGTGATTTAGCAAACCACAAACCATTTTCCGACGTCTTCGAGACGCGTCTTGTGATTTTGCAAACCACAAACCATTTTCCGACGGTCTTCGAGACGCGTCTTGTGATTTAGCAAACCACAAACCATTTTCCGACGGTCTTCGTGACACGTCTTGTGATTTAGCAAACCACAAACCATTTTCCGACGGTCTTCGAGACGCGTCTTGTGATTTAGCAAACCACAAACCATTTTCCGACGGTCTTCGAGACGCGTCTTGTGATTTTGCAAACTTAAATATATCACTCGTCACAATTTAACCACTTGAATTTAACTCACCACATGAAATCAGCGACAGGATCCAATAAATAGACTGGCAGGATCGCCAAAATGAATAGCGGACGGACGGAACAAAGTTATGACAGCGACTCTCCGTGGATGCGTGTGCACGCCGCGAAGGTCTGACTGGAAGAGGAAAAGTCATGGCTTGCTGCTCGCCAATTGACACGCTGATGTGTGAATCTATTAACACACGCTGAATGCATTTTACTCAAACCCCACAGCCTCGTTTTGTGCTCTTACAATGGATGAGTTTTCGAGAATTTGCTTTACAAGGGTTCAATACAATGCTCTTAGACAATGTGGATCAGTAAAATCCTTTGCATTTTTAGTAACAAAACCAAGTTGATGATAAGCCTTGGAAATAATCGTCGCATAATGGGAGTGAAAGCTGAACTTTGGGTCCAACACAATGCCAAGATCTGTTATATGATCCACCCTCTTGAGGCAGCAGTTATCTTTTTGGTCATCAAATTGTTGATTCCGGACAATAAAGAGGTTCTGAAGTTTGACAACAGTTTATTAAACGCTTCAAAACTAGAATGATACAAAGGCTATGAAACAGTGTACCTAGATTATATCGGTTTTAACTTACATTTCAGTGACCTTTATAGTTCATGGTTCCAGAATCAACTGTTGAATATGTCTTGTAAGATACTGTGGACATGACATAAATGTAAGAATTGATTCTACGTCTGAAGAATTTCACCTTGCCCCACTCTAACGATCACTGTGTTGTCTATAGAGACTATGAATAGAGTTATTGCCTAGCAAGGGAGTAACAGTATTAACAGTGTTATGCTATACAGGCGATATTACGAACGTATTCATATCCACAGCGTCCAACGGAACGTTTGGCGAAGCAAGCTCCGTCTCAATATCAGATGAGTCCGACTGAAAAACAGACGCGAATAAATCGCACGCTTCAGATTCACTGTTCGACTCTCTATCATCATAAACAGAGGCGCGGTCGGGTTCCAAGACGTGGGTAGGACAAAATTTGCCCCAACGAACATTTAAGAAAACGCCAATTTTGAAACGAGGCATTAATAGAGTACGTTTCACACAAAGCTCTGAATGCTGATCGAATTTATCTGTGTTCAGTCAAATATCCTCCATTATCACATAATGATCAGAGTTAACCGACAAAATTCCGTAGAATTTACGAGAAAGTTTCAAAGCGTTTCTCTAGAAAATTTTGAAAAGTTTTCCAAATTAATTACGTAGATTTTCCTGCGGGATTTCTTAAGAGTGTTTCGTGAAAATTCCAACCACCTCGTAGAGTTTTTCGAGGTAATTTCGAAAGCTTCCCGATGAAATTGTAACGAGTTTATCCAAATTAAGTACGTAGATTTTTTCGATGAAATTCCGAAGAGTTTCTCAAAGTAATTCTAAACATTTTCCCGAGGAACCTTCGAAGTATTTCCCAACGAAATTCCGAAGAGTTACCCGAGGATTTTTGGAAGAACTTCCTGGAAAAATTCCGAAAAAAAATCCCTTGGGAAGTCCGAAGCGTTTCCTGAAGAAATTACGAAGAGTTTCTTCAGATAATTTGGAAGCGTTTCCCGAGGTATTTCCGAAAAGTTTCCCAAATAAATTCTAAAGAGTTTCTTGAGGAAGTTCTGAACGCTTTTCAGGGAAACTTCCGAAAAGTTTGGCAAGGAAATTGCAAAGAGTTTCTTGAAAAAATCTCTACGAGTTTCGAGGAGTTTCTCTTCTCTTCGTAGAGTTTTTTAAAAGGAGAAAATAAAATTTCCTTTGGAAATTCGGAATCGTTTCTCGAGGAAATTCCGAAAAGTTTTCAAAGAAAACTGAATAGTTATCTGATCCGAAGAGTTTCCTGAAGAATTTTCAAACAATTTTCCGTGGGATTTCCGACAAATTTCCCGAGGAAATTTTGAAAAGTGTCTCAAATCAATTACATGGATTTTCCCGGGGAAATTCAAAAGTATTTTCCGAGGAAAGGAATGGTTTCGCAAAGCGATTCTGTAGATTTTCCCGTAAAAATTTCGAAGTGTTTCCCAAGTAAATTCTTAATTTTAAAATAAATTCTAAGAGCTTCCCGAATAAAGTTCCTATGGTTTTCCATGGAACAAATTTCTCACTATTTAAACGACTGTTGTCGTCCTTCTAGAAGACAAGGAACACAACAGTCGTTTAAACCGTGTAACATTTTCCCCTAAGAAGCTCGCAAATAATTATTCAACAAATTTCTTCTTGGAATTTGGTAGAGTTTCCCAAGAAAATTTCGAAAAGCTTCCCAAAAAAAAATCGAAAGGTTTCCCGATAAAGGTTTTGTAGAACATTCCCACGAGTCGAGCATATTTCATAGAGTTCTTTGAGCAAATTTTGAGGAGTTTCCCGAAAACAGTGTGAAGAAACTCACAAAGTAATTCCGAAGTATTTCTCGAGGAAATTTTGAAGAGTTTCCCGATGATTTTTACCGGAGGGATTCTTCCTTGGGAATCCGGAAGCGTTTCCAAAGGAAATTTTGGGAAGTTTCTCCGGAGAATTCGGAAGCGATTCCCGAGGGAATTCCGAAAAGTTTCCTAAAGAAATTTCGAATTAAATTTCGGACAATTTTTCGACGAAATTCCAAAGAATCTCCCGAGGAAATTCCGAAGATTTCCCAGAGAAAATTTTGAAAAAAAATCCATGGAAATGCTGAACAAATTTTCGCGAGAATTCTGAATTTGTTTTATAGGAATTTGAAAAATGTTTTGCTGGAAACTCAAAAAAAAACCTCTTCATGGTAGTTTAAAACAATTTCCTAAGCACACCAGGCCAACTCAATGAGCCATGAGATTTTAAAAAAGTCGCTAACATGTTCTTCATGGCAGATGATTGGCAAGATATACATAAACTGTAATAAGTAACGTTTAATTGCCCTTAATCTAAAATTTTCTCAGGGAAGATCAAGAGAATAAACTATTTCGAATTGCTTTGGAATAAATGATGTCAATGACAATGAAGACAAACCGTACGTTTGAAAGCCAGTATATAGAAAATTATCCTAAAAATGTGAAGCAGCTATTAATGTAGCACATAGTGCAGATTGTTTCATTTATTGTTTGTTATCTCTTTAGAATCATGGGTAGGACAATGCTCAGGTTGTCCTACTGATTTCTCGTGGAAGTGTAGATGACTCATCGGCTTCCGTCAAAGCGAGTATCACGTCAACATTTTGCCACCTATTCCCTAATTGACCTGCATTCGGATGCGGCAGGCGTCGGTATTGCTTAGTTTTGGGTCACCAGTTCTTACACATTGAAGATGCTATTAGTCCCAAACATCATCTGTTGGTTTTCTGTGTAATCACAGCTGACCTGGCAATAACGGAATAGCAACCGTGAGGGGTCAATCATGCTTATGTTCAATTAGTTGAACTGTATTGCATTTTTTTTTAGTAATAATGCACTGTTGGAGGATAGACAACACAATAGAAAAATGTCATCATCAGGCTACACATACAAGCTACAACATTTCACGCTGCGGCAAGTGCTGGCAGCGTTTATTTGCGAAAGTAACAGCGTTGCTAAATCGTCTGGAAAAGTATTCGCCCATCTCTTAATATAGGATCCTTAATGATTGTGACATCTTCCTGCAACAACAAACAAATAGTCTAATTAAATTGTTTATTCATCTCACTTTTCTTCCAGTAGAATGTATATGATAGGTTTCGTTTATTACTAGCGATAAAGTCTTCAAATCCTCATAGCACAATTAGTTACGAAAAACAAGTAAATAAAAAAAACAATCTACGAAATGGCTTATCTTAATCAGTATCAGAGACTTTTCTCTCGTTTCATGGTTTAAAAGTTATTCTTCCGTAACTCGTTATCACTCTTCCATTCTCCAGATGTTTTCATCCGCAAAGTCTATCTCAATTTTTACTAAGTAAAATACAGAATCAAGCAACAATAAAATTACTAATGCAGGCGTTGTTGTTTCCATTGTAAATGATCTACACGTAAATAACAATATATAAATAGATTCATCTTCTCCTAGGGATGTCTTCCATTGCTTCAATGCAAGTATCATATATTAATGCTTTACGTTTTTAAAAGATGCGTGTTTTATGCGCTGGTACATATTATATGTGTGTGTATGTGTGCGTGCTAAAGATAAAAAATATATAACTGCACGATTGTCTAAAAAGGAAAACGCGTGATAAGACGTTCTTACACGGAAAGATACGAAAATAGCTTTAAGTACATACATACATAACAACTCTGTTACCACAGGATTCCGCTGCAAAACGGGCCAAAGCGAGTCGATCCGCTTCGTTCTAACAATTACCATCACTACACTTAAGTAATTGAGTTTACTCTAAAAATTACCTAAAATTATCGCATTAAAGATACAGCACCAGTTCATTCACTTGTTCGCATTTCGCGTATGGTTGCGTTTGTGTGGGTGATTTCTCGGTTCAATGCATGATGCAGATATGGAATGTGAGTGTGTGTGTGTAGGTGAATTACATATCATATTGTAATTTGAACTAAATAATTAGACTTATCTGTTGCCTTTGATCGCGCTACGCTAGATACGAGTTATCAGTTACAGAGTGATTATATTAAAAATAGCTCATTATAGTTTACCTTCTCACAATTCACAATGTAGAGGAATTCACAGTTTAGTTGTCGTAGTTATTTGTCTTCGATAATGATCATGAATGCTTAAGTTATGTGAGAAAATCGGTGATTTTATTTGTAATTGGTTGGGCCGAAGATTTGCAGAATAATGTTCATAAGTACACGTGGTATCCCCGGTAGGGTTCCATTAACGGTACAGACTCAAAAATAGATACAAAATTTCGCGAAAACTCCTCCGTTATCGCGTATGTTCACTCAATTTACGATACGGTTAGTTGAAATTAAACTTGAAGATTCAATTACGACTCTACAGGGATGTGTGCTGAAGCGCAATAGCTTGTTCGCGATGTCCAACACAGAAAAAATAAAGTACCTTAAAAAAATGTGTGTATATGTACTCAAATGTGTTTATAAAAGCATCCTCAATTCGCATTCGCCGTCAGCGAACATCGCCAATTACACTCGACGACCACCATCGCCGCCGGACCCGAATCGCCTGCCGCAATTGGCGACCTTTCCCAGCCGTACCCTCCGGCCGCATTCGGGAGCCAGATTCTATCTGTCTCACCCGTTGAAGTGAGAAAATGCTTAGGACTGGCGCTGATCATTGCATTTGACGACCAGGTGAAAGAATATTGTTGCTAACGTAATAGCCTTCCACATATGAAAGTTATCGGTAATGAGGGAGCTTCCAATTGTCAACGGGGGACTTCCAATTAAAGTAGGATAGATCAGCTGCTGGGGACTATCTGAGTAGGTTACGGCGACGTGGTGCTGAATGGCACGAGGAAACGACCCAAAGGGCTTCGAAGCATTCTTGAGTGCAAAGTTCAAATGTGGGTTCCTCACCACTATTTTCATGCATCATGCTTCACGCAAGTGGCACACCTAATTTCCTGGTTTGGTGTTTTGCTAGTTTTGTTTTTTGACTAGCATTACGTCCTTCGAAAGATAAGTTGCCATTCTGCAGATTCGATTTCGAGACCGCCACGGAAAGTGGTCAGGAGCACTGTTGTGAAAAACTCTTTAAAAGTCTTTAAATCTAGCGTGATTCAAACTCAACCCTGATTCAAGGTCCAAAAAATCGCTCATGTGTCAACTCGAAATTTGCATTGATTTCTACTTGTTCTTGAGTTTTGACACTTTTTAGAGCGAAATCATTTTTCGGCGAATGAGTGAAATTATGCGATTCTGGGTGAAAAACTCAAGCGCGATGCTTTCCCTGCAGAATCGCAATCGAATTAGCTTGCGTATGAGGCTTCGATGGTTGAGATTTGAGCATGATTTTACCAACACTGGTCCGGTGGTGTGGGTTAATAACTCATCAGTCTTCTAACCGTTTTTGGAGATTTTACTATCAATAAATGGACGAAATCTTTAAGATTTCGCTCAAATATTAAAAATATTGGATTAAAGGCTTACTATTGATACACTGAATTTCGCCACTGTTAAAAATCGGTAAATCAACCAATCCCGTAAGTACATCCTCAGTTCAATCAAGACTTCACGGATAGCAGACACGAGGGCCGTACAACAGCAGCAGTCGCAACGATGACGCCGGTAGCAACATTCCCAACGGAAAGGGAATTACCGATTGGCAATCGCCGGCAAGCAGAAAGTAAATCATCGAATTGTTGTCGCCGATAGCAAAAGCACTCAAGTGAAATGTCTACGCAATCGTTTGATTGCTATTAGGGATTAGAAAGATGAATTGTAAAATGAAAATCGATTCTTTTGAGGACCAACACTTGAATGTGCAACATCAGTGGCGATACTGAATTTTATTTTCTATATGGTGGCGTCTTAGCTAAAAAAAACACCGTTGACAAACGCAGCACTTTGGATCGTCCGGACTATCGTACTCAATTTTTTTTTCTGCAGCTCGGCAAAAATTCGCGAATCTCGGTTCGAAAAAGTTTAACAAATTGTGGAGATCCCGGTAATAAAAATTAAGTCTGATCGCTTGGTTGCTGCTAGTGATTGGAAAGACGCATTATTGAATACCAATCGCTTATTTTTATAACTACTGTTTTGAACAAGAAAGGGTAGAGGCGAGACTTAAAATCCAAATCATAATTATTTAGCGTAGTTGGCTACACCTTCTCCTTACAAGCGGATGGTCATGGGTTCGATTCCCAGCCCCTCCACCAAACCATCGTCAGTCGCCGGATGCGCAGCCTATACGGTGGGGTTATTGGGGAGCGCCCTTACTGTTACGACTGCTTGATGACGACTGACAAATTGTTCTTTTCGGAGGCATTCCTCCAACGTACCCCGATAAATGGCAACCGAACAATGCAACGATCATTGGATTCACGACACGGACAAATAGACACAATGGACTCACGGTGATGGACCAGCAACGACAACAACAATGAATAATGGAAAATCTAAAAATAGATTCTGTTGGGATTCTGGCAACAGTAGCGGTTAAGTAACACAGAGTGCCTACTAAATAAAGAAAGAAAGGAATAAAAAAAATATTTAGCGACGTGTCGCTAGCAAAATCATAAACGCTCGTAAGATTTATTCGCGCTGTAGGGATTTATTCGCATGAATGGCGTCGATAGCGTTCTAGTAGCAAGTCATGAGTGGCTGACATTGGCGTCAGTGGCAGTCAAGTGAATTTACTATGGTGTGAAAACTCATATGAGAATATGTATGTACATTATATGGAAGATAGGTATTGATTTGAAAAAATGTATTGGAGCTAACCATTTTTCCTTCGATGGGACTCGAAACCACGACCCTCAGTGTCCAAGTCGGGTGGTATAATCCCCGGAATATAGGCAATTAACTTTGATTGAAGTCAAGTTAAATTTATTCTCAATATTTTGATTTTGGTTTTGTGTTTTGTTTAAGATTGGAAAGCCGTACTATTGAAAATAAATCGCTGCTTTTCAGAACCATAATTTTACACTACAGAAGGTTGAGTCGTGACGAATTTTCTTGAAAGTGCTAATCATAATCGTTTAACGACGGCAGAAAGTTGCAGAAAGTTTCGGAAGAATGCTTCCGAGCCTCTTGAAAGGTGGCTTGTCAGCCTCTTGTAATGTGGCTTCTAAGCCTATAAAAGCCTTCCATCCCTCTTGAAATGAGGCTTCCGAGCCTCTTGAAAGGAGACTTCCCAGCTTCTTGAGAGGAGGCTTCCCAGCCTCTTGAAAGGAGACTTCCGAACCTCTCGAAAGGAGACTTCCGAGCCTCTCGAAAGAAGGCTTCCATCCTTCTTGAAAGGAGACTTTCGAGCCTCTTGAAAGGAGACTTCTGAGCCTCTCAAAATGAGGCTTCCTAGCCTCTTGAGAAGTAGCTTCTCATCCTCTTGAAAGGTGGAGGCTTCC
The DNA here is from genome assembly GCF_024139115.2 of Armigeres subalbatus. NCBI lineage: Eukaryota > Metazoa > Arthropoda > Insecta > Diptera > Culicidae > Armigeres > Armigeres subalbatus. Next base: position 122,469,088 of record NC_085140.1, read on the forward strand.
AAGCCTCTCAAAAAGAGACTTTACAACTTCTTAGAATTAGGTTTCCGAGCCTCTTGAAAGGAGGGTTTCGAGCCGCTTGAAAGAAAGTTTCCGATCCTCTTGAAAAAAGGCCTCCCAGACTCTAAAAAGGAGGCTTCCATCCTTCTTGAAATGAGGCTTCCGAGCCTCTTGAAAGGAGACTTCCCAGTTTCTTGAAAGGAGGATTCCCAGCCTCTTGAAAGGAGACTTTCGAGCCTCTCGAAAGGAGGCTCCCCAGCCTCTTGAAAGGTGGCTTCTCTGTTTCTTGAAAGGTAGCTACCCAGCCTCTCAAAAGGAGGCTTCCGAGCCTCTCAAAATGAGACTTTGCAGCTTCTCGGAAGTACGCTTCCGAGCCCTTGAAAGGAGGCTTCCGAGCCGCTTGAAAAGATGCTTCCGAGCCTCTTGAAAAAGGCCTCCCATCCTCTAAAAAGGAGGCTTCCGAGCCTCATGAAAAAAGCCTTCCGAGCCTTTTGAAATGAGACTTTCAGCTTCTTGAAAGGAGGCTTCCCAGCCTTTTAAAAGGAGGCTTCCGAGCTTCTTGAAAGGAAGAGTCCGAGCCTCTTCAAAGGAGGCTTTTGATCTTCTTGAAAGAAAGCTTCCGAGCCTCTTGAAAGGAGGCTTCTGACCCTCTCATAAGGAGGCTTCCTAACCTCTTGAAAGGTGGCTTCCCTGACATTTGAAAGGTGGCTTCCGAGCCGCTTGAAATTAGGCTCCCGTGCCTCTTGAAAGAAGACTTCTCTGATTATTAAAAGGAGGCTACCCAGCCTTGCGAAAGATGGCTTTCCAGCCTCTTGAAAGAAGGCGTCCGAGCCTCTTGAAAGGAAGTTTCCAAGCCTCTTGAAAGTAGGATTCCGATCTTCTCGAGAAAGGAGGCTTCCGAGCCTCTTGAAATGTGGCTTCCCAGTCTTTTGAAATGTGGTTTCCCAGCCTCTTGAAAGGAGGCTTCCGAGCCTCATGAAATGAGGTTTCCGAGCCTCTTGAAAGGAGACTTCCCAGCATCTTGAAAGGAAGCTTCCGAGGATCTTGAAAGGAGACTTCCCAAGTCTATAGAAAGGAGGCTCCCAAGCCTCTTGAAAGGAGGTTCCGAGGTTCTTGAAATGAGACTTCCCAGCTTCTTGAAGGGGACACAGCCTCTAGAGAGGAGGCTTCCCAGCCACTAGAAAGAAGGCTTCCGAGCTTTTTGAAAGGATGCTTTCGAGCCGCTTCTTGAAAGGAAACTTCCCAGCTTATTGAAAGGAGACTTCCGAGCCTCTCGAAAGGAGGCTTCCCAGCCACTAGAAAGGAGGCTTCCGAGCCTCTTTAAAGGAAGCTTCCGATCTTCTTGAAAGGAAGCTTCCGAGCCTCTTGAAAGGAGGGTTCCGAGCATCTTCAAATGTGGCTTCCCAGCCTTTTGAAAGGAGGCTGCCCAGCCTCTAAAAAAGAGGCTTCCGAGCCTTTTGAAAGGATAGCTCTCAGCATCCTGAAAGGAGGCTTCCGAGCATCTTGAAAGGAGACTTCCCAGCTTCTTGAAAGGAGACTTCCCAGCTCTAGAAAGGAGGCTTCCGAGCCTCTTGAAAGGAGGCTTCCGAGTCTTTTGAAAGGAGGCTGAAAAAACAAAACAAGAGCTGTATCGAAACCGGTACTTCATTTCTTCTCAATAGTAATGGAGTAATTCGACATGCACTTAAGCACTAAGGATACGGGGAATGCTACAATAGATCTAATAACTGGTCGCAGTGGCACACCCGAACAGGAAAAAAATGTTACTAACATATTATTCTTCATTTTGTTTCGATCAGGTAGATTGCACTAAAAGTTTTTATATTTTTTTATAATTTATAATTTCATTTGACATTTTGTTTTTTGATCAATAAGTTTTTTTTCGTTATCGATAACAACCCGGATAAAAATTTACAGTACCTTGTATGGTTTAATCCATTGGAATATCATAGATTGTATGGTAAACAATACAATCTACTGTTCATTGAATGTAGATTATTTACGTTTGAAAATCATCTATATTGTACTTACCTCAAAGGACCAATACGCCCAAATGTCCCCAATGCATTTTATAATATTTGTATTATTCACTAATGTTAGTTAAAAATTTGACCGAATTTTGAAAGTAAGTCCACACACTTAAAAGCCAGATTTTATTTCGGTAAAATCATTTAACGAATATCGTCAAAACATATTGTTTTACCGAAATATTTTAAAGTTAATTACCGGTAATCAGCTAGTTAAATGTACTACTGAAATTCGGCAGAATATCTTGCGATCATCGTCGGTAAACCATCCACTTTACCGATTTTCGGAGAAATAGATTTGTCATACGTCAAAACGCCGCAAAAGCACGTGTTGAACAAAAAAACAAACAACTTGAATGGTTTTCCGACAACGGCTGCTAAAAATATCTCCAAGTAAGTCTTAAAATCTAAAATTACTTTTACTAAATTTACTATTACTTATTCGGGCTTAAATATTGTTTTTTAGGACATACCATCAAAATGATTGAAAACGATTTTCGTGACATGGAAGAGGTTTCCAGCTCGCCATCGTTGTGTAATTTTGTGTAAAAAAATATTTAATTTTTTTCATAAATTCATTTTCTGTCCATATTATTCGTGAATAAATATTTTTTGATTTCCTGCTGCATTACGCTTTGGTTTTTTTTATTATGTTTCATTAAAAAACCAACAAAAGAAAGCAATAATTTACAAGATTTCGGTAAAGCACTTTGCCGAACACTTCGACAACCTATTGCCGAACAGCACGGCAAATTTTGACAGCTGGATGTTTTCACACATTTTACGACCAGTCGGTAATTCGAACTTTTACCGAGATTTTTACCGACATCTCAGCTGTTGGATTCTCGGTAATATATTTTGCCGGCCTCGGCGAAAAAAATTAAGTGTGCATTTCATTGATCAGATAATTATTTTTTTAGATAAAAATCTGAAAAAATAATAAATTTTTAAGTTCTTAGCGACAATTGAAAACTATAAAACAACAATAGTTTCCGTTGTTGAGTAAAACTTGATTTTCCTAATTTTTTATATGTAATTCATTATTGCATATCTTGAAATGTTGAAATGTTCGTATAACTACAGTAAAACCTCCATGAGTCGATATTGAAGGGACCATCGACTCAAGGAAATATCGAGATGTGGAATATACAATCCTAGGCATGCTGTTTGAAGGGACCATCGTAGTAACCCAGAAAATTATTTTTAATATGGAATAATTTGCTTCCATGAGTCGATATCGAGTCATAGAACATCGACTCATGGAGGTTTAACTGTATAACAATTAAAATTAATGAAAAAAAGTTTTTAATTTTTTTTTGCTCCGTGGAAAAAAACTAATTTCATTTGAGCGTGTAATGTTTTGTTTGCGGCTAGGGAAAAATAAAAAAAATCAAATGGGCAAAGTGCAGGACGCTTCCTTTCGTTGTTTTCTGCTCTTTTAAGTAAATAATGTTTTATCATTGGCTGCTGTGCCGTGTAATGGTGGTAAGTACCTAGTGTTGTTATCATAGCACCGGAAGATTTCGATTTACTAACCATGGGGAGATATCTTTAAAGGACTTTCCGGAGGGTTACTGTCGGAGTAGTTCTGACTATAGTTGGGCCTTTAGAACAGGAACCTTTCAAATGACCGGTGTCTTCTATGTGAGTGAATTATTAGTATCTAGTATCTAATTTGATCGTTTTAGTTAAAATATTGACTTATTGACTCTTTTCAGAAATATGAAACTAATTGAAAACCGCTGCTTGTCATTCATCGTGACCGTTTCCAATACGGAACAGCACTTGCCATTCGTCTGTAACATCAATCGAATATAATAAGAGCTGAAACAGGTAACTTTTCTTCATATATTCAGCACAGACAAACAGACGTAACAACTAGGAAAATTTCCTGAATAATAATATATAAATGAATTATTCATCGCCCAGTTACTTTACCACCATCTCGCGTGCATGTTGCTCAAAAAGTTGTATAGTATGACTATGTCACGGTGCTAATGTGATATGTCAAATCTAAAGGTAAACGATGCGTGAAACGAGTAATCAGTGTAATTTAGAATGACCGTTCAGAGCGTGAACGATGGGAATTTCATCAGTGTTACGTCTGTTTGTCTGTGTTTTCAATGTGCTCTCGAAGAACATTGACATACTAATGTTCATCTTCCACAGGTGCATACTTTCGGATGTTCCTGATAATGGTTATTTTAAATCAACTCAAGTCCTAAAACGGATGCCGGAAGATAGCGATAGCAACAGGGCCGCCATTATTACCACGAACTCCACTACTCCCAATCAACAGCAACATGATCGACAAGTGGCTTTGAAAACCCAACATCAGAATTAAATCAAATCTAAAATAAAATTAAAATCAAATTGAAATTGAGTTGAGTCAAAATTGAGTTTAAACTAGATTAAAATTCAATTGAAATCGAATTAATAAAATAAATTGTGAAAAATTAAATGTATTGTATTTATATTGTTATATTTGAGTAAAATGTATTCCAAATCCTATAATATTTCTACTGTAAAACAATAAAAAATGTAAGGGAAAACATTTAATACACAATGTTTTCTATTTTTGGTCCCTCGAAATCATCCCATTGAAGAACCGCAAAATCAATTGTTTTGCTCTGAATTTTGTATGAAAAATTTTCGATTTTTTTATTGTAAAGATACATAACAACCCCCCTTTTTTGTTGTAAAAGTCCCATTTACCATTCATTTTATCGTGGAAAACCATTATTTCTTATGTGATTTAATTGTTCAAATTCCATTATATTCAATGGTAATTACTTTGTTATAAATGGTGTTGTAGCAATAAAATTTATAATATTTCAATGATATTTTTTATCCGGGAAAACACTGAAGAAGTTTTCAAGTAGAAAACAAAATGCGTATCTGTTTGATACATAAAAATTAATTAGTGGAAGTAAATGGAAGAAAATAGTCATTTAATTGTGAAAAAAAATGTTTTTGGGAATTTTGGAAAAATATCCTTCTTTTTCTAACTAAAAAAATTTCTCTTCATTTCGCCTCGGGCTTAAAATCTCGTTAGTTGCAGAGTACAAAATTACAATGTCTGCAGATCCTCGACCCATTTTGTATGAATGATAAAACTGTGGGCATCTCTACCGCAATTTCTATTCAAATTGTTTGCTATTTTTAGAACGCTTTATATTGTACACTGCCGGAAATAAGTATAAAGACAACGTACATTTTACTATTTTTAGGTTTACCGTGTAAACTACCCCAGCTTACTTCGTGTCGATGTGAATGTATTAGTGAGTTGCATATTCTGTATGGGTTGTTTCGCCAGAAAATCATCTGTATTTTAAATTATTCGCATTTTTTTGTTTTCTTGCTTGGAAATAAATATAAAGACAGTATTCTGCGTCATCTTGTTTTGTCTCGTGGAGGCTTGTTTCATGAAAAAAGTGAAAAGTGTTGTTCGAGAAGGTTGAAATAGAGAACAGAAGGTAAACAGGAAACGAAAATGATGTTTTTACATTCCAATTTATATTACTTTCGCAACTTAAAGGAAAAATGCCGAAAAACAGCCCGTTGACCGACTTTGAGAAGGGTAGAGTAGGCGATCTTCGAGAGCAAGGGTTGAGCTTGCGTGAAATCGGCATCAAGATTGGCAGGAGCAAGGATGTTGTACATAATTACCTCCGTATGGGCGAAAAGTATGCCACGAAGAAGCGATCTGGACGCCCATCCATCCTGACACCGCGCATCAAAAGGGGAATAAAACGGATGGCGATCCACGAGAAGCTATCATCGGTAGAGATTAGAACGGAAATGGGTTTGTCTATTTCTGCTCGTCGGATTCGTCAAGTTTTAAACGAGGATCCCAATATTTCATTTACATCAGCGACGCCTGTACCAAGGCTTCTGGCTCGTCACAAGAAAGCCCGTTTTACTTTCGCTGAAAAGTATCGTTTTTTGAAACGAAGAATAGTCAAACGTGGTATTTAGTGACGAGAAAAAGTTTAACCTTGATGGACCAGATGATTTTAGTAGCCGCTAGCATGATAAAAGGCAAGAGAGACCAAGAAAAGAGAAACGAAACTTTGGTGGAGGAACGGTAATGATCTGGGCCGGTATTAGCTTGGCGGGTAAAACACCAGTCTGTTTCATTTCGACGCGGATGAATTCAGATATGTATTGCCAGCTTTTGGAAGAGGTTCTCATACCGTTTTCCTAGAACGTAATGGATGAAAACATGATTTTCCAACAAGTTAATGCTGCCTGTCATGCCTCCAAATTGTTGGAGTGGCTTGCCTGCAGCCCGGATCTCAATCCGAACGTTTGGGGGATGCTTTCACATAATGTTTTCAACCATGGAAGGACTTGTCAAACGGCTGGCAAACTGAAAAGGACAATTTAAGGAGAATGGTCTAAAATGGATCCGAAAACATTGAAAAGGTCATTACGTCAATGCCTCCACGATTGGAAGAAGTAATAATGAGAAAAGGCGATGCTACACATTATTGAAGACATTTATTAATCGAACAAAAGTCAATAAAGTGTTTGTTTTTCAAAAATTTATCTTGTCTTTATACTTATTTCCAACCCAAAAATTCAAAAAATGCAAATATAGGTTTTTATGTGTAAACAACTCAAGAAACAAAATATTTATCGTCAATGACACTGCATTAACAATCTACTGTGTACAAGGTTTTGAACGAATATTGATTAGAAAATTATATTTTGCTAAATTATTGCATGTCTTTATACTTATTTCCGGCAGTGTATAGCTTATGTGATTTATATTTTAGAGACAGTTGTGGATTCCCATCGTAAGGGTGCCTTTTGTACGATTGAACCGTACTTTAGGAATACATGAATTTTAAGCTAATTTGATTGCCTCTTTTTGGCGTATTCCTTCAGGAATCCTACCGGTATTTTATGACACCGATATTTTACAGTAGAAATGCCCTGGTTTGTGTATGCCTCAAAGTGGTAGGAAGCAATCTGTTCGCTTGAGATCCACAATATTCTGCTTATCATGGAAAGAATCACTTACTGCAGTTAAATTCTACTGGTTGCAAATTCACATTGATATCAGTGATATGTCGGGTGGAGAGTTTATGATATCGGTTTCTTATTATCGGTTCTTGCTTACTTCCTAACGCTTGTAAATGACGATGAGTCTAGTTTAGTTAGTGACTATCCACAGAATGATACTCGATAGAACATTATCTGGAACAACCCTCGAGATTGTGGTATGATTCCATAATGGAAGCTAACAAAAATAAATTCCGTTCCGAATAACATTCATCGTCTAAATTCGCTACACGTCAACATTCACATTGATATAGATTTGGCAAGTCTTGCTTTCGTTCGATAATAGGTGCGATCCTAAATTGATACATCAGTTACTTAAAAAACTATTGGCCAATGTTTAGAGGATGTTCCTCGCTCTTTTCCATCCCTATCCCTCAGATAACTCACTGCAAATCCTCCTCGCATTTAGGAATGTCGAAAATTTCCGCAAACAGCGGCGGCAACCGGATGGAGCTCCAATTTTGTCGGAACCACTCCAGATGTGCGAAATGTTTCTCCCCGAGCGTTCGCAGCTCGTGAATTTTAGCCTCTAGTGCCGGCATTATCTGCAGGGCGCTTACCCCATTGGACCTGGTCCGCGTGATCTGCACCCTCAGCGCCTCCGCAATGCACTCCCTCGTCTTCAGCACTATCTTGGTCTCCGTCAATCCCGATCGATCGGTCATCAGTATCAACGCCGAGTACAGACCAATCTCGGTATCACTCAAACAGCAATTGTTCAAGCCGCTGGTAAAATTGAACAATGCATTGGCGTAATCCACCTGAAACAACAGAATTCGCGATCAACATCAATCGATGCCTTTCACAACTACCCCGCCTCCTTACATCATATATCACTTCCAATTGCTGCCGGGTGATGTACACCCCGTCATCGAAAGTCAGCGTGGACTCATTGGTGGCCCGAGCCACGTGACTGAGCCACACCTCGAAGAAGCCCATCTTGATCAGGATCAGCTGGTCATCCTGGAGGAACTCACCGAAGCCGGGAACCCTCTTCGCGAACTCGACAATCCGCTGCACCGATGGGGTCACCCGCATGGCGTACTGCTGCCACAGCCATATCCGCTGGTCCTCGATCGTGTCCAGTGATTGCATGATGAGCTGGTGGAAGAGAGCAACGATTACACATAGTTGAACATCTTGTAAAATAGATGACCATATATTTGAATGCCTTATTGACAGGTCTCTAATACACAATACCCGCAATCATGATGATGCTACTCACATTGTTCTTCTCGCTGTAGTTGATCAGCGATATCCGGTTCTGCTCCTTGACCAGCTCGGCGGTGTAAGTGGAATGGCCTCGATGTGCTTGTGCGACGCATTGAATGATATCGTAGATGGACAGCTCCGGCGGGCTAAAGGTCATCGAGTCCGGCAGGATGGTCGTTACGACTGCGGTCGATGTGCTAATTTCCGCACAGTTTGTCATGGCTCCAATTCCGGTTCCTAAACCGGAATTGTTGTTGTTGCTATTATTATTGTTGATGCTATTATTGTTGTTGTTGTTAATTATATTATCGTTATTATTATTATTATTATTAAGATTATTGCTGGCACTGATCACTGTTACTGTCGGCGTGGGCGTACCGCCGCAGCTGCTCAACTGGGACACCTGGGTCGGTGTAGTCGAGTTAACACAAACATTCATGTCTTCCGTGCAGTTTCCGGCTTCGCGAGATTTCTTCGGGACGCGTCCATAGCGAACAGCTGTGGATGGGGGTAAAAGAGAGAAAGAAACGGTAACTGTAAGACAAAGTTTCAGCAGTCGGTCATCAGACACCTTGAAATCGGTTGGGCTACATTAATAGATGTTTATCCGCCTTCTCACATAAATAGAGTTTTGTTTCCACTTGGATAAGTTTTGTTCGGAAAACTCTCTGATGATGGTCGGAGGCAGACACTCTATAGGAGACAGTCAGTCGGATCACGACAAGCAGCATAGTTTTCCGCCTTTCATTTCTCGCCATTTGTGGCACCGGGTACGAGTAACATAATATGCTCGCCTACGGATTGGTGCATTGTGAGTGCATTCGCGTGCACACGTGACTCGGGAAGGCGGCATGCAGCGTAAATTGTCTTGAGGTGCAGTACATAGGAACTGCCACCGTGCCCTGGGTATAGTGGGCCATTGAATTTAAAATTTTCTCTTCCGTATTATTAAATTGTTTGGAGCTGGCATATCATACGCCTGTGATCTTTGAGATGCATAATATTATGTAATGATTGCGAAAAAGGTTCGGTTAGGATTAGACGCATGCAGATCATTGAATAAGATTATATTCAACAGCAACAAACGCATACCCTGAATATATGTAATATATTGGTTTGATTTGATAGGTTCAGAAGATGATAAGTAATGGGTTATAAAATTGAATAAATTTGATGGACTAAGTACAAAGATTGCGGCGGAGTTTTTGCAAAATAACACTTGGAAAAGTTGTTGTCCGGCTACATCTTCCCCTGCAATTCTCTCTGGGATCAAAGGTTACAGGAATGCATAACGGACAGTCATAATTAAAGGTTTCATGAGTTGATAGGAGGGTCATAAGGGTCAATCACTGTTTAGGCATCTTCGGGAATATGCCCTTCAAATTACGAATTTGTAGTTACTGTAGAAATTACCCTGATTCGTGCCATAAGATGCGCGGCCACAAAGCAGAGAAGGTGGTTGGGTTCGATTCCCGGTCCTGTCTAGAAATTTTTGGGTGGGAAATTGTCTCGACTGCCTTTGGCACCGCGAGACTTAAAAATCGTCAACGGCGACATGAACGCTCAAGTAGGCAGGTTGGAAATGTATAGACCGGTCATCGGCCCGGATAGTCTGCATACCGTGTCGAACGACAACGTTCAACGATGCATAAACCTTGCAGCCTCCTGCGGAATGATAGTCCGAAGCACTTTCTTCTCCCGCAAGAATATCCACAAGGCCGCATGGAGATTACCTAATTAAGAGTAAAATCAGCAGTGATTCAAATCGTGCGGGGCTGTCAGTTTGAATATGAAACATTAATTTTCCAAGCAGCTGTTCTAGATTCATTTTTTATACCAGTCAAATGTCAAAAAAATAAAACTGGTATAACGCTCCGTTCTATTTTCTGCAGATTTGAACCACGATTGAATCACGAGATTCAAACATTTTTCAAATGTTTTGGTGTATGAATGCGTCATTTTATCTACGGATCAATCCACTTTGCAATTACGGCGCCTTTCTTGGCAGCAACATATGGATTTCATTTAATTGAAAACTTGAAAAACATGAATGGAACACTGCTGAGGAAACCACTGATTTCACTCTAAGAAACGGAAAACCAAATCGATCATTTTTCTATGACATCACGAACGTCCGCACTTACCGCAGTGCGAATATTGTATCCGGCCACTACCTCGTTGCGGTATGCATGCGCTCAAAACTCTTGACGATGTACAACACACGTCGGATTCGATTGCCGCGGCTAAACATTGTGCGGCTACAAGACGGTAGACTAGCCCAAAACTACGCGCAGCAGCTGGAAGTGGCACTCACAACGGAAGAGCAGCTATGCGTAGCTTAACGGTAGGCGGTATTGTAATGGGAGCACGTGCGCAGGACATACGTCTTCTGGCTTCGGATCTCCACGGTCCCTACAAGGTACTCTCCCAAATTTTATGCCACCGACTAACACCAATTACAAGAGAGTTCGTGGGGCAGTACCAAACGGCATTTATGGGTGAACGCTCTACCACGGACCAGGTGTTCGCAGTACGTCAGGTATTGCAGAAATGCCGCGAATACAACGTGCCCACTCATCATCCATTTATCGACTTCAAAGCCGCATGATACAATCGATCGCTATGGCGACTCTACGACACTACCCATAATTCCATTACCCATAATGCCATTACCCCGAAGGCCACTACCCCGAACGCCACAATCCCGAATGAGTCACTACCCCGAATGCCATTACCCCTAATGGGACACTACCACGAATGAGCCAGTACCCCGAATCAGTCATTATTTCAAGTTTATACTTCAAGTTTATACATCCTCTCCTCTATCTGCCTTTTACCGGGCTAACACGTCCATTTAAAGAAGGCATCCTCTCCTCTGTCTGCCTTATACCAGGCAAACACGTCCATTTAAAGAAGGCACCATCCCCTCTGTGTGCCTTATACCGGGCAAATACGTCCATTTAAAGAAGGCGTCATGCCAGAGATGGTGCCATCTTTAAATGGACGTGTTTGCCCGGTATAAGGCAGACAGAGGAGAGGATGCCTTCTTTAAATGGACGTGTTTGCCTGGTATAAGGCATACATAGGAAATAATACCTTTTTTAAATGAACGCGTTTGCCCGGTATAAGGCACACAGAGGAGATGGTGCCTTCTTTAAATGGACGTGTTTGCCCGGTATAAGGCAGACAGAGGAGAGGATGCCTTCTTTAAACGGACGTGTTTGCCTGGTATAAGGCATACATAGGAAATAATGCGTTGTTTAAATGAACGCGTTTGCCTGGTATAAGGTAGATAGAGGAGATGATGCCTTCTTTAAATGGACGTGTTTGCCTGATATAAGGCGAACCAAGATGATGCCTTCTTTAAGGCAACGCAACTTGCCGAAGACAAACAAGATCTCCCTTTCTTTCTCACTCTCATACACCCCCTCCCCCCCTTGTACCGGCAAAAAGCGTTCATTTAAAAATGTTATATTTACCATGAATGCCTTATACCGGAAAACTCGTTCATTTAAAGAAGGCATCATCTCTTCTGTTCGCCCCGGCGAAATGCCGGGAAAACGCGTTCTGTTGGAAAAAATGATCTCTTACTCCATTTCGTAGAATAGTACTTTTCCAGGTCATAATGACAGCAATGACAGTTAAAGCTAATTAGAAGAAAAATCAAAACTGTTGGTTTACACGGTGTGTTTGTCCGAATTTATTATTTTCAAAAAATCAGTATCTCTAAAACACTCACTACACGAAAGTATAGGGTTTCCTCTTTCACGTAAGTGCATTTTTAAAATGTTCTATCGGGGGTCATTTTTCCATACATTTTTGGGGGGGTTAAATCGTCTATCATTTGAGATTTCTATGGAATTTGCACCAAAAATAGTGAAAAAAATAAAACTTGTTCTAGATCCCCCGATAGAACATTTTAGTTTACCCACTATAGGAAAGAGGAGAGCATCTACTTTCACGTGGTGGGTGTTTCAGAGATACTGATTTTTGAAAAATAATGTTCCCCATAGACACACCGTGGTTTAATTTGTTGGATAAAAACTGTTGCGATTCGTCGATATCTGTTGGTGTTAAACATAATAATAGAATACTACAGATTCTAAATGTTTTCAGGGTACCGTCGTGCGGGGCTTCTTTTGATTCCGGGGGCTACTTTGGATTTTTGATTTTTTGAAAAAAATAAACGGAAAAAATACCAAATTTGAAACAGAAAGTTGCCATCCAACACGGACAGAAATTTAGATCCATTGAACTAATAAAAATGATTGTTGCATTTATAGAACATAAGTCATTTGAATTTATCTTGAATATTATTGTTTTTATAATATAAACATCAATTATTTATAACTCAAATTATGTTTGTTTCTATAAACAAGAATATTCATTATTATTGTAAAAACAACAAGAAATAACATTGACTCAATAAAAATGTTTATTGCATTTAATGAGCAAAAATCTTTCCATTCCCTCGTTCGCTTTAGACACACACCGAAAATAACATAGCATAACGCACATAACGCTCAAATGCAACAAAAACACTATCTACCACTCCCTCGTCGTCATGTCAGTGGAAATTCAAAATCAAGTACAAAAGTAAAAACAAAAACAGAAAATTGTGAGAAACTTAAAACATGAATATCGGCTATTTTTATCGGTTTATTCCATCAAACTACAGGTAAGTAAATACATTAACAATCAAATATCAGTAGCTAAATATATTCATAGTGTTTGTGTCGTATTTATTTAGCGAGATTGTTTTTTCTTATTTGTACCGTGGTAACCTTTTTCTAAAGTAAAAAACATGCATTTATGTTCTAGGTGTACTTTCATCGCCACTTGTTTTTGACAGAGGTCGGCACAATCCGACCATCACCTATTGCGATCGCTGGCTGGCGGTTAATGAGGCTGGCCAAACAGGAGAGCTCAACGGGTCTACGGGACATGCAAAGTGACAATTAAAAGATGGGGCTGATATTGAGGGATAAAATTTGTTACTATGCCGGTCGTGGTATGAAAGCAAGTATGAAATAAACAAAATTGTTCCTTAATAAACGTATTTAAAAAAAAAACAAATATGAAAGAAATACCAATTTCAATAAAAAATATTTTAATTTTAATTAGAGTACGTAATTGTTTCAATAAAATCGATTATAAAAACAATAATATTTCACTATTGTATTCTATTTCGTTTATCTTTGAAACAATAAGAAACATATTTTTGAAATAACAATATTATTTTTATTAGCCGAAGCGATTCAACTGCGTTACTTTTATAGCCAAGGTTCAAACCCATTTGAATTCTAAAACATTTTCTTTTTATTTCAACAATACTCGAACCAGCTGGATTATGAAAATAATAATAGTTTCTTGTTACCGCCAAAACAATGTGAAATTCTGTTTGACTTTACGTCAGATATTGTTATAAATACAAGAGTTTTTTCTGCGTGAACTATCAACAAGACACCCGATTGGTGATAATGACAATTTTATAGTTATTTTCGTTATAATTCTTGTTTTAAAATGTCCAAAGTAGCCCCTGATTTTTCAAAAGAAGCCCCGCACGACGGTAATTGCCTTTCGGGGTAATGGATTTCGGGGCAGTGTCCCATTCGGGGTGATGGTTTTCGGGGTACTGTCCCATTCGGGGTAGTGGCCTTCGGGGTAATGGCATTCGGGGTACTGGCATTCGGGGTAGTGGGGTGGAGCCCGCTATGGCAGCTAATGCACGAAACCGGATTTCCGGATAAACTGACACGGTTGATCAAGGCGGTGATGAATCGGGTGATGTGCGTAGTTCGATTTTCAGGGGCATTCTCGAGTCCCTTTGAAACGCACAGAGGGTTACGGCAAGGTGATGGTCTTTCATGCCTGTTATTAAACATCGCTTTGGAGGGAGTAATACGAAGGGCAGGGATTGACACGAGTTTTACGATTTTCACTAAGTCCGTCCAGTTATTTGGCTTCGCCGACGACATTGACATTATGGCACGTAACTTTGAGAAGATGGAGAAAGCCTACATCAGACTGAAAAGGGAAGCTTAAGGGGTTGGACTAGTCATCAACACGTCGAAAAGGCTCAAGAGAGAACAATGTAAGCCACCCACCACGAGTTTCTATCGGTGGCGACGAAATCGAGGTGGTTGAAGAATTCGTGTATCGTGTACTTGGGCTCACTGGTGAACTCCGATAACGCTACCAGCAGAAAAATTCGGAGATGCATCATGGCAGGAGATCGTACATATTTTGGACTCCGCAAAACGTTCCCATCGAATAGAGTTCGCCGCCGTACCAAACTGACTATCTACAAAACGCTTATTAGACCGGCAGTTCTCTACGGACACGAGACCTTAGGGAACCCCAATTTACCAAGCTTGAAAATCAGCATAGGAATATCAAATCTACCAAAACCAATTTAAAAATTCCAACAGATTGGTAGTAGATGATCGTCCTGTAAAGAACTCGTGTTGTGCATCTGTTATTCTATGATTTATTTGGTTGAACATCCTTCTATTGATGATTGATTCAAAAAGTTTAGGAATACATGAAATAATGGCCACTCCACGATAATTTCTAATATTAGATTTTTTCCCTGATTTAAAAATGGGTATTAGAAAAGACTTCTTCCATTCTTTTGAAAATCCACTATAGTTTCTAAAGATAATTTGAATAACCAAAATAAAGGTATCGTAAATTCGATTGCCAGCTTTTTCAAATCCATAGGTGGAATTCCGTCTGGTCCGGATCCTTTTGAGGCATAGGGGAGAAGTCCAAAATGCACCCATTAAGCTTTTTCGATGTTTTCGCCCATATAAACAAAAATACCTAACCATTTCAACGTATAGCACAGAGAACAGACATACAAGTCCGTTCTCAATCGTGTGTAAGGGATTTAACGGACGTTTTGAAATGCAACATAAGTGGCAATCTCGTGGAGGCGCTGGCATCGCATAGTTTCTCTCATCAAGAAGCTGTCCAAATTTTAGGCGCCACCACCCACCATGGACATAAACAACAGATCCTCCTCCTCACTCTGGTTTCAATTCCATATATGATGTTTCTTTCTCACACTAACGCACGCGATTTCTCTGCCATCAAGGACCACATGGTTTGTTTTGTGATGAGGGAAGATCCATTAATTATGTATCACCAGAACGATCATGTATGATCCCTCCTCTGGATATTAGAAAAGACTTCTTCCATTCTTTTGAAAAGCTACTATAGTTTCTAAAGATAATTTGAATAATCAAAATAAAGGTGTCGTGGGCAGCTTGACGATCCCTTCCCAGGCCATCTGCGAGTTGTGGGTTTTTTTTTTCAATCTTGACGTATCAGAAGACTTCTGGTCTGCCCACCTCGCTCGCTGCGCTCCACGCCGCACACTGTTTCCTTTTAGGGAAAACGTGATCGAAATTATTTTGGCGCGTAAAAAAGCATTTTAAACCTATACGTTCTTCAGCAAAGCTATTCCATTCAATATTCTTGATTTTTTGGATGTATCTGTTTTGTGATTAATCCACCTAGAAGTGAGATACAAAATTTAATCTTTTCATTGAAGATTTTAAAAATTTACTTTGTTATGGAAAGTTGTAGAGAAACTTTTTTGCTGAAGACACTTTAGGTCTATCTCTAAATTTTAATGGTCAAAATTGAATTTTTCAATAGAAATACACTGAAAATCACTTTTCTTTAAATAACTTTTTGTATTGATTTTCTTCAATTTTCAAATGTTCTACAATTTAAATATAGCGCTTACACGTACACAATACACGTGCTAAAAATACATTATTTTTATCTCTTACTAGTTGACCCGGCAGACGATGTCCTGCATAGTAGGCGAAAATACCCATGCGAAATTTCCATACGATTCTTGATTTTAGTTATTCACGATTTATTTAACCTTACTTATGAGTTTTGCATGAGGAAATATCATATAAAATAAACCCGTCGGAAACGATAATGAATATAATTGCTGAAGGAATGAATAAAATCTATCTAGCCGTTTTTGAGTTATGCGGATACGAACACAGACCATTTCATTTTTATATATATAGATAGATATGTAAAGAGATATTTGAGATTTACTAGCAAAAAATTTCATTTTTCAGTACAAAAATCTGCAAATAAAATTATCCATATTCGAAACTATAAGGCTAAAGCTATTGAATCATGGGAAAATCATTTGTCGCTCGTTGTCCCTTCCATGCTAAAACCTATGAGAAAAAAATAGTAATAAAACTAATGTACTATGGAAAATGCTTTCAACGGTGGATAATATTCCGGTGGTAAATATAAACGGCGGTTAATATAAAATCATGATTGGTACGAGCATGTTCGGCATAATTGAAAAAAAAAATCCTGATTGATCCACCTAGCAGTAATAGTGTTTTTCTCGTGCAATTAATTGCGATCAAATCTATTTATGATACGCGCAAGAAACATGTGTGATTTTTTTGTGCACAGACATACATACAAACATACATACACCCATACACATATAAATACAGCCTTAGCTTGTAAACAATTCAAAAACAAACTCACTGGTATTAATAAGTAAGCCTTTTGATAGAAAAAGCAACTCTGTTTCTTCGGAATATGCAAAAACAATTTTTCTATCCGACGCTAGTACTAGAGAACATAGCAGCTGCAATTGTAGCGGTGGTTATCTCTTTTGTGATAATATTTTGAAATATAAAATAATTATAGCGCTTCAAATCGTAGAACATTTGAAAATTGTAGAAAATCGACAGAAAAAGTTATTTGAAGAAAAATAATTTTCAGTTTATTTTTATTGAAAAATTAATTTTGACCATTGAAATTTACAGATAGACCAATAGTGTCATCAGCAAAATATTTCTTATGACTTTTTCTACAACTTTGCCTAACAAAGTATATTTTTAAAATTTATAATAAATTTTTTTTTCTCACTTCTAGGTGAATTAATCACAAAACAGATAGATCCAAAAAATCAAGAATAATAAATGGAATCACTTTACTGAACAACCTATGGGTCTAAAATGCTTCTTTATACGCCAAAATAATTTCGATCACGTTTTTCCTTGAAAGGAAACAGTGTGCGCCATCTTTGCAGGGTTGCTGTCCGGCATTCTTGCAACATGCCCTGCCCATCGTACCCTTCCGGCTGTAGCTACCTTCTAAATACTGGGTTCGCCGTAGAGCTGGGCGAGCTCGTGGTTCATTCTTCGCCGCCACACACAATGTTAGTCGCCTTCGAATTTCACGTCTTCTTACACCCGCCAAAGATGATCCTAAGCACCCGTCTCTCGAATACTACGAGTGCTTGCAAGTCCTCCTCGAGCATTGTTCATGTTTCATGTCCGTAGAGGGCAACCGGTCTTATTAACGTCTTGTAAATGACACATTTGGTGCGGTGGCGAATCTTTTTTGACCGCAGTTTCTTCTGGAGCCCGTAGTAGACCCGACTTCCACAGATAATGCGTCTTCGAATTTAACGACTAACATTGTTATCAGCCGTTAGCAAGGATCCAAGGTAGAAGAATTCCTCGACCACCTCGAAGGTATCCCCGTCTATCGTAACACTGCTTCCCAGGCGACTTTATTAGTATTATCCTACTTTAAACCACAACTTATCCTGATTCCCACCACAAATTTACAATTCACCTTCGAAAAACCCGGAATATCTCGGCTATAGTCGGTTCCATGTACATATGTAAAACAACATTGAATTTCTAGTTCAGGCATCCCTGAGTTTCCATTTCTAGATAACATTTTTTGATAAAAATTTAAACTTCTGTATTTCCAATTTCAGCATTATACGATGTTCTAGAACAGAGGTTACCAAACTGTGGGTCGTGACCCCCAGGGGGATCGTGGGCTGTTCAGTGGTGGGACAAATCTTAATTCATAATTTTGTTACTATTTTGTCCCACACATCTATTCCATATTTTGATTTAGGATCTAGCTAATGATTGGATGATTAAAGAATAACAAACCTGACGAGGTCAACGGCCTTTTTTTTGTTATACGATATTAGGGCAAGTAGAAAGAAGTCCTATTCAATCCAAATGTAAGCCCCGAACCCAATCCAAAACCAATCCTAAGCCAATTCGAATCCGATCTAAATCAAATCCAAATCTATTTTAAATCCAATCCAAATCTAATTCAAATCCAATCCAAATCTAATTCAAATCCAATCTAAATCCAATCCTAATCAAATCGAAATCCAATTCAAATCCATTTAATCAAAGTTAATTACCTATTTCCGGGGATTAAACCACCCGACTTGCACGTTAATTTACAATGTTATAAAAACTCATATGATAATATGTACGTTATGTGGAAGATATTGATTTGGAAAATGTATTGGAGGTAACCACTTTCCCTTCGATGGGACTCGAACCCATGACCCTACAGTACGCTAGATTAGTGCTTTAACCAAATAAGCTACGAAGGACCTCCGTCGGCCTTCGCAACCTAGCGGCTACTGAACGAGCTCGAGATTCCCAAATTGGACGCATAGTCAAATCACTCGCAATCCATTTCTCAAGCCAATACTTCCACATGTGTATAGTACACGTCCACATTAGTCCACTTCCAATTCAAAATCAATCTGAATAAATTTCAAATCCAATCCAAATTCGTATAAAGCAATTTATTATAATTTGTCCAATCTAACGCGAACTCATTTTTTTCTAATTTTACAAAATCAATGCATTTGGTACCTGGTGGGTCGCAAGCAATATAGGATTCTGCTAGGTGGGTCGCATATCCAAAAGTTTGGGAGCCTCTGTTCTAGAAAGTTGTTCCTTACTTAATTTTGAGGCTCTTTGCTGAAAACCATCGTTGTATGTCTATATGTCTATAAAAAAAATATTTTTGATTATATGTTTTTAGTTTTAATTTTTATCGAAATTATGTCTTCCACAAAGTGTCCACGGCTGTCGCTAGAGCTCATTTTGATGTTCAACAGGAACTGCAATATAAATACTGTGAGAAATTCGTAAGTTTTCGCCAGAGTTTTAAATTACGCGTAGTTAATGGGAATTAGAATCATCCAACTATTTTTTTTTAATTAGAGTGATTTTTTAAAATTATTTTATAAATTTGTTACTATTCAAATAGCGTATAAAAACTATTCTTCCTTATTCCACAACTTTATATCCGTTCGGATTCACGTTCTCCAATCTCAACAGCAAGACAGGAACAGGAATATCTGTTATGTCACTAGAGGCCAAGTTTTGTTGAACAGTGAAAACTAAACATCTGGACTTGTAAGGACATTCAACTAAAAAACTTTATAAGAATTTGATCAACTATTTTGTGGCATACTTGAATAATATCCAATTGGCTCTAGTCTCTAATTTCTATTTTGGAAAGGTTTGCAAAAGAATAATTATAGTTTGAACTCTCATTTGCGGGACTTAGGAGCATACAAGTATGGGGACCAATAATATGTGTGGTTTTGGTGGAAAAATGTTCCAGCTTCGTAATTTAACCGTAGTTGGATGTCCGTACAGGAATGTATATTTTTTCAAACAACTTTTTTTTTAACTTGGTTTAATTAATAATAAACCAAGATTTTATCACGCTTTGCATACACTTAATTATTTAGGGTAGAGAATTATTTGGGCAGCACCCCCTATACCCGTCCGCAACGTTCATTACTCGAGCGCATAACAACTGAATTACTTGTTTTTAAGTACATACAAGTAGTTAGTTTTTGTCGATATCTAATGATGTACAAAAAATCAAGCCATTTGGTTGGAACGCGGTCGAGTTATTAACGTTGTGGACGGGAATATGGGGTGCTGCCCAAATGGTCCAGCTCCCTAATGGCAATGAAAGTGATTGGCAATAAAATTCTGAGAAATCTGTATTACTTGGACTTGATATTTTGCAACGACAAGTTTGATACTTTGCCGAAAAATTGATCAAAGAAGAAATACGATGCAATGAGGAATGGAAAATATTTATTCATATAGGGGAACCGTTCGGCACTTCATCCCATAGCTCGTATTTCCATCCCATCAAAAACAAAGCAATGAAAAGGAATTTGGTTTGTTTCTTATTTTTGTGATTTTTTCACCAGTGAGGACGCGTGTTCGCATTAAGAAGCGACGAGATTGGTGCTGTATTTCTTTGTTTTGCGATGAGATGAATATATGTTCAGTGAGATGAAAAACGGAACAGTTCCCCTACCATATTGAACATTTTTTATGTGGAATTCGACAGCGCATGCAATCTTAGAATTTGTGGAGACTTGATCTCCTTTCTATGATATCACTAATAAACATTTTCCTATACAACCCTTCATCAAATTTGTCAAATCTACACAAAAATAGACGCCTAAGAACAAATTTATTTTTAATTTTTTTTTCGCCAAATTTTTGTATGGTTGACAAATGAGGGATCAAGTGTCACCATATTGACGCAACAACTCGAATTCCAAATATCCTAAAATTGTAATCAAATGTTAACATTTTGACCAGTACAGATCATTCAGCAAATTT
Source organism: Armigeres subalbatus (assembly GCF_024139115.2). NCBI lineage: Eukaryota > Metazoa > Arthropoda > Insecta > Diptera > Culicidae > Armigeres > Armigeres subalbatus. Next base: position 122,489,885 of record NC_085140.1, read on the forward strand.
GTGCTGTGGTCACTGTTGGGAGAAGTTGTTCAAATTTTGCGTGGCCACCTAAAAAATCTTTAGGAGGATTAAAACAAACAAACCGTCCTACAGAATCAATACGGTTGTCAATTCAAAATATAACTCACCACATAACGATCATTTGTCCAGAGGATCTATACTAAAACATCCACTAGAACAAAACTACTTTGGTTCTATATATTGGGTTTCTGCACTGCTCAGCAACTTTTTTGCACTTTCGTACTTTTCCAACTATTCCCGAGAAAATTCATGTCTTTTTCTGTATATAAACACAGTCCTTCCTAAAACGAATAGAATCGTACATAAACCATACTAATTGTTCGTGAGTTATATTGCCTCAAAGGAAATGGAAACACATTTTTATTATATAGAGAAGATAAAAAAACATAGGTGTCAATACAATATTGTATTTAATTCTTCCGAAATTGTATATGCCTAAGTGGTACATAGTTTCTGTAAGGCTCTTATGCAGAACTGTATTAAAATCTGCTATCCGCGGGTTGGTGTATTATTGCGATTCGGATCCATGACTTACATTTTAAGCACCGTGTTTTTCACGCCAACCCTGTTTCTAGTCGAATTCCATGCTTCTTCTGTTTTACACAACTATTTGTCATTAAACCACTGACAAACAGGTAAATCCAAGCACCCAAATGCACATTTGTTTGATGTTGTTGAAATACATTTCTCGTAATTATACAAATTTACACTGTTTTAGGAAAGCTTCTCTGTAAATCGCATTTTCTTCACGTTCGGCTATTTTTCAATCACTCACTATTTTCTTCTGCAACCAGAATCAAAGTAACGCGCGGAACCCGGATCAAAAACCCACTAATCCGTCTCACGAAAGACTTGCGCAAAAAAAAAACAACGAACCCGAATAATCGAAAACTGCACCCCTAGAATGTCCAAACGAAAGTAAAAGTTGCAGTTGCATCGCCGTTGTCTGTTGGCTCCGCTGCATGCAATTGCACCGACATGACAGCCACCCGCGCGCCGTGCACCCTTGCCGACGACCGCGGAATCGACCGACAACCTTTGGAGCGCCTGACTAGCTCTCGTCGCCGTATTGCCATTTTCCGTGCCGTCGTCGTCATCGCCTCGCGCGTCGTCCCTGTCCCAGTCGCAAAAACCACGCGGAAGAGAGTAGGGAAACCACCTCGGCGCTGCGTGCGGTGCGCGCTAGACAAAAGTGAAAGAAAATCCGGAAGAAAACTCAACCACTTCAACATATACGAACTAGGTATCGTGTTACCAACTATAGGCAATAGGAGCAGCACCACTGATTACGGTGCCACCACTCCGGTTTTTTCTATATGTTTGGGATGTTTGCATGGAGTCGAACACATTAGCAATGTTTACATATACTTAGCATAATCTATCGAAACCCTTCGACACTGCCAATCACGAGATTGAGAAAGGGAAGCGGGATGTTTAAAGCGACCGACACCTAAGAGATCGTCACGTATTTGCCGGTCACGGTTTGCTAATTTTTCCATTTGGACCCAAGCAAGTAGCTTCCTGGTGCCTTAGCTATGACAAGATGCACTCTCTTCAAAAACAAACACGTTTTCCATTTTCATCCATCTGTTTCGGATAGTGGACACTGGACTATTCACGGTTATATAGGGGAACTGTTCGGCTCTTCGCCCATGTTCATTCCATCAAAAATGCAACGGCAAAAAAAAATTGATTTGTTTCTTAATTTTGTGATTTTGGTTCAAATGGACGAAATTGATAAATAAAAATGGGAATAAAAATTGACAGATTTCAAAAGATTTGATGAATAGCGCCCAGATTTTGTGTTCCTGAAAGTGTTGGTTCTATCTTGCGCTTAACATACGTTCGCTCGTCAAGATGCACCCCTCCTTATGTTTGCACATCTCGCGGTACGATGCCTGTGCGAAGGATGCATTGTGCTTCTAATAGAACTTGTGTGTTTCCTGTTTTCTCCCACTGTGGGTACCATCTCCGTCCGAAAGAGGTGGATCTACAATCGTCCCGATGCGTCCTTCTCTTCCAGATCTATCTACACTCGTCGTCTAATCAATCGTTGCGCTGCATCGGTTCCACATATTCTTCTTCTTATTGGCATTACATCCCCACACTGGGACAGAGCCACCTCGCAGCTTAGTGTTCATTAAGCACTTCCACAGTTATTAACTGCGAGGTTTCTTAGCCAGGTTACCATTTTTGCATTCGTATATCATGAGGCTAGCACCAGTGGCGTAGCCACGGGGGTGGTTTTGGGCATAAACCCCCCCCCCCAGAGATAACATTTTTAGAAGAAATTTTTTTTTCGAAGAAAAAAAAATTGTTCAGAAAACCCCCCCCAGACCAATTTTCTAGCTACGCCACTGGCTAGCACGATGATACTTTTATGCCCAGGGAAGTCGAGACAATTTCCAATCCGAAAATTACCTAGACCGCCACCGGGAATCGAACCCAGCCACCCCCAGCATGGTTCTTGCTTTGTAGCCACGCGTCTTACCGCACGGCTAAGGAGGGCCCGGTTCCACATATACACAGTGTTATTCTCACGGTGGTAGGTCATTTGGCATAAAGTCGTTTGGCGTTTGTCCGGTTTAAGGCTCAAATTACCGTCATCCAGTCATTGACGAGAAAGACAACCACGTGCTCGTACCACCCCCCAGTAATCAAACCACCCACCGAGGAGAAAAAAAGTCTCCAGCTGGATGGGGGAAGTATTTCTGTTTCAAAACGACATCATCCAATAGCGAAGACATAATCATATCCGGTGGATGCTTCATTTAGTTGTATTTCGCTTTAGTTTTCAAAAAAACTGCCTTTTGCAAAAAAAAAATTCCCAAGAGGGGAACTCGACGATTTACTCTCACGCTCTCTTATATACAAGCGAGCGTGAGAGTAAATTGTTGATTTCCCCTCCTGGTGAAAAAATGTTGCAAAAGGCAGTTTTTTTGAAAACTAAAGTGAAATACAACTAAATGAAGCATCCACCGGATATAATTATGTCTTCGCTATTGGATGATGTAGTTTTGAAACAAAAATACTTCCCCCATCCAGCTGGAGACTGCTTTTTCTCCTCGGTGGGTGGTTTTATTACTGGGGAGTGGTACGAGCACGTGTCTGTCTTTCTCGCCAATTACTGGATGACGGTAATTTGAACCTTGGTGATTATACAATAAAGCCATAAACCGGCCATTTTGTAAACCAAGTGTTTTCCAATATTTTTTTTCAAGAGCACGACGAGCCTGTGACAAGCGCCGTGTCATCATCATCAATAGACATAGACCGCTGTCATCATTTAAAAGTAGTATGAAAAAAACTTGTGCCTGGGACATCCTGGCTACGATTTGGCGATTGTCTAAACAATAGCATGACAGTAGCCTGGAGCACGAGCTGAAAGAACCATAACGCGAATGGGGCTGAAATAATGGTAGATCGTTTGCTTAGTTCCCGAGTAGACGAAAATAGCTCAATAATATCAAATGTTGATAAGATAGCAAAATGAGGTATGGACATGATTGATATAAGAGATAAAAGATCAGACGATAATATCAATATTTTGCACTAAAATATCATTATGCTATTTGTAAGAAGTGATCAATATCATGTGCCATTAGTTTGTTCTTATCCATAGCATATCTTGATATTTAAATGATATTTCGGTGCAAATTTTTGTTATTGTTGCCTGTTATTTTATCTCTTATATCAATCAAGTCCATATCATGTTTTGTTATTCTGTTCATAGCTTCTGCCCGGGTTATGCTGAAATTCACCACACGTTTATCTACATACATTTCCAAAAGCCCAAATCTGGTGTAATAGATTTCGTACAGTGCCGAAACTCAAAATTATGATTGTTCAGCATAACTAAGCAAACGATCTACCATTATTTTAGCCCCATACGCGTTATGGTTCTTTCATCTCGTGCTCTTGAAAACAATATTGGAAAAGCACGTGGTTTACAAAATGGCCGATTTCTGGCTTTGTTGTATAATCACCTTAAGGCGAACAGAGTTGGTAATACCCTCTTGTAATGAACGCATTTGCCCGGTATAAGGCAAACACAGGAGATGATTCCTTCTTTTAATGAACGCATTTGCTCGGACGCGAACAGAGTTGAAAATGCTCCTATTAAAAAATGCGTTTGTCCGGCATGAGGCGAACAGAAAAGATAACACCTCCTTCAAATGATCGCGTTTGCAAGGTACTGCCTCGGGCTGAAAGTCTCCTTAATAATGACACACAAAAAAAAGGTACAACGATACTATGCCTGTTCCTTGCCACGGGGGAACAAGCATATTCGACAACCAGAAGAGATCCTCTAATTCTAGGGTCTTGTCGCCATTCCTTTCTTGTCACAGTAAGGTTTATCGTCGGCAAACTTCAGAAGCAACTATTCTACCTCTTTTTTCTGTTCCTGTTCGCGAGCTGTCTCAAGTCCAGTCGACGTGGGCTGAAATTTCATCCAGCTCCCTGTATTGATCATGAGAACGTGCTGCGAAATTCTCACCCCAGCCTTAACAGTCTTCAAAGGTAGCACATGATACGTAACGGGATTTTTTGGAACGAGAATGATTCGTTCTATATATCTTCGAACAGTTCGCGAGTCCAACATGGTGATCATGTAAAAGGACTATCGGATACGGATCTATAATAAAAATTCTCGTAAAAATTGTGTAATTTACTCGACTGGAATCGCCCTGCTATTGAATAAGTCGTAAAACAGGTAATATACCCATAGTCTTGTTTACGTAGGAACGCGCATTCGAACGAAAGTTGAATAATCATTCACATGAATTATAAACAAATTATAAACAAATTTATAAACAATATTATAAACAAATATAAACAAAATTTCTTTTGACTATTTTTTTTTTCATTGAAATAAACTATAAACTTGAAATAAGGACTTATTCGGGGTACTGGCTCATTCGGGGTAGTGGCCTTCGGGGTAATGGCATTATGGGTAATGGAATTATAAGTAGTGTCATAGCGTCGAAATGGTTCCTTCTTCCAATTCAGGAATTTGCTCGGCTTAAGGAAAAGGAAGTAAAGATCCCTTCTTTCGAAGGATGCATTTTCCCAGCAGAAGCCAGAGAGGATATTAATCCTTCTTTCAATTCAAGCATTTGGTTGGCTCGGTTCCATGCAAGGGGAGATATGATCCTTTCTTAGAAACCGTTTGGTAATATAAGAGAAAAAATGGGCAAGTTTTCTGGCTTGCCCATACATGAAAAACAAAACAAGCGACCAATGTCAATTTATTTTAATGCTGATCTATCATGCTGGAAGCTGAGTCAACATTTGAAATGGTCCCGTTTTGACAGGAAGCTTCTTTATTTTTAATTTGTCACGCCGTACAATCCCGTTTCCAATTATCATGTATTGCCCATATGAAGGAAACCACGTAACTGAAAGGTTCAACTAATTTTACTTATCCATTACACAGCTCAAATAACAATTATGCCAAATGACCTTAGACCAAACGACCATTATGCCAAACGGCCGTTATGCCAAACGGCCATTATGACAAACGACCATTAAGCCAAACGACTTCATGCCAAACGACATTATTCCAAACGGCATTATGCCAAATGACTTTATGCCAAGCGGGATACAATCGTTCTCACCTATCTCGACTGTACTCCATCATTCGATGTTAGTGTCACGATAGGTCCTACTGTCAGATGATGTCAGAAAAATGTCACCGATTAATCAGGACGTGGTAGATTTGTGATTCCGTTTGCTATGGTGATCTCCAGGTTACCGAATTTCTTAATAGGTAATTCCTATGATCACCATGATTCTGCAGTCCTGCCATCAATTGCTTTGACAAACTTATTTCAGAATTATACGTTCTCCTGTTGAAGGGTAGTATGACTTTGAAAGTACTGTACAAATAGATAGGACAAGGAATGCCCAAGGAATGATTCCGATACTGATATTCTTTGATCAGTACGGAGCTGGCAAGTAGGTTATATTTTTTAATGCAATGTAGCATACCCACGCTCAAACACGTTGGATCAACATTGACTCCGCCTCCAAGAAAACGCTTCGGTTGCTGCTTTGTTTGACCGTATGTGAAGTTGTTCGAAGAACCATTTGACGGTTGGCGGCTAGGTTGGAAAAAATCAAAGCGGTTGATTTTAGTTTAATCTGTCGGGGGGGCGGAGTCAAAGTTCAAAGTTCAAAGATGTTTAAGCGTGAAGTTACACAAACCCCCATATATTTTTTGATAATTGTTGTTCAAGTTGACGCTTCGGTCGCTCGTGTGTTTGACTAAACGAGAGGTGGAGTCAAACCATTAGAGATGTGGAACAAACCATTAGGCCGAAACCCATCTGGCCAAAAGTCATTTGGCCGGACAGGTCATATGGCCGAATAGGTCATTTGCCGTATAGGACATTTGGCCGAATATGTAATTTGGCCGAAAAGGTCATTTGACGTCTCACTTCTCAATAATAATTTCTCGTTTAACTGTTCAAAACATTTTTCAATGAATAAATTTGAATATTGGAATCACAATATTCAAACCAATATGAAGGCTTTTGAATGCAGTACTCAAATTATTCATGAAAAAATACTTGGATCCTTTTGAAAAATTAAGCGAGATTTCTCCCTTCTCTCTGCGAAAAGAAAGAGGCGTTTTCCTTTATTATTGCGTTAAGAAGTGAGAAGTGAGAAATAAGAAGTGAGAAACTCATTTCTCGCTTCTCGCCGCGAAAAGTGAGAAATTATTAGTAAGGAATGGTGAGAGAGAAAGACGGCGTGAGTAATATAAAGTGAAAAGTGAAATTTCTCACTCCTCATTACTCACTTTTTACTGTTTAAAGTGAGGAGTGCGAAGTGTAAAGTGAGATGTCTCGCTTCTCATTTTGAACTTCTCAATTTTCGCAGGGAGAAGTGAGAAATGATGAGTGAAAAGTAATCCGTCTCACTTCTCATTTCGCTTTTCTCACTTTCCACAGTGATAGTTGAGAAGTGAGAATAAAAGAGTGTGAAGTGAGACGTCTCCCTTCTCAATAATCATTTCTTACTTCTCATTGCTCACTTCGCACTTCTCACTTTTCGCAGTGATAAGTAAGAAATCATTAGTGCGAAGTGAGACGTCTCACTTTTCACTTCACACTACTTACTTTTCACAGAAAGAAATTAGAAGTGAAAAGTTAAACGTCTCACTTTTCACTTCTCGTTCATCATTTCTCGCGCTTAGTTTCATAGGGACGTAACTGTATTGATCGATTTCTCTTAATCGATTTTATATTTTGCTAATAACTCAATTGTTTCAAAAGCTACAACCGTGATTATTGATTCTGCTGCAAGATACAATCATCCTTTATCACACCAAACCATTAAATCATCGACAAACTAGCGCAATTCGGTTCAGTAATAAAAAGAAAACATCGACGAAGAGAAATCGATCAATACAGTTACGCCCCTATGGAATTAAGCGCGAGATTTCTCTCTTCTTATTTCTCACTACTAGTAATTTCTCACCTCTCGTTTCTCACATATTATTTTGCGCTTTTCCGTTTTTGCAATGAGAAGTGAGAAGCGAGAAATGTGGAGTGAAAAATAAGAAATCGGACATCCCACTTCTCACTGTAAAAATTGAGAGGTTAGCTCCTCATTTCTCACTTTTCATTTCCATAGTGGTTCTTTTCCAAAGAGGTTTGGGTGTGGTCCGAAATCGTATCAAACATTCTTATGCCTTTTGTGCTATACTTAAAAAATTTCTTTCTAAAACATTGATAAGCCATAAAAATGCCAACAGTGAATGATTTTTTTCATTCGTCTCAATTTCGACTTGACTACACGGATGATTCGCGATATATTTCGTTCGGTATAAGAACGTTAGGCATAAGTACGTTAGGTATAATGAACGCTCTGCATAAAACGTGCCAAAAACCTCTGCATACAAATGTGGAAGATACTCATTTTAAAAATGTATTGCAGGTAACCACTTTCCCTTCGATAGAACTCGAACCCACGACCCTAAGTACGCTAGACTGGTGCTTTTACCAACACTACGCTGATCGATTCAGTAGTTTTTCCAAGTCTATAAGGGTCAGACGGACAGAAATTATTTTTATGTATATAGATAAAGATAATACATGTCGTACTCGGCCTCAGTACAACTATTATATTCTACTATATTCTTTATACGTAGCGAACGTGCTCACGGAAAGACTATCCAAAATTATTTCTCACGGGAACAATGTCACTCTTCAAAATTCGTTTACAGAATCATGTTCTGGCTTCTTGCTTCAACGCTTTCAACCGTTTCAACCCAGCTCCCGATCGATATCAATATTCAATAGGTACACTATTGAAACCTCGCTCGGATTGTTTTGTTTTCGACCAAACTATGTCCAAAGGGATTGACGATCCCTCCCCAGGCCATTTGCGAGTTGTGGTGCCTGCTTAGGTTGTGGTGGGGTTTGACAGTGGGATCTGTTAAACCTCTATAAAAAGCTGCATGTATCCGCAAGTAGGCTCCGCCAAAGCGACCGTGTGCCGCTCAAACTTCACAAGCCCAAGTCCTGGTGTTAGGTGGGACGCTAAACAGCCCTGACACGACGGCCCCCCGACGAGACAATAATACCAATAAAACGTCTTAAAAAACAACCATTACGAACGACATAGAAGATAATATGACTCTGTACAATCGGCAACGACCTAGGCGATGATTGGAAGCTTGGAACATGGAACTGCAAGTCGCTAGGCTTCGCAGGTTGCGACAGGATGATCTACGATGAATTACATCCCCGCAACTTCGACGTCGTAGCGCTGCAGGAAATCTGCTGGACATGAGATCTAGAAAGTGTGGAAAAGTGCTACCTTCTACCAAAGCTGTGGCACCACCAACGAGCTGGGAACCGGCTTCATAGTGCTGGGTAAGATGCGCCAACGTGTGATTGGGTGGCAAGGATGTGCAAGCTGAGGATAAAAGGCCGTTTCTTCAACTATAGCATCATCAACGTGCACTGCTTACACGAAGGGAGACCCGACGACGAGAAAGAAGCGTTCTATGCACAGCTGGAGCAGACATACGATGGATGCCCACTGCGGGACGTCAAAATCGTCATCGGTGACATGAACGCTCAGGTAGGAAGGGAGGAAATGTATAGACCGGTTATCGGACCGGATAGTCTGCACACCGTATCGAAAGACAACGACCAGCGATGCATAAACTTTGCAGCCTCCCGCGGAATGGTAGTCCGAAGCACTTTCTTCCCCCGCAAGAATATCCACAAGGCCACATGGAAATCACCTAATCAAGTAACGGAAAACCAAATCGACCACGTTCTAATCGACGGTAAATTCTTCTCCGACATCACGAACGTACGCACTTACCGCAGTGCGAATATTGAATCCGACCACTACCTCGTTAGGCGCAGCGTCTCTTGAAGATGGCTGGAGAGACATTCGATCCGCCATTGGAAGCACCGCAACCGCTGCACTTGGCACGGTGCCCCCGGATCAGAGAAACGACGGGTATGACGGCGAATGTGAGCAGTTAGTTGAGGAGAAGAATGCAGCATGGGCGAGATTGCTGCAACACCGCACGAGGGCGAACGAGGCACGATATAAACGGGAGCGGAACAGACAAATCTCGATTTTCGGAGGAAAAAGCGCCAGCAGGAAGATCGAGACCGTGAAGAGACGGAGCAAGTGTACCGCGCTTATAACACACGAATGTTCTATTAGAAGTTGAACCGTTCACGTAAGGGCTACGTGCCACAGCCCGATATGTGTAATAAACGGGAACCTTCTTACGCACGAGCATGAGGTGATCCAAAGGTGGCGGCAACACTACGAAGAGCACCTGAATGGCGATGTGACAGAAAACGGTGGCGATATGGTAATGAACCTAGGAGCACGCGCGCAGGACATACGACTTCCGGCTCCAAATCTCCAGGAAATCCAGGAGAAGATCGGCCAGCCCAAAAACAATAAAGCCCCTGGAGTTGACCAACTACCAGGAGAGCTGTTCCAACACGGTGGTGAGGCACTGGCTACCCGAGCAAAAGTCTGAAAACATAATGAGAGCATATAGAAAACACATTTGGATTTCGACATCAAATTGAGATCATAATTTGTTTTTCAAATATGAATCATCATGATTGATTACATATTTTGATCTCATTTTGCTGTAGATTTCTAAATTGTATGATCTGACATCAAACTGTGTACTTATTTTGTTATCGGAACCAATATCAAATTAAGTTTTCGATTTGCATCGATAGCAGGAATAGTTTTCTATTTGATGTCACAGTAAGGTTTTTCTGCTATACATTTTGTTATTTTAACCGTTAAAACGACGAAAAAGATATCAAATTAAGTAATCATATTCGGCGATTTCACAACATCAAAACGAGTTATCGTTTTGCTTTCAAGCTTTGATCGGGTAGAGCGATACACTGGGTAATTACCAAGGTTTGGGAGGATGAGGTTCTACCGCAGGAGTGGATGGAAGGTGTCGTGTGTCCCATCTACAAAAAGGGCGATAAGCTGGATTGTAGCAACTACATTGCTGAACGCCGCCTACAAGGTACTCTCCCTAATTGTATGCCGCCGACTAACACCAATTGCAAGAGAGTTCGTGGGCAGTACCAGGCGGGATTTATGGGTGAACGCTCTACAACAGACCAGGTGTTCGCCGTCAGGTATTGCAGAAATGCCACGAATACAACGTGTCCACACATCATTTATTTTTCGATGCCGCATATGATACAATCGATCTGGACCAGCTATGGCAGCTAATGCACGAAAACGAATTTCCGGATACACTGATACGGTTGTTCAAGGCGACGATGGATCGGGTGATGTGCGTAGTTCGAGTTTCAGGGTCATTATCGAGTCCCTTCGAATTGTGCAGGGGGTTACGGCAAGGTGATGGTCTTTCGTGTCTGCTATTCAACATCTGGAGGGAGTAATACGAAGGGCAGGGATTGACACGAGTGGTACGACTTTCACGAAGTCCGTCCAGTTATTTGGTTTCGCCGACGACATAGATATTATGGCACGTAACTTTGAGAGGATGGAGGAAGCCTACATCAGACTGAAAGCGAAGCTAAACGGATTGGATTAGTCATCAACACGCCGAAGACGAAGTACATGATAGAAAGAGGCTAAAGAGAGGTCAATGTAAGCCACCCACCACGAGTTTCTATCGGTGGTGACGAAATCGAGATGGTTGAAGAATTCGTGTACTTGGGCTCACTGGTGACCTCCTATAACGATACCAGCAGAGAAATTGGAAGACGTATCATGGCAGGAAATCGTACGTACTTTGGACTCCGCAAAACGCTCCGATCGAATAGAGTTCGTCGTACCAAACTGACTATCTACAAAACGCTTATAAGACCGGTAGTTCTCTACGGACACAAGACCTGGACGATGCTCGTGGAGGACCAACGCGCACTGGGAGTTTTCCAAAGGAAAGTGCTGCGTACCATCTATGGTGGGGTGCAGATGGCGGACGGTACGTGGAGGAGACGAATGAACCACGAGTTGCATCACGTAGACAGAATGTCGGACAGTAATCCGGGATCCGGTGAAAATATAAATAAATAAAATGATAATCCTATATTTGACTGTAGTGTCGCACTCTAGGTCTCAAAGGAAATGTAAACTTATTTTTATATATAGGGAAGAAGGTGAACTGGCCAACTTCTTTGTCGCGTCGTGTCCAGTACATACTGGAAAAGGTCGTGACAGCAGATCACCCTATTTCTATTTCAGACGACCAAATGAAAGAATCGTGGATTCTTTGATAAATTTCACATGAAGGCAGTCATGAAAGTATGTTGTGCTTTATTTTAGAATTAAAATTTCTAGGTTATTTTGATAGATATATACGAAGAATAGTGACTAGTCGATAAATTAATCATACTCCTTTAATTCACCGAGTTGAAAGCGGTAATAAACACAAACATAAAGCAGATATTGCACACTTTCATGCCCTGTCACGGAACAAATATTTTTTGAGATTTTTGTAGCATACCATTCATCCTTCGCGTTTCTATAGATATTAACAGGGCAGATATATAGGGGAGAACGGTTCAAAATGCACCCCTTAAGCTTTTTCGATGTTTTCATTAATATGAACAAGAATACCGTACCATTTCACGTGGAGATGCGAAATTTACAAAACCAGTCACATTTCACAATGATCCAGTTTTCATGACTTTCTAACGGCTCTAAAAAATGCCCTAAAATAGGTCTGGGGCAAAACGCCCAAATGGTGGTGTAAAATGTTACAATTTCATGTAAAATAATGGTGAACGCATGGTTGTTTGTTTTTTCTTAATGGGTTGAACTACAATCTTACGGGTGAGGTGGAAGAATCGCAAATCGTTAAGTTGAGGTGAACATGAAAGGATTTTGCTTATTTTTTCAATGTAGCTCAATAATGGATAACTAATTCTGAATTGTAATGGTAATATTCGTTCCTACAACAAATTATATGAGTGATTTTAAGGGTGAGGCCATTTTGCCCCAGGGCACGGTGGAGTAGCTAGAACAAATGGCTGGCCAAAAACCCTTTCTCGTTTTTCGAACTTTTGCATAGTATTATATTTTTAGAATATTCTTCAATATTATCTCCATTATGTGTCATTGAAATTTTTACGTTTGTTCCTTATTAGTATTAATGACAACCTATCAAAAATCATGTTGATTTGGTGGTTTTCAGCGTGTCGTAAGACAAAGATCAGTTACCACTGCTGACTAATCTAAACAACACATATAATGTTAGGTTTATAGTACACAAAACATCATTTATAGACTGCCCTAGGACCTCCATGAGTTGAAATGAATTATATTTAACATTAAGATGTTATTTCATAAACATAAATAACATGGAGTTTTTGCCATTTTTTAACAAACTTCATTATTAAAAAAGTAGAAGTACTCCCTCGTATTCCGCTACGAGATTGTACACACATGAAAATATAGGCTTTCATCTTTCCATTGCGGGTTAAAGATCATCCGCACTCGTCCGCAAACGAATTTGCGAGTAACTTCAAAATAAGTTGTTTTCATATTTTCCGCCATTGTTTTCAACAGATATAGGCAGAAAAAATCCGCAGATAACTTTTTCTGGTTTTCGAGGCATTTGACACATAGACATGATTGAATACAATAGTAACATACTCTGTTTTTTGTTATTCACTCGTTCATTTGGTAGGCTCAAATGCTGTAGGGCGTTACGGGGCCGATTAAAAAAAACTGTTTAATACAATTTTGTAACCTAACCCTCAAATAATAATGTTAGTTTGGGGCATCTGCTACTCATTTAAATCGCTACAAAACATAGCGCATGCTCCATTATCTTTCATCTCCTTCCAACTAACCAATCTTATGAAAAATCTAAATATCAATTGTATTGAATTTGGCGATTGCATTGACAACAGATATGTAAATCTCGATATAACTTAAATACATCATAGTTGATATTATGTAGACAAGTTGAAGCAAAGAAATAATATAGGGTAGGAGATAAAACGGATAAGTGCCACTTCAAGCTAAATAGAAATAATTCGAATAAGCAGTTTACTTGGACTTAAGTGAAGTAACCACTTGAGGCAACCTTGTACATAGGACCAAAACAGGAAATAGAAAGAAATATTTCTCGCTTAACTTTTCAAAAGGACCTAAGTAACATTTTTTTCATGAATTAATTTGAATAGCGCAATCAACATAAAAACATGAAAGCTTTTGATTGCAGTACTAGAATTAATTCATGAAAAAAATGTTACTTAGGTCCTTTTGAAAAGTTAAGCGAGATTTCCTCTCCAAAAATAATCGATCCTATGTTATTGTAAGATGAAGATGATTTAGGCAAAAAGTTCATGAACGACCCATAAGGGTGCAATAACAATAGCCAGACTTTTATTTAATCAATTTCAAATTTTCCGATGCAACTGATGTTATGCGTGAGTAATCAGTGTTAATTGTACGTCCTGGGTAGCTTTCGTTGCTAAAAATATAATAAACTTGTGAAATGGGAGCTGAAAATCTAATGTTTTGTTTGAATCGATTAATGTTTACCTTTCTGTAATAGGCCCCTATCAAATGCTACGCGAGATTTTTCATTTTTCACGTTTCCCACGCGAATCAAGGACAAAAGTGAGTGAAAAAATGAACTGTCATGGAGCTGTCGCTTCTGTATAAGTTTATAATTTCATTTTTGAACATATCAAGAAAGGTCATTTATCACTGGTAGGTGAATTTGCACCTGTAAAAATGTTCGAAAATCGATTGTTACTATGTTTTTGCATCATAAATGCAAAACCTACCAGAAAACGCCGAAATATAATATTGGCCAGGATTTTGGTCCAGTTACCCCTTAGTGCAGGGGTGCATTATGCACTGTTCTCCCCTAAACATCGCGTGACATCTATCATTGAAAATGAGAAATTGTAGAACTGGTCGTGTCGCATAGAGTCTATTCTGGCTTCCCCCTAGGATGACCACCAAACGACGTTGACAGTCCCAGCTTTTACGATGGGCTTTTCTATTATACGCCACCGGGGGTTTAGACTGGCTTCGTGGCGAGTGCTTCTATGTTCCAGTTAGGGCTTCCATTCCCGGAAACGATTTCCCGGGAAATCAATTTTCCCGGGATTCTTGATTCCCGGGATGCAAACTTTAGTTTCCCGAATTTCCCGGGAAATTATTATGTTAAAGTATTTGAAAATCCTTCTCTTATTTTGATGAGGAATTATTATATTTTTGACTAAAAGATGCACTGTTCCCATAATGAAACTTCTGTTAAATTATGAAATTTCGCTTCCAAAGCAGATTACACCCCATATTAAAAAAAAAGTGTTTAATCTGTGGATGCTAGTATTTATTGTACGGTTCAACTCTAACGCGTGTTGAAGGGAGGTGAAGCAAAGCATAAGTTTCCATCGACCGTTTATTTATTCAGTAGGCCCAAACACCGGTGGGGGATTACGATGTCGAAATAAAAATTTAGTGTTTGATGAAATTTCTCAATAGCAAAAACAGACAAATTTTCTCCAGATATTTAGGCAAGGGCAGTGGCGACTTGGTAGGTTTATTATCAGAAGTTTTTTAAGACCTTCAATACTTTTTAATTCAAATCCCAACTCGTGTTCCAAACAGACTCATGTTCCGAAAACTCGTTTTTGTTTAGAGATGTCTTTTTTTCTAAATTATAATGAAATATTGAGAATTTACTTTTTGGACACGTCAGAGTACAAAAGTTAACATATTTTAGGTCTTTACTATCATTGAGGTGAACTAGCCTAGGGCTAAAAACCTCATTAATAAAGATTATAATAATAATATTAATAATAATAATAATAATAAGTCTTTACTATAAGGTCATTAGAACAGTCTAATAACAAAAACTTGCCAAACTTATGCAATTTTATGCGTTTCTGTTGCAGTTCGTAATTTCAAATAAAGTTTGACAGAAAGAATTATTTAATATTGATAGTTAGGATTTGTAAGGTACGACCATAAAGCGTTCGTCCGAAAGTATTTTTTGTCGCTTTCGAAATAACATTTCATTTTTGAAAATATTTTCATTATAACCTCAAAATCAAAGGCGAAATGTGCACAAATGTCGTATCAAGGTTCGTATTTTAAATCAAATTTGATCAGAATATTGTTTGTATTAAGAAAATATACGGACGAGTACCAGAATGGTTGATGTTAGGAACCTTATGATAATAACAGAACAAATCCTGTCAAAGCCGTCTTCTCCTCCATATCAAGGAAGAATGCAAACATTATGGAAATGTAGCACAAAGCGGAGCTCATTTGGACACAGCAGATCTTACTATTGAACCAGAGCAGATGCTGAAAATTTGCGTTTTGCATTTCGAACTAAACAGAGAAAAATCTCAGACATTTTAACAACTCTTCAATCATTTAAGCACAATGTAGCAAATATCAGGTTATTATTTCAAGTAATCATTTTGAGTTTAGGATAATTGTTTTATTTCCCGGGATCCCGGGAAATCCCGGGAAGTTTACATTTTATTTCCCGTTTCCCGGGAAGTTGGTTCCCGGGAAAAATGGAACCCCTAGTTCCAGTTTGCGTCGGTAATGGTTGAAGCGGTACACTATTAGCAATGGTTGCGGTCGTTGGAGAAAATTTATTCCCATTTCCCAACGAAGGCGACGATAGCAGATCCAGATAGCCCTCTCTTACAGAGATTTTGAAGTAATATACCAATGTACTAAAGGCACGCATAGTAAAACTACAAATCTAGATCTGTAAAGGGCGCAACAGCCAGAATTTATTTTTTTCCTGTTTCTTGTCTACATACATAGCTGCATAGACAAAGAACTGGAAACAATAAATTTTGGCTGTTACCCTTTTACGTCCTTTTCAAATGTTGGTCTAGTGAAAATATACATTCCATACAGCTACGTAGTTCAACATCACCTTTGCGTACAACTCGTTTGGGCTGCACATTTGAGTTTTTTTGTCTAAACTAAGCAGTGCTTTACCAAGAACCTTCAAGCCAAATTTTAAATCATCCGTTCTTAGAAAACATTTGTCCGAATAATAAGAATACACAAGCTAAAGCCGTTATATAACTTTATTTATTTAAATTGCATCTGTAATATAAATTAATTAACCATTGCATACGCTTGTAACCCAGCACCTACCATCAAGTACAGTTAGACTTTCAGTTTTAATCTTTCAACCTCTCGCGGATGAGATTATCGTGTGCCGCTCTTATTTGCATCAACTAACTGCATTTCCCACCGTTCTTTAAGCTCCATCTTTCTTCCAAATGCATATCGAATTCAAACAGACAGTTACTTTAGTGCGAGTGGAACTTTGTATTTACTGATTCCCTTTTAACCTTTCGGACGGTGCAGTGACGGCGGAATTCCAGATCTGATGCTTGTGTGAGCTTTGCCGGGGTAAATGTTGGTGGCAATGGATGGGGTAGTGAACGCGCAGGCAAGACAGCAGGATTTATGTTGCAAAGGAACAGAAATCATGCTGCCCTCTCAAGAATGGCAGCATAATACAATTTCCGTAAAATAATATAAATTTCTCACAAAAGTAAGAAATTGCCAATCAAGAAAGAAGGGATTAGCAATTCATAAAATATAGTTTCCCTGCAGATTCTTTGATTCAGTGGAGAATTTAACATTCCCATGAACATAAGAAAGTTTTCCAAAAATCAGGGTGTTATTTGATGAAACATTTTGCTAGGTTGACACTACCTCAATTTCTGTTTAGATAATTTCTAATTTCTAATACATAATTCTAATTTTGTAATTCATTTTTATGAAAGAAATCTAAGTTTCTTGGAAGCGTTTCTTTTTAATACCTCGAGAAAGGGCAATGCACTCCGCAAACGATCGTTGTAGAAATGCATTCTTCGTTAGTGCCCGCGTGAAGCTTTCCCATAGGTTCGGTACATTTAATGTCGTTCAATAATGTTTGCAATTTAGCAGGGATTGGTACTTACAGTCCCTGCTCATTCCGACGGCGAGACATTTTTTGAACCGACAGTACTGGCAGCGGTTTCGGTTCAGCCGTATCACCAGACACTTGCCATCGCGCAGGCAGCGGTACTCGATCTGCTTCTGGATGCTGCGTCGGAAGAATCCTTTGCAGCCCTCGCACGATGTCACCCCGTAATGATAGCCGGAGGCCTTATCGCCGCACACCTTGCAGGCCACGAACGTCTTCGAGGAGGTCGTCGAGCTGGCATCCGCACCGACGCATTGCTGCTCTGTAATGGAGAACGAGAAGAGATGCAACGGGTGGTTAATGGAGATGATGGAGTGGAGAAATTACAAGTGAGTCGATTGGTGTCAAGTGTGAAGCCAACGGAGGCATAATTGGACATCATTAGAATCGATAAGGAAAATTATGCAAATGAATTCCTGTAAATGATGAATATAAGAACTAGTTTTCGGTCAAATGAAGAAAATTGTTAAAAATTCGATAAAATGCGCAAAAACTTAATACACGGGGCTTTTTATGCGGTTTGTTTTTGCTTATTTCTTGCCTTCTGATTTATTAAAACATTCAGTTGACCCCACGAAAAAATCCACAAAAAAGTAGAAGGTTGCATTCGAGACTCGACTGCCAATTGGACGTCGGATTACGTAAAGGGTAAAATTTTCAATTTTGAAATATTGCAAATGTGTATTAACGCTGATGGGATGGTTACTGATACCATCGTTGCGAATGCACTGCAGTCATAAAGCGGTTGTGGTTTGAACTGCGAAAAAAAAATTTCTTGCAACAGTATCTATAGTATGGAATAGTGGCCTTGAAAGAATGCGCCTCTCCAATCTCGAGAAAAATTTCTTTTGACTGCTACTGACGCCAATATGAGCCAATGAATAACTTAAGACGACATCCATGCAAATAATTTTTTGAAGCATCTCCCTCCGACGAGCGCCAAAACCAAACCAACCAGTTTTATGGGTTTCTGCATTTAGTTTAGTTTTCGGCAATACATATTTTCAGTTAAGCTCATCATATTGCATTTATCTACTTCCAAGTATGCAGAAAACTGTAACTAGTATTAAGTTAATTTTGCTCAAATATGCTCGGGAAAACATAAAAATATATTTTCTAAGGCTGTTTCTCATTTCCCGAATTAAACACAAATTAAATTAAAAAAGGACAGTTGAAAAAAATCCGAATAACGCTGCTCACACAGCAAGATTAAGACAGATAACGAATTGTTTTGACAGATGCCTTACCGAAAGGCTATCATTTCACTCCGAAAACGAACTTTTTATAGAAGCTTCGGAGACCCATAGTGTTATATACCATTCGACTCAGCTCGACGAGCTGAACAAATGTCTGTCTGTCTGTGTGTATGTGTGTGCACAAAAGCTAAGAAAAACATTAGACAACTTTTAATATAGTAATCCTTAACCGATTTCCTCGCAAGTTATAAAGAAGATGGTACATCGAACCACACGCTAAATTCACTTACTCAGTGACTGAGTAAAATTGTATTGTCGTCTCTTTTTTCCCATAGAATTTACTCAGTTTCCGTCAAAAGCAGGACTACTCATAGTTATGAGTTGTCCTGCTTTTGGCGGAAACTGAGTAAAATTTCCTTGAGAAGAAAAGAGAGGGCAATACAATTTTACTCAGTCACTGAGTAAGTGAAAGTTAGCGTGCATATTCACCATATAAGGTTGGTGTCTTGGCTAAATGCGAGAAAGGCAGTTTCACTACTCGGTGAATTAAGTTGGGTTTTTATTTTGATTTCAAATCAGCAGCCTAATAAAATATATTTTCATTGTTTTTTGGGAACTTGAAGGAATTGATTCTAGATTTTTTTTGGCGTTTTGGTCCGAAATAATTTCAGTATTTAATTCAAAGCTTTATTTTTTAGCTAGATTTTTTTTCTTCTTTCCTTTAGCAGATACGTTCATTATACTTTTACAACGTGTTTATATTTGTTTATATTATTCCAAATGATATTTCCTCATGTAGACATCAAGATAGAAATCGTATAGAAATTTTGTATACGCGCATTATCGCCTACGTCTACATCTGCTGGGTTTCTTATAAACTTCCTTTGAAAATACTTCTATGTGAGGTTCGAAAGGAGTTCGGTGGAAATTTCTGAAGAGTTCTCGAAATAATTTATGAAGAGTTCTTGAGGGAAATTCTGTAGGATCTCTTCAGTAAGAACTTCAAGAGAAATTCTTTGAGGAAAAACTGGTGGACATTTTAAAGGAATATACGGTCAAAATCTAAATAAACTACAGGTTGGTTTCTGGAGGATTTCGCTATGAAATTTCATAATAGCTCCTATGAAACATCTGAACTCCAGAGAAATTTTTAATGGGATTTTGGAGGAATTACTTCATGAACTGGAGTCTACGCCGGAACTATCTGGGCGGGGGTGGGGGGTTATTCCGGATGAACTCCTTGAGAAACTTATGATGAAATTCCTGGAGAAACTTCCGAAAAAATTCTTAAAAAAGCATCCTGAAGAAAATTTGATGGAAATTTTGTAGGAATTCTGGAAAGAAATTTTAGAGGACTTCCGATGAAATTTCCGGAAAAAATCCTGGAGGAATTTTTGGAAGAAGTGCTGGAGGAACTTCAGGACGAATTCCTGGAAGAGCTTACGGACGAAATCTTGGAGGAACTTCCAGAAGAAATTCTGGAGAAACTTTCGGAAAACATCCTGGAGTAACTTCCGGATGGAATCCTGGAGGAACTTTCGGATGAAATCCTGGAGGAACTTACAAATGACATCCTGGAGGATTTTCCGGATGAAATCCTGGAGGAACTTCCGGAAGAAATCATGAAGGAACTTCCGGACGAAATTCTGGAGGAACTACCGGAAGAAATTCTGGAGAAATTTCCGGATGAAATCCTGGAGAAACTTTCGGACGACATCCTGGAGGAACTTTCGGACGAAATCCTGAAGCACCTTCGGACGAAATCCTGGAGGAACACTTGGATGAAATCCAGGAGGAACTTCCGGACGACATGCTGAAAGAACTTCCGAACGACATCCTGGAGTATTTTCCGGACGAAATCGAGGATTCTGAACAAAGTCATGGAGGAACATCCGGAAGAAATCCTGGAAGAGCTTTCTGACGAATTCCTGGAGGAAATCCTGGAGGAACTTCCAGATGAAATCCTGGATAAATCTTGGAACTTCGGGACGAAATCCTGGAGGAACTTTCGGACGACACCCTGGAGGAACTTCCGGATGACATCCTGTAGGAACTTTCGGACGAAATCCTGGAAGAACTTCTAGACGAAATTATGGAGGAGCTTGCGGACAATATCCTGGAGGAACTTCCGGACGACATCCCGGAAGAACTTTCGGACGAAATCCTGGAGGAACTTCCAGACGAAATCCTGGAGGAACTTCCTGTTGAAATCCTGGAGGAACTTCCAGACGACATCCTGGAGGAACTTCCGGACGACATCCCGGAAGAATTTTTGCACCACATCCCGGAAGAACTTCCGAAAAAAATCCTGGAGGAACTTCCGTACGAAATACTGGAGGAACTACCAAAAGGAAATCCTGAATGAACTTCTGGACGAAAACCTTGATGAACATCCTTACGAAATCCTGGAGGAGCTTTGGGACGAAATACTGGAGGATCTTACAGATGAAATCCTGAAGGAACTTCCGGATGAAATCCTGAAGAAGCTTCCGGATGACATCCAGGAGTAACTTCTGGACGACATCCTGGAGGAACTTCCGGAAGTAATCCTGGAGAAACTTCCAGACGAATTCCTGGAGGAAATTTCGGAGGAAATACTGGAAGAACTTCCACATGAAATCCTGGATAAATCTTGGAACTCCGGGACGAAATCCTGGAGGAACTTTCGGACGACACCCTGGAGGAACTTCCGGACGACATCCTGTAGGAACTTTCGGACGACATCCTGGAAGAACTTCCAGACGAAATCCTGGAGGTACTTGCGGACGAAATCCTGGAGGAGCTTGCGGATGAAATCCTGGAGGAACTTCCGGACGAAATCCTGGAAGAACTTCCGGACGAAATCCTGGAAGAACTTTCGGACGAAATCCTGGAGGAACTTCCGGACGATATTCCTGAAGAACTTCCGGACGACATCCCGGAAGAACCTACGGACCACATCCCGGAAGAACTTGCAGACGACATCCTGAAGGAACTTCCAGACGAAATCCTGGAGGAACTTCTGGACAACATCCTGGAGGAACTGAGGAACTTCCGAACAACATTCTGGAGAAACTTCCGGACAAAATCCTGGAGGAACTTATGGACAAAATATTGGAGGAACTTCCAGACGAAATCCTGGAGGAACTTGCCGACGAATTCCTGGAGGAACTTTCGGACGAAATCCTGGAACTTACGGACGACATCCTGAAGGGACTTCTGGACCACATCCTGGAGAAACTCCGAGAATACATCCAGGAGGAACTTCCGGACGAAATCTTGGATGATCTTCGAGACGAAATTGTGAAGAAACGGACTACATCCTGGAGGAACTTCCAAACGAAATCCTGAAGGAACTTACGGACGACATCCTGGAAGAACTGCCGAATGAAATCCTAAAGAACCTTCGGACGAAATCCTGGAGGATCTTGCGGACGACATTCTGGAGGATTTTCCGGACGAAATCCTGGAAGAACTTCCGAACAAAATCATGGAGGAGCTTCCGGAAGAAATCCTGGATGAACTTCCGGACGAAAACCTGGAGGAACTTCCGAACGAAATCCTGGAGGAGCTTTGGGACGAAATACTGGAGGATCTTCCAGACGAAATCCTGAAGAAGGTTTCTTATGACATCCATGATAGAACTTTGGGACGAAATCCTGGAGGATCTTCCGGAAGAAATCCTGGAGAAACTTCCAGACGAACTCCTGGAGGAAATTGCGGAGGAAATGCTGGAGGAACTTCCAGACGAAATCCTGGAGGAACTTTCGAAGGACATCCTGGAAGAACTTCCAGATGAAACCTAGAGGAACTCCGAGACGACATCCTGGAGGAACTTCCAGACGAAATCCTGGAGGATCTTGCGGACGAAATCATGTAGGAACTTCCGGACGAAATCCTGGAGGAACTTTTGGACGACATCCTGGAGAAACTTCCGGACGACAGCCTGGAGGAACTTCGGGACGACATTTTGGAGAAACGAAATCCTGGAGGAACTTCCAGACGAAATCCTGGATAAATCTTGAAACTTCGGGACGAAACCCTGGAGGAACCCCGGGACGACATCCAAGAGAAACTTCCGGACAAAATCCTGGAGGAATTTACATACGAAATGCTGGAGGAACTTGCGGACGAACTCCTGGAGGAACTTCCGGACTAAATCCTGGAACTTCCGTGCGAAATCCTGGAGAAACTTCCGGACGAAATCTTGAAGCGACTTCTGGACGACATACTGGAGGAACTCCGGGACTACATCCTGGAGGAAATCCTAGAGGAACTCCGAAACGACAACTTCCGGACGAAATCCTGGAGGAACTTTCCGACGAGATCCTGGAGGAACTTCCGGTAGAATTCCTGGATATGCTTCCGAAGAAATAGCTGGAGGAATGTCCAATATTCCTTTGATGAACTTTCCATTGAACTCGTGAAAAAAAAATCCTGAGGAATTCGTTGAGGTACTTCAGAATAATTTCCGGAGAATTTTTGACGCTTGAAGTCCAAGCCGACCCACGCTGCCACGCTGCCGCCACAATCATCAACGGCGTGACGCCGCCGCTGACTGAAAATGATCTATCACGGCACCGCCGGTAAAATTTCAACCGGCGCACAGATCTTATCGTGGCTTGCCTTATTTTTTGCCATATTTGACTTATCTTCCAATATTATTTTTCCTTACCTCAAATGGAGCAACGACTACACCATTGTCGTATTCAAACAATTCTTCACTCGATTCACTCTTTCGCAGAAAAATATCTAGTGAAAATTAGAAAGCGTTCTTACGCATCAAGAATCGAACACTGAATGATTTTCATTCGGTTTTTTTACGTCACGCATTGAAAAATCTAGCATCCCATGCAAGCCTACACGGTTAGAAAAAAGTACCTAATTTTAGGTAATTTTTTTTTCTCGTGCATCTTCCTCCCTCTTCCCTTTGTTGTCATCGAGTGAAGAGCAAAACCACTCTGAACAAGAGCAGCAAAGTGTGGGAACCCAATTTTAAGTAATATCATGTCTACATAAATTAGGTAAAATTCACCTAACTTTTGGTTAGTTTCTGTTCAAAATTAAGTATATTTGACTTAATATAAGGTAAATTTTACTTAATTTAAAAAAAAAAAAAACATAATTTTGGCTTCCCACATTGAACCCACGATTTGAGTGAAAAGTACCTAATATTAGGTACTTCTTTCTAACCGTGTACCAAAATTGAATTTCATTTCGCATTTGCTTTGTAGTATGCTGGCATTCTACATGCCTACTATGATTAGATTTCAAATTCGCTACCCTAGCAGCACACATATTCCATATAGGTTACTGCAACTCATATGTGATCAGATTTAGTCGCAATCAAGTTGCTGCAACCAGATTTGCTTGACTTGTGCTGCTCGGGTATCATTGTATAGGGGAAGAGGCCCCAAAACGCCCCCCCGAGGCAAAACGCCTTTTGTGGTTTCCCTCATATTTACCGTTATTAAGATGTCCGTAACAAAACTAGAGCTAAAATTATGTAGGTTAGGCGAAATAAGTTTCAAAATAGTGTATGGGAAGGTCGGAAAAATCGAAAATTTCCACATTTTGAAGAAACATCTAACATTTTGGCGAGGCAAAACGCCCTAGTGGCACTAAGCTACAATGTACTTGCGTCTCCACGCACTATCCATACCAGAATGCTGATTCGCCGACGCGTGGTGTTTTGTTCCCTAGGAGCTGCCAGCTAAAAGGCGTTTTGCCTCATGAGTTTTCCGGCAACAGAATATCACCACTTTTTTGAAATGTGAATATTATCAATATGGTTGAGATTTTTGACAAATTTTGAATGGCATCAACTAGCTATCTTGTTTAACTGATGCATAATGTAAAAATAACCATGAACAGCGTTACAAATAAGACAATAAAGCAGTGTTTGCTTAGCTAGGGCATATTGCCCCTCCTTCCCCTATTATTGTCAATTGAAAATGTTTCGATATATTTTCTATTTTTTTATGCAAACGATTTATCGAACAATGTAACCGAACAAATCGAATGTCTTTTCAGGTTCATTATTCCCCACAATGCCACCTCAGACTCTTCATTCTTATTCCAATGATCGGTTTTTCGAATTCCACGAAGTAAATCGCATCTCTCAGAACTCAGACCGAAACTCAGTTCGGATCACTGCCTGATACCAGTCAAAGTTTTAAAATAAAAGCGAGACGATCGAAGGTATTTATCGTTATGGACGTTCTGAGGTATATTCATAGGGACACGGCAGGTATTTCCGTCCATCGTCATAGGGGCTAAAACCAGCGAAAGCAACATCCATTTGCTAGAGTTCCACTATAGCAGAACGTATCTCCTGAGCTTAAGATTTGATACGAATGAGTTTGTCAAAAAAGTGTCTCTTTTATTGGTTTTCGGGACTATGACGAAAAGACGAAAATGCCTGCCTTAACCCTATATAATTGATCCCCGAGATGGTAATAGATTTTGTCACTTCGCAATGTTACTTCACTTGATAAATAGTTTTCCAAAATTGAATCTCATTCTTAAAGCTTCCGACGAATATTGGCGTAGGCCTCACAATTTTGCTGATTTTGCTGCATTCTACATATGAACCATATGAAAATTAAAAGTGCGACAAACAAAGGCACGCGTGTCTTCAATTATCGTACGTGAGAAATTTATGATTATACGGAAACTAATAGCACATACATACGTAGCTTAGTAGCTGCGGCCTTCGGATGGGCTTTCCCAAATACGCATGTTTATAATATTGTGATAAATGCAGATGCGTCGAGGCGCTTATTATTTCACATACTTATGCACTGACCCGGAGTCAACTAAACGAGTCGGTGATGTGATGTACTTTCCGGTACTTGCTGAGACAGAACATTGTATTTAAAATTGTTTTAAGTAGGTAGAACTTATAAATTCAGTGATTTTTCTTAAACTTATTTTAACCCAGTATAAAAGTCCGTGAACATCTTAGTCACAACTTACTCCATTTCATCATGAAGACTGCACATCTTCTAGTCATCGTCGTGTTATTGGTAACGGGTCTGATCTCCTCCGGTAGTGCCAATAGACCCATTAAAGGTATTCCGTTCAATCCGATAAGCATAGTGAATGCGAATGATATAAATTAATAATTTCTCCACAGCACCCGATCCAGTGGATCCGTTTCTGATTGTCAAAATCATAGGCCCGACTTCGTCGCCGAAGCCATGCGGCGAGAATGAAGTCTATCTTGAATGCGGCAGCGAATGTCCTCCGACCTGCTTCTCCTGGAGGGATCGGCGACGAACCTACTGCCCGAGCACGTGCGTTTCGGGGTGCTTCTGCGGACTGCGATATGTACGCGACAATGTGACTGGGAGCTGCATCCGACCGAGGGACTGTAGAAGGATATTGCGGTCCAGGGGGCCGTGAGAATAGTGCTTTTGGTTACATGAAGTTGTTTCTATGAAAATGCAATGAAGGTTATTGCTAGTTTTTGTTGATTGATTTTGACCCGTTTGTGCATTTGAACCAGTTTTACAAGTAGAAATAAATAGATTTAAAACATATGAATGTGTATATAAATGTTGGACATAATTTTTAATTTATATACGGTCGATTTGCTGGCAACAAATTGCATTCTTTTGGTCATTTTGAAGAAAATCTAACAACTGGGCAATTCGGGTCGGGCCAACTGGGCTGACATGAAGAACTGTGCGAGTTTCTGAAAGACAACAACGCCTGAACAAAAAGGTAACATTTGAAATTAGATAAACAAATTTACAGTATTGAACAAAATGATATCGATATTTTTTTTGTACGATCTCGTTGGCAATACCCAGAAGCCCCAATCTTGACCGTACAACAGAATAAAGTCAGATAAATCCAAATATTATCTTATATACTCACCCATATGTTGCATTACCCATCATCAAAAACATATAGACGAGCTTTCCTGCAAGTATATCAGAAAGGCAAAAAAACCCACATAATTTGCATCTCACGAATCCAACCCAAATAAACCGTTTCTCCAATAATCGAAATAACGTCCGGAAGCGACCGACCCGTAACGGTTCGGCTAGTCGAGATTCTAGTCCAGCCAGCTTCCAGGTTCAACGTTCTCCACAGTCCACACTCTTCTAATAAGTGTTTTGCTTTTTGCACGGAGTGTTTCAATGTTCTTGCCGTACCCTTTCTCTCCTCCAACAGACGACGACCTTTCACCGGCATTGATCGCGGAGTGGATGAGTTGTCGTCGTTGGTAGGTATGTGGTTGTGGCCTTTCTTAGGCCACTAATGTACGGAAAGGTTATCACTTCGTGTTATAAAATCATACATTTTATGAAGATGAGTATTTCTGAGAAAAACTTCTCATAACCACAATATCACTTTATTGAAAATATAGTTGAAAGCAATTTAATTAGGTCACGATTTGTTGGTATATTCAATTGTTGTGAAAACCGAAAAACAGAATTTGATAAACAAATAACCCTTAGGTGGATCAATCCATTCGTTCTTACGTTTTTATGTTCGTATGGCTTTCCAATCGCGCGGTAGTGCATTAAACTTGCAAATATTTTAATTTAAAATCCATTGATCAACATGATATCGCCTACCGGTACCGTATTTTTTATTTCTGTTTCTGTTTTTGCATCGTTCTTTCCTCACGTCTCCCCAAGCGATCCAGTCTTTCCCGCGAACGATACATGTAGGGGAGAACAGTGCATAATGCACCCCCAGGCAAAATGGCCTCACACATAAAATCACTCATATAATTTGTTGTAGGACAATTATGACCGAATATTACCATTACAATTCATAATTAGTTATTTATTATTGAGCTGCATTGGAAAAAATGAACAAAATCCCTTCACATTCACTTAAATTTAACGATTTGCGATTCTTCCACCTCACCCGTAATATTGTACACTCACAAAAAACTCCGCATTATATTCATGAGTTCACACATGGATTTTTAAAATGGGGGTAGCGAAATGGATTCCATGTTTTTGACACATATATTCCATGTGCCCACATGCATTTCATGAGTGTTCACACATACTATCCATGTGGGTCATAGTATTCATGTGTGAATTTGTATGCAAATAAGTATGTGCCGACGCATGATATGCATATTTCAAAATACATGGATTTTTGCCTTAAGTATGTGTTGATTTTCCTGAGTGTAGTTCAACCCACTAAGAAAAAACAAACAACTATGCGTTCACCATTATTTTACATGAAATTATGTCATTTTACACCACCTTTTGGGCGTTTTGCCCCAGGCCTATTTTTAACACATTTTTTAAATGCGTGAGAAAGTCATGAAAACCTTATTGATTTGAATAGGAGATCATTGTGAAATGTAGCTGCATCTACACGTTGAAATGGTACGGTATTCTTTTTTATATTGGTGAAAACATCTAAAATGCTTAAGGGGTGCATTTTGGACCGTTCTCCCCTAGTTGCTTCGTTCGTTGCCTACCTTTTAAAACGTCGTTTACGGTCTTTGCGCCAATGTGCGAATGGATCTGGGTTGTTGCTGTTGTTGGTCGTGCTTTTTATGCGCCTCTTCCCGGCCCGGTCGTGGCCGGTGAAAGGTTCGTTGAACTTATTATGTTTATTTTCTTCCCCATTGATGCTGCCTGGTTTGTTGTTATCTTTTCTTGCTTTGGTTCCGTGATCTTGGAGGTTCGTTCTTTCTCCATGGGTTTGCTCTTTCGCGCACGTTTTGTTTTGGTATCTTTCCTCTCTTACACGCGATGTCCCGTTTTGTACTGCGATTTGGTCCGGTGTCTTGCCCTGCTTGCCCCTCCTTCTCCCTCTACATTGTTATGCTGCGCGTATTGAACAGAGCTTTTGAGGGCGCGACTTTCTTCGCGAGTGATCTTCACGTTTGCTCTGTTTGCGTTTCGTTTCTTTCTCCTATTCCTACTCTGTATTCAAGTTCAATAGATTATGTGAACATAGAAGAAATGAGATCACATCGGGACTGAGTCTTTATGTGATTCATATTATGTATTAATTCTTCTCATTAATCCAGATTCTAGTAATTGTGGCATAATATTCTGTAAAAAAAACCGTAGATTTTTGTCATTGCTGAAATAAGGCTTCGAACATGCAGTTTTTGAACGCTGACTCTTAATCACCTTTATACCATCCCGCTTGCATTTCACATTTAACTAACAGTTTATTCTCAACCTCATACATTATGAATAATGTAGTACCACAAATAACATCATAGAACCAATTAACTGTAGATTATTCCATTCGTATACCTTCAGTATTATCTAAAAGTACCTATGACCAAACAGGACTGTTCAATCGAGTGTTCAATTTAGGGTGCCAATTGTAATGGAATTTCAAAAAACGACATTGCTTTCAAGTTTTATTACCGTAAAATATGACCCCATGCAAAATTTTAGCTCAATCGGACATGATTTAGGGGTGCCAAACATTCATCAAAATTTTGAAATTTTTACCCATGAAAATTTCCCCAAGGGGGGAACAAAGGAAAAGTCGAAAATCTAATTTTTATTTTTGATGCCAAATGGCTTAAAAATGCATAAAACGTCGAGATCTGATGTTATTTAAAAACAAAAATATTCGGGAAAAATCGATTTTTTCTCTTAGAACATTTTTGGGACTGGATACGCAAACGTTTTCGTAGCCAAAAATATCCCCTATGCAAAATTTGAGCTAAATCGGACATGATTTAGGGATGCTCAAAATTAATCAAAACTTTATTTTTTTTCATTCTAGGTTTTCCCATTACCAGTATTTATTTGAATTTAGAAGGGAAAGTAGTCCACTGTTTATTATTATTATTTTTCATAAAATGGAGGATATTCTGTTTGATGGGCAATATTAGCCATTGTTTCCCAAGTCATCAAATTTGCCGTCGTATGGTGAAGTTCTTCGTAAGTTCATGTTTCATGAGAAATAAACTGCTAAACAAAGTGCGCAAATAACAACAGAAGCGTTGATAGCTGTATGGAAAGGAAAACAAATTAATCAAGCGATTGGTAATAGGGCAATTGAATTTAAAATTTTGCGTTACCATAAAAATGGGAGAGATCTACAGAAAAATAGGCTGCTAATGTATATATTATAATGGGATTCGACTTTACCTTCAAAGTTGTTCAAACTCAGTTGTTTAAACTTTTTTTTTTAATTTAAGGTACCCCGGGGCAAGTGGGCCCTAAAAACACGCTAATGCAGCAAAATTGTTAACGCTTACTTAGAAAACAGGTTATGTCAGAACATTAATAACCACGGATACATCATTATATGCTTCCATTGTAGAAGTGTAGGAGTGTTGGAAGCCATTTATTCAATTACAAAAATATTGGTAGTGCAAGAAATAAATTT
Organism: Armigeres subalbatus; assembly: GCF_024139115.2. NCBI lineage: Eukaryota > Metazoa > Arthropoda > Insecta > Diptera > Culicidae > Armigeres > Armigeres subalbatus. The sequence goes on from NC_085140.1 coordinate 122,519,897, forward strand.
ACCCATTAACCCCTTCAAACGGGGCAAGTGGGACCTATTCCGTTTTCAACTGTCGAACGAAACTTATTTGAGGAATGTAGATGAACTCTCGCTTAACTTTTCAAAAGGACCTAAGTAACATTTTTTTCATGAATTAATTTGAATAGTGTAATCAATAGAACAACATGAAAGCTATTGATTGCTGTATTCAAATAAATTCATGAAAAAAATGTTACTTAGGACCTTTTGAAAAGTTAAGCGAGAACTGTTCATATTATTTCTGCCACAGAAAAAAAATATGAACATTAGCAAAAGCGTTTTTAAAAATATCATGCAAAACTATATCATGTAATCATAGATCGGGTCTAAATTTGAACGAATTGTCATGCACATAAATGGAACATCGAACAACGTTTAATTATAAACAATTAATCTGAAATTTACATCACTTGACACTAAAGCCCCAAACGCAATAAGGCAATCCATAAGACAGCTGCGATCAGCTGACGATTTTTGTTTACCTTGATTTTTTGACAGATTCTGACCGGACTGACAGAACAATTCAAAGGAAAGTGTTAAGCGCGGTTTACACCAGACGTGAGTTCCATTCAACTGCATACACACTTTGTTTTGATTTCGATTGTCAGTCCCATCGCTGAATGTCCTCATGGATAGCCTAATACAACGGTACGGCGACGGAAACGGAAAATTTGACAGTTAGTCCATATATTTTCTGTCAAATTTACCGTTTCCGTCGCCGTTCCGTTGTATTGCGTTTGGGGCTTAAAGTTCAGCTATGTCAAATTATGTTTACTCGAATCTGTGTGAAACAACTTTGACGTGTTAAAGCGGTGAGTTTGATTTGAAACAGATCGGTCGCCATTTTTAAGACGCTTGTGTGTTCGCGGTCGTCGTATTGAAAAAATCAAGAAAAGTTTGGTTTAAAATGGATTTCAATATCAGATGCGATATTGATGCGAAGTACTACCCACGTAGTGCATATTCGGCTCCACCGTCAGGAAAAGTTGTTCAAATGTCCATTTCCAAAATGCGTAAAAAGTTTGGTTCTTTCTCGTCATTCCGGAAGCACATTCGATTTCAGCATCAGGAACAAACAAAGAGAGATCATTTGTTTAAGTGTTCGCTAGAAACGTGCCGTGCGTGCCGGGACACTGAAAAGTTACTGGAAAACTGCGAAAAAAGAATGTGGAAAGGATGTCCTATCGAAATTGCGTCGAGACGAACCCGAACTACTGACAGACGATTTCCTCGGAACGTCTCAAGCTTTTGTGCGCTATCAGCTCAATGAATCGAAGGACCTCAAGGAACTGCTATCTGATTTTCCAGTATTGCTGCGAAGAGGGTTGATGAACTTTCACTTTAATCAAGGAGTTTGCGTAGATGACCTAAGGAAGTATTTTGAAATGGAGCGAGCGAAGATAGTAAGCTTTTCAGAAACTGGACGGAAATTCATGAAACTGAACAACGAGAGTACCGATGTAGATATTTTTCGATTCTTGGCTGACCTTCTCGGCGAAAATATCAACGATCTGTTACTGAACGTAGAGGTATGTATAACGTTGTCATAAACACTTTACTATGTTTCTTTGATTGGTTTTTCGTAAATGTGCATCGGCGCTGTGACGCTGCACCGCTTTTTCCCGATGCACACCTGCGTCTTTTTAACGCCGTAAAGGGTGGTATGGACTTCTTAAGTACTGTGCAAATAGATAGGAATAGGACCAGTAGCAGTCAAGGAATGATTTTGCTGCTGACATTCCTTGGACAGTACGGAGCTGGCTAGGAAAATGGATAATTTGGGAATAGCAGGCGGATTGCTATAAAGAAACACAAACCGTCATCTTTCCTTGTGGAATAATGCACCGACACATTATTCCGTAAATAAAGATGACGTTTTGTTTTGGTCATATAATTTTGTTTTTTTTTCGAGATTATTTACAGATCAGCTGTTTCCCGGTTTTTATGATCTGCAGATGTACCGATACGGAAGGAAGTAAGTTCCTGCCAATGGCCATGTTCTTGGAAGCGGTGAAATCGCCGGAATCAATCAGTGGCAGGTGGTTTGCGTTCTTCAGACCGGAGCTGAACTTTTCAATGCCAGGACTAATCGATTTTTCCTGGCCAACCTGCACTTTCAGGTATCGTATGATGATTCTGATAGGGTAGCATGAGCATCTGGAGTACTTGTAATGTGCGTACATATAATGGGTTGCCATCATCAGTGCACCCGGAGTGTGTATGCATCTCTGTATTTTTTTTCAGTACTACAAAACCTATTCCCAGCTCTGGTAGATGGTATATTGCAGTTCTGGTAGATGGTATGGCTACACGACCGTCAAGAATGAATCGACGCGCAATCGTAAGAAAATTGACCACGCCGCCTATTATTTTATACCACGCCGATGTGCCTATTGAAGTAATATACCTATTGTTTTGAAATAAAGAACCGGCGGGAACAATTCATAATCGAATATTCTGAAGAATACCGTAACCGAATTTCCGGGAGAATTTTCTAGAGGATTACTTGAAATAATTTCCGCGGAAATTTCTGAATAAATTCATCAAGGAGCTCGTGGAAGAAAAGGGGAAAGAGTTTTCAGGGTAATTTCTTTAGGATATTCCGGGGAAGTTCATGGAGGAATTTTCCGGAAAAATCCTTAAGAGTTTTCTAAATGATTTCTTGGTGAAATTTGAGGGAATTACCCGGCGAATATCTTAATGGATTTCCGGCAGAAATTTCTTGAAAAAATATCTGTGGGAATTGCAAAAACGTCTTGAAATGTTTCCAGATACCAGGTGGAATCTTGGATAAATTTTCAGAGAAGTTTTTAGGAATAAAACATAGTGAGTTTGATCTTAAAATTTCTGGAAGAATAACCGGACGAATTACCAGAAGAACATGATAAGGAAAGTTCAGAAGAATTCCAAAAAAGGCTTTGAAAAAATGTAAACGATTCCCCGGGGAATTGTTTTGAGAAATTTTAGAGAAATATGTGGAGGAATTGCCATAAGAATTTCTGAGAGAATTCCTGGAGAAATTTCCGAGTGGATTCCCGGAGGTAGATGGGAGTAGACATGTGCATCAATTGGATTTTTGAAAGATTGAAAGATTTGAACTAATCAATTGCATTAAAAATTCTCCTTCGGAAGTTCCTACAGAAAATCCTTCGGAAGATCCTCCGAGATTACCACCGAAATTTCCCCCAGGAATTTCTTCGAAAGTTCCTCGAAAGATTTCTTCGGAAGTTTCTTCAGCAATTACTTCGAAAGTTCCTTCAGGAATTCTTTCGAAAGCGCCTCCGGGAATTCCTTTGAAAGCCCCTTCAGGAATTTCTTCGGAAGTGCCTCCAACAATTCCTTCGGAAATTCCACAAGTAATTCTTTAGGAAGTTCCTTCAGGAATTCTTCAGGAAGTTCCTTCAGGAATTCTTTAGGAAGTTATTTCAGGAATTCTTTCGAAAGCTCCTCAAGGAATTCCTTTGAAAGCTCCTCCAGGAATTCCTTCGGAAGTTCCTCCAACAATTCCTTCGGAAATTCCACCAGGAATTCTTTAGGAAGTTCCTTCAGAAATTCTTTCGGAAGTTCCTTCAGAAATTCTTTCGGAAGTTCATCCAGGAATTCCTTCGGAAGTTCTTCCAGGAAATCCTACGGAAGTTCCTCGAAGAATTCTTTTGGAGTTTCCTCCGGGAATTCTTTCAAAGGTACCTCCGGGAATTCCATTGAAAGTTCATCCAGGGATTGCTTCTTAAGTTCCTCCAGCAATTCCTCCAGGAATTCTATCGTAAGTTCGCCCGGACGTTCTTTCAGAAGATCCTCCAGGGATTCCTTCGGAAGTTCCTCCAGGAATTCATTTAGAATTCCTACAGGAATACCTTCAGAAGTTCCTCCAGAAGTTCCTTTAGGAGTTCCTCCAGAAAATCATCCAGGAATTCTTTCGTAAATTCTTCCTGTAATTCCTTCGCAAGCTCCTCCAGGAATTCATTCGAAAGTTAATGCAGGAATTCCTCCGGAAGTTCCTCCAAAAATGCCCTCCTAGTATCCTTCAGAATTTCCTCCAGGAATTCATCTGGAAGTTCCTCCAAAATTCATTTAGAAGATCCTCCAGGAACCCTTTCGGATGTACCTCCAGGAAATCCTTAAAAAAATCCTCCAGGAAATCCTTCTGAAGTACCTCCAGGATTTTTTTCGGAAGATCGTCCAGGAAAATTTTTGAAAGTTCTTCCAGGAATTCTTTCGGGAGTTCATCCAGGAATTCCTTTGGAAGTTACTTCAGGAATGCCTTCGAAAGTTCCATCAGGAGTTCCTTCGGAATTTCCTTAAAGAACTCATTCGAAAGTTCTTCCAGAAAATCCTTCGAAAATTCCTCCAGGAAATCTCTCAAAAGTTCTTCCAAAAATTTCTCCGGTTTTTCCTCCAGGAACTCCTTTCAAAAGCTCCTCCGGGAACTCCTTCGGAAGCTCATCCAGGAGTTTCTTCGGAATCTCCTCCGGAAATTTCTTTGGAAGTTCCTCTAGGCCTCCTTTGCAAATTACATCGAAAAACTCATCGAATATCGTTTTGGAAATTCATAAAGTTTTCAATGAAATCATGAACCATGTTGGGGCGAGTTCTTGAGGGAATTTAGAAAACATATTTGATGGTGTTTGTGGGTTCATCTCTGAAGGAAAGTATGTTGAATACGAAATTTAATTTCTAAAAATCCTGGAGGAATGCCCGAAATAGTTCTCAGAAGGTGCGTTGGAGGACTTTCCTAGGAAATCTTGGAAAACTTCCGGTGGAATTTCTTAAGGGACTTCTTGAGGGATTCCTTAAGAAACTTCTGGAAGAATTCCTTAAGGAGCTTCTAGAATAATTCCTAGAGAAACTTCTTGAAAAATTCCTGGAGGAACTTCCGGAGACATTCCTGGAGGAACTTCCGGAGGAATTCTAGGTGACACTTCCAGAGGAATTCCTGGATTAACTTCCGGAGACATTCTTGAAGGAACTTCCGGAGGAATTCCTGGAGGAATTTCCGGAGGAATTCCTGGATGAACTTCTGGAGGAATTCTTATGGGAACTTCCGGAGAAACTTCCGGAGAAATTCCTGGCAGAACTTCCGGAGGAATTCCTGGAGGAGCTTCCGGAGGAATTCCTGAAGGAACTTCCGGATGAATACCTTAGGAAGCTTCCGGATGAATTCCGGTTTCAAGAGATGAGCCAGCCTAGGGCTGCAAGTCTCTATAATAAAGACAAAAAAAAAAAAAAAACTTCCGGCAGAATCCCCAAAGAAACTTCCGGAGGAATTCCTGAAGGAACTTCTGGAGGAATTCCTAAAGGAACTTCCGGAGGAATTCCTAAAGGAACTTCCGGAGGAATTCCTAAAGGAACTTCCGGAGGAATTCCTAAAGGAACTTCCGGAGGAATTCCTAAAGGAACTTCCGGAGGAATTGCTAGCGGAACTTCCGGAGGAATTGCCAAAGGAACTTCCGGAGGAATTCCTAAAGGAACTTCCGGAGGAATTCCTAGCGGAACTTCCGAAGGAATTCCTAGCGGAACTTCCGGAGGAATTGCTAAAGGAACTTCCGGAGGAATTCCTAAAGGAACTTCCGGAGGAATTCCTAAAGGAACTTCCGGAGGAATTCCTAAAGGAACTTCCGGAGGAATTCCTAGAGGAACTTCCGAAGGAATTCCTAGAGGAACTTCCGAAGGAATTCCTAGTGGAACTTCCGAAGGAATTCCTAGCGGAACTTCCGGAGGAATTGCTAAAGGAACTTCCGGAGGAATTCCTAGCGGAACTTCCGGAGGAATTCCTAGCGGAACTTCCGGAGAAATTCCTAGCGGAACTTCCGGAGAAATTCCTAGAGGAACTTCCGGAGGAATTCCTAGAGGAACTTCCGGAGGAATTCATAGAAAAACTTCCGGAGAAATTCTTGGAGGAACCTACGGATGAATTCCTAAAGTATCTTCCGGTTGAATCTCTAAAGAAACTTCCGGAGGAATCCCCAAAGGTTCTTCCGGAGGAATTCCTAAAGGAACTTCCAGAGGAGTTTCTAAAACAAATTCCTAAAGGAACTTTCAGAGAATTTTCTAAATGAACTTCAGGAGGAATTACCAAAGGAACCTCCGGAGGAGGGGAGTGCACAGGTAAAAAGTGAGGTTACGCGACGCCACTGAATGGAACTTCCGGACGAATTCCTAACGAAACGTCGGGAGCAACTTCTAAAGAAACTTCCAGCAGAATTCTTAAAAGAACTTTCGGAGGAATTCCTAAAAGAACTTCCCGAGAATATCCCAGAGGAACTTCCGGAGGACTTTCTAAAGAATCTTTCGGAGGGATTCCTAAAGGAATTCCCAGAGGGATTTCTAAAGGAACTTCCGGAGGGATTCCTAAAGGAACTTCCGGAGGAATTCCTAAAGGAACTTCTGGTCCGATTGGAGGTTTCAACATCTCAGACAAAAATGTGTGTTTTCAACAATTGCTCAAATCGGTTCACTAACGGCTGTAATAGCTCTTAGTGACATTACTAAACTTTTTCCTTATAAATTCGGAGGAACTTCCGGAGGTATGCCTGGCGTAATTTCCTAGGTAATTTCTCTAGCAAATTCTGGAGGATTTCTTGAGAAACTTTTGGAGAAATTCTTGAAGGAACATTTGGAGGAGTTCCTGGGGAAGCTTTTGTAGGAGTTCCTGAAGCAACTACGGATGAAATTTTTAGAGGAGCTATAGGAGGATGTTAGAAGAAACTTCCGAAGAAATTTTTAACGGAACTCACAAAGCAACTTACAGAAGAATTTCTGGAGGAATTCCTGGAGCAGACTTCCAGAGAAATTCCTGAAACTACTATCGCAGGAATTCCTGGGGAAACTTTTGAAGGAATAGCAACTTTCAGAAGAATTTTTCCGACAAACTTCCCAACAAACTCCTGGAGAATCTTCCAAAAGAATTCCTGGAGGAACTTCCAGAGAGATTTCTGAATGAACTTTCCAGAAGGAGCTTTTGGAAAGATTTTCGGAGTAACTTCCAAAGCAATTATCGGTGGAATTCCTAGAGCAGCTTTCTAAAAAATTACATAATTACACGAGGAAGTTCCGGAGATCCTTTGAAGGATCTTTCCGAGAAATTCCTGGAGGGACTTTTGGAGGAATTCCTTGTTGGCACATTCGGAGGATCTCCTTTAGAAAATTCTGAAGGAATGATCTGTTTAACTTTCGGGGGGAATCGTGGAGAATTCATGGTGGATCTTCCCGAGAAATTCCTGGTAGCAGTTTTGTAGCAATTCCTGGAGCAACTTTCGGTGGAATTCCTGAAGGAACTTCTGAATGAATTCATGGAGCAACTTTCTGAGAAATTTCTGTGGAACTTTTGAAGTAATTCCCGAAGCAACTTTTTAATAATCAAATGTTTTTTTGGGTTTGTATTTTTAAACAATTAAACATCTGAGTGCGTGCTTTTGCTTCATCTGCTGACTCTATGAACAAATTAGGCTATGCTTCGAATATAAGTGAATGTAAAACAAATTGAAATTTTCGAAGAATTTCTTTCCTCTGGATAAATTCACGAACTTTTCTCTTCTGGACAAAACTACAAAATAGAAAACAAAATTTGAATTAATAACTATTTTATGGCAAGGAAGATATCTATTTAAGCCTTATCCTAATCTCGTGCCATAAATATCCAGCTGTAGTCCAACCGAAGTCGTATTGCCAAATGTCGGATCAAATCCGACTTGAAGAATCCTTGAGGCGTGGAATTTGGGATTCTGCCTTTCCCATTTCGTTTGGTGCAGCTTTCAATCATGGTTGTTGGTTGAGGCAGGAACTATCACAACACCATGAACCTGTAAAAAAATGTTTGAATTATGTTTTTCCTTGAATTTATTATTTTAAATTACCTGCTTGACATTTTGCCAAACTCACTGCCGATTGAACACAGAAAATATTTTATTTTCGCCTACTTTTCATCACGTTCTTCACTTGTCAACATTCCTTTGGTAATTAGATCCAATTTTTCTTGAGCTTTTTCCTTGAGATCTCCGTACTAAGCTTAAGCAAGCAGAGTTGAAAAGACGCTACGTGGGCATCGAGCTTTATTTATAGTCATGCTCGATTGGATCCCAGTAAAGACTAATTGATTGTATCCCAACATTTTTCCAGTAGATGCATAAGTATTAGATTGCTAATGTCGCTCCTGTTATCGTGACTTACATCTAGGTCACTTCGATCTGGCAGCCAAAGTACTGGTACTACAAATGTCAAACCGATGTTGGTGATGAAACAAAACATGCACTACAACATGATGTATAAATTATGGCCAATTGAAGGTTGTTGAAGCATAATTTAGCAAAATAATTTAATTGACTACAGCGCCACTAGCGTTCCAGTACTTATGCTTCTACTATTTTTCCTCAACATTTTGGAAAATTATCTAACAAAAATGATAAAAAACGAGTATAGAAACCAAACATTTTGTTGACAAATGATTAATTCTTCCTTTAAAAATATCTAAGTACCAATAGTATATCCTGAAAAAAAAAATCAATATTCATTGTTTTTGCTATTTCAGATTGGAACACGGCTTGAAGAGATTCATTTGGAATCGGCAGGACCCTTGCTAGTGGTTGTAGGTAAGTTTGAATCATATTCATCAACGTATTACGCAAACGTAAGACGAAGATCAAAGACAAACTTATACTTGTTGGTACTGATAGAGTATTGATCACTTTGCATGGAAACTTATACAAATCCAGATTAGTAGCACATAATATTTAATTGCAGAAATAGAGTAGCCTAAAATTAATTTTTGTGCATTACTACTTAGTCATATTTCAATTCAGTAATGTGTAGTACCATTTCTCACAAGTAACGAAAATAATATCATTTTGTTGTTTGATCATTATATGTTATTAATTATTTTTACCATTTACAGACATGGGGCAAGATACATCTATGTACTAAGTGTACGCAAATCAAGCTCGTCTCTCCGAAGGAACCGCCGATATGATTTGTGCCATACAATATATCTTGTGCGTGCATTTTGTGCACAACTTTTGTGCACAAAGGCTGCTTCAAAGTTCCTGGAGTTCCTGCAACAATATTTTTTGAAGATTATTCCGTCCTCTGCATCCAAGTCGAATACTTATAGAGTAGGAAATCAACAACGCGTTGTCCAAAAGCTTATTGAAAACCTGTCAAAACACGACTTTAAATAGAATCATAGAGAAAAGTCGCCCATTTGAAGCCACTTGAGAAACTTTTTTTTTATATAAAAGGGATTTCTTTTTTTTATATAAATGCGATTTCTTTTTTTTTATATAAATGCGATTTCAGATATATTATAATCAAATATCTTATCCTGCTATAAGTCATGTTTATGAAAGCTTGTAACCTGCCCAGTACTCTCACAGTTATCTCGCGTAAGCTGGTATTGAAGCTTATAATGTCTACCGTTCAAGATAGAAGTATCGGTTATCTTACCATGTGAAATCACCACTCTGACATACACCACAACAGAACAAATCAACAGCTGCTGTGCACAGTCCCTGGCCGTACCGTACCTGCACACTATTCATCGCATACGTATCACACGGTGCTAAAAGAACAGAGAATGAGTTGCAAATGCATACGAAGCAGCATCCGTATTGATATGGAGATGGGCTGGAATCCTGACGCTCCTCATCTCAATCTCTGAATTTCTTAGGATTATCTGCTCTCTAAACTCGCCTGCGCTCTGTTCAAATTATCGCCACCCAAAGTATCACAGGGTGATGTACGCCTGAGATTGACTGGATGAGATTAGTTGTCGGTTAATACTCAAGCAGGTGACTACCTAGAAGGGGATAAGAATTAGCCTGACCGGCAGAGATACGTTTTTGATTAAAGTGCTGTACAGAAGCTCAGTGCATGGGCTTTGTGTTTTGCAAGAGGTGTGATGGTCAGAAGTGATATAGAGCATAATAATCAATGTGAATTATCCTACAGCCAATATGATCTTCTGGGAGATCTCTTTTACGGGATGCTCAGCTAGTGTGATGGAGTAAATTAGCAAGATTGCAGGAGATCGGTAAGGACTAAGAATGACAACTAAAAACCGATCCGAAGTGCCTCCAACCAAATTGGTGATTCTCTACTCAAGTGATTTTAATTGTTGTATCACCCAGGCCTATCTATTCATGCCCAAAACCCATGGCTTGGTGAGCCTCATACCGTGGAGCAGTGCCTGGGTGACCTGCGAGGTGAATGGGAATGTCTGCTATGGAGCCTTTGGCATGTTACGCGTGCAATCGTCTGTCCGGGCAGACACTCGTTTTGGCAGCCGCCGCGGGATAGACATCCACACTGACACCACACAACAATAGGATTAGGAACTAAACTTAGGGTGTAAGATGGCAATATAGAACGTAAGTACAAATTTAATAAACTCATTTACTCTTTTGTTGCATGTAAAATTGCTGCTTTTATATTGATACGGAATGACTCGAGTATACATTATGTGGTTTTCCTCTTTCGAACCGTCTGGTGGATTTTGTAAGTGGGTCTGTGTTCATTATTTCCTCTTCAGACCATATTTTGTCTCCGTCTCATGCTGCCCTTCCTGTGAGGGGATGACAAGCTTTCTAACGAATTTGAAATTAATTCAGCCCAAGTCCTGGTGTTAGGTGGGACGCTAAACAGCCCTGACACGACGGCCCTCCGACGAGACAGGAGGTTTGCGCAGGCCCAATAAGCCGCCTAGAAAACCAATCATTACGAACAATATAAGAGATAATGCGACTCGATATAATCGGCAAAGACCTAGGCGACGAATACAGGATCACGATTGGAAGCTTGGAACATGGAATTGCAAGTCGCTAGGTTTCGCAGGTTGCGACAGGATGATCTACGATGAATTACATCCCCGCAACTTCGACGTCGTGGCGCTGCAGGAGATTTGCTGGACAGGACAGAAAGTGTGGAAAAGCGGGCATCGAGCGGCTACCTTCTACCAAAGCTGTGGCACCACCAACGAGCTGGGAACCGGCTTCATAGTGCTGGGTAAGATGCGCCAACGCGTGATTGGGTGGCAGCCAATCAACGCAAGGATGTGCAAGCTGAGGATTAAAGGCCGTTTCTTCAACTATAGCATCATCAACGTGCACTGCCCACACGAAGGGAGACCCGACGACGAGAAAGAAGCGTTCTACGCACAGCTGGAGCAGACATACGATGGATGCCCACTGCGGGACGTTAAAATCGTCATCGGTGACATGAACGCACAGGTAGGAAGGGAGGAATGTATAGACCGGTCATCGGACCGGATAGTCTGCACACCGTATCGAATGACAACGGCCAACGATGCATAAACTTCGCAGCCTCCCGCGGAATGGTAGTCCGAAGCACCTTCTTTCCCCGCAAAATATCCACAAGGCCACATGGAGATCACCTAACCAAGAAACGGAAAACCAAATCGACCACGTTCTAATCGACGGTAAATTCTTCTCCGACATCACGAACGTCCGCACTTACCGCAGTGCGAATATTGAATCCGACCACTACCTCGTTGCAGTATGTCTGCGCTCAAAACTCTCGACGGTGTACAACACGCGTCGAAGTCGGACGCCGCGGCTTAACATTGGGCGGCTACAAGACGGTAGACTAGCCCAAGAATACGCGCAGCAGCTGGAAGTGGCACTTCCAACGGAAGAGCAGCTAGGCGCAGCATCTCTTGAAGATGGCTGGAGAGATATTCGATCCGCCATTGGTAGCACCGCATCCGCTGCACTTGGCACGGTGTCCCCGGATCAGAGAAACGACTGATATGACGGCGAATGTGAGCAGTTAGTGGAAGAGAAGAATGCAGCATGGGCGAGATTGCTGCAACACCACACGAGGGCGAACGAGGCACGATATAAACAGGCGCGGAACAGACAAAACTCGATTTTCCGGAGGAAAAAGCGCCAGCAGGAAGATCGAGACCGTGAAGAAACGGAGCAACTGTACCGCGCTAATAACACACGAAAGTTCTATGGGAAGTTAAACCGTTCACGTAAGGGCCACGTGCCACAGCCCGATATGTGTAAGGACATAAACGGGAACCTTCTTACGAACGAGCGTGAGGTGATCCAAAGGTGGCGGCAGCACTACGAAGAACACCTGAATGGCGATGTGGCAGACGAAGATGGCGGTATGGTGATGGACCTGGGAGAACGCGCGCAGGACATAATTCTACCGGCTCCGGATCTCCAGGAAATCCAGGAGGAGATTGGCCGGCTCAAGAACAACAAAGCCCCTGGGGTTGACCAACTACCAGGAGAGCTATTTAAACACGGTGGTGAGGCACTGGCTAGAGCGCTGCACTGGGTCATTACCAAGATTTGGGAGGAGGAAGTTTTGCCGCAGGAGTGGATGGAAGGTGTCGTGTCCCATCTACAAAAGGGCGATAAGCTGGATTGTAGCAACTACCGCGCAATCACATTGCTGAACGCCGCCTACAAGGTACTCTCCCAAATTTTATGCCGTCGACTAGCACCAACTGCAAGGGAGTTCGTGGGGCAGTACCAGGCGGGTTTTATGGGCGAACGCTCCACCACGGACCAAGTGTTTGCCATTCGCCAAGTACTGCAGAAATGCCGCGAATACAACGTGCCCACACATCATCTATTCATCGACTTCAAAGCCGCATATGATACAATCGATCGGGAACAGCTATGGCAGCTAATGCACGAACACGGTTTTCCGGATAAACTGACACGGTTGATCAAAGCGACGATGGATCGGGTGATGTGCGTAGTTCGAGTTTCAGGGGCATTCTCGAGTCCCTTCGAAACCCGCAGAGGGTTACGGCAAGGTGATGGTCTTTCGTGTTTGCTATTTAACATCGCTTTGGAAGGGGTAATACGAAGAGCAGGGATTAACACGAGTGGTACAATTTTCAATAAGTCCGTCCAGTTATTTGGTTTCGCCGACGGCATAGATATTATGGCACGTAACTTTGAGAGGATGGAGGAAGCCTACATCAGACTGAAAGCGAAGCTAAACGGATTGGATTAGTCATCAACACGTCGAAGACGAAGTACATGATAGGAAGAGGTTCAAGAGAAGACAATGTGAGCCACCCACCGCGAGTTTGCATCGGTGGTGACGAAATCGAGGTGGTAGAAGAATTTGTGTACTTGGGCTCACTGGTGACTGCCGAAAATGACACCAGCAGAGAAATTCGGAGACGCATAGTGGCTGGAAATCGTACGTACTTTGGACTCCGCAAGACGCTCCGATCGAATAGAGTTCGCCGCCGTACCAAACGGACAATCTACAAAACGCTAATTAGACCGGTAGTCCTCTACGGACACGAGACCTGGACGATGCTCGTGGAGGACCAACGCGCACTTGAGTTTTCGAAAGGAAAGTGCTGCGTACCATCTATGGTGGGGTGCAGATGGCGGACGGTACGTGGAGGAGGCGAATGAACCACGAATTGCATCAGCTGTTGGGAGAACCATCCATCGTTCACACCGCGAAAATCGGACGACTGCGATGGGCCGGGCACGTAGCCAGAATGTCGGACAGTAACCCGGTGAAAATGGTTCTCGACAACGATCCGACGGGCACAAGAAGGCGAGGTGCGCAGCGGGCAAGGTGGATCGATCAGGTGGAAGATGACTTGCGGACCCTCCGTAGACTGCGTGGTTGGCGACGTGTAGCCATGGACCGAGCCGAATGGAGAAGACTCTTATATACCGCACAGGCCACTTCGGCCTTAGTCTGAATTAATAATCATACATTTAAGGATGGCTTTTTATTGCTCATTATTCATTCACATTTAGAAATATCATTATACATGCAGGTTACACTCACGAATGTTATGTTAGTAGTTATGATCAAATTATGTTCAAACGATCTATTCAATGAACAAATATAAGTTCTGAGCTGAAAAGAAACGAGATAAATATGAACATGAATTTATGTAAACTATTCTATATGTCAACAAATAAAAATATCAAAAAGTGCTGGTAGTTCGTCTATTTTCCTTCCTTGAAGAAAAATGAAAAATGGCAAAACAAACTTCTGGAATAATAATAAATACAAATAAAGGGAGTTTATTAATCAACACAGAAAATAAGCATTCGTAGAGTAGCGATAATTTAAGTTATTCATGCTAAATAACGCCAAGAATAAGCAGCTTTTAAAGTTTCTCATAAGCATACCCTTTTGTTTCATTTTAGCAGTTTGTACATAAGAAATCTATCAAACACAACACACAATGTTGTGTGGGCGCCTTTCATGTTCAAATTTTTATTCACATAAGCTCTTTTAACTTTTTTCTGTGTTGTGCCAGAAGCTCCCTTCATTTCAATTTATGCATAAATTTGAAAGTATTTTACCTATTCAATGGTTCCGCAAGAGTATGCATAACATTACACGATGACATGAAATTCAGCTATGACCTGTAAAGTTGCTCTGGTACAAAATGCGAATCGTGTAAGGGAAGATCCATTAATTACGTAACGCAAAAATTGGGCATTTTCAACCCCCCTCTCCCCTATGTAACACTTTTTGTATGAAACGTCTGAAAATTTTGTATGAATCGTCACACTTAGGTCAACCCCCCCTCCCCCCTCAAAGCGTTACGTAATTTGTGGACGCTCCCTAATTTTAGTTCCACGCATAATTTAATTCGCGAAGTCGAAGGTACGGTGCTGCCATCTACGATTGTTTCGAGTTTGAGTGAAGAAGATGTAAACAAAACGAATGTTTTTGTATCATTATAAAAGTGCATTATTTGTAGGTTTTAGACTGTTTCTATTTATTTTAAAATGTATGTATGAGAATAAGAATAATTTCAAGAGCCATTTTCACAATTCTCCGGAGAAATTATTTGCTTCATCAGGGTAGAAAAACGAGTGAAACTCAGTGTGTTTCAGAATAGTGCTCACAAAAGGTAATTTTAAATCCTAAATTTGTTAATGAAAAAATAAATATTGAATCGTTTGAGAATACAACACACGCAGTATCAATACTCATTTGTCGGCAACACAAAAAATCTTTTTATGTTTTTCGCCAGAAGTTCGAAAAAATGGACCACAAAAATTGCTCGAAAATGCATCGCAGTGAACATAGCAGTGAAGATAATGGTGTCAAGTCTGAGGAAAAATCAGCATCTCGAATGATATGTTTTGTTCCCAGTTGTAAACAACGATATAAGCGAGGAATATCGTTCCACAGTTTTCCACCACAAAGCGATAACCGGATCTGGACTCAGCGACTCCGGCTGAATATAGAGCCACTGAAGACATCCCGTATATGCAGCCTCCATTTCAGTATCGGAAATTTCATTACTCCAGGTAAGTTCACAACATCATAACTGTAAACATTATATCAGCTTATTTTTCGTATTCCCAGCCTCGGATCGTATGACTGATCGATTAATCTTAAAGCGATCAGCTGTTCCCGATACCAATTTACCAGAAGCTCCTGTTTCGTCAACCAAAAAGAAGCTGAAGGAAGGGAGGGCTATGCGTGCTGCTAACCGATCTGAAAACAAGCTCGTATTAGAAAAGGCAAATATGATCCCAGATGTTGACACCGATGGAGGAAACAATGAGCAACCGATGGAAATTTACCATCCTCCCCTGATCGACTGTGCAGTTCAAGTTAACACAATCGAATTGGATAACCTCAAAAGGAAACGTACTTCTGCGGTCATTTTTGGGAACGATGACGATTTATTGGCGTGGACAGGACTAAAATCATCGGCAATGCTGAAGGCTATTGTGAAATCAGTGACACTTTTGGAACAATACCGTAGTAGGCCCCATTCGTCTGTTACATTGGAAGAAGAAGTCTTGATTGTTTTTATCAAGTTAAAAACTAATATTTCCTTCCGGTGTATCTCCGTACTATTTCGGCTACATAAGCATACAGTTTCTAATTGTTTCCAAAGAATTCTACCGTTTCTAACCGCTGCCCTAAAGTGTGCTATATACTGGCCTACAGAAGAACAGGTAAAGAAAAATATTCCCCATTACTTTAGGCCTGATTTTGAAGATGTTATCGTAGTATTAGACTGTACTGAAATCCCCATCATGAAACCAAAATGTCTGCATTGTAGAATCAACACATATTCACATTACAAATCACGTGAAACAGCCAAGTACCTGGTAGGAGTAACGCCCGCCGGAAGCATCTCTTTTATAAGTTCTGCGTATGGGGGCAAAATCTCCGACAAACAAATTGTTTTGGAAGAAAAAGTACTTGATCGCGTTAAGCCTGGACAAGCAGTTATGACTGATAAAGGTTTTATGATTGGGGAGGAATGTAAAACACGAGGAGTCAAGCTAGTTAGACCGCCTTTTCTGAATGCTCCCCAAAAACAATTAAGCAGATTGGAAGCCACACAAAATATTTCAATAGCGGCCGCAAGAGTGCACGTTGAACGCGCCATACAAAGAATAAGAATCTTTTCTTTCTTTAATTGTAAAGTGGATACTCGATTTCTACCCGTGTTAGACGATCTAATGATCATTGCCTGTGCAGTAGTCAATTTGTCAAATCCGATACTCGCATACAAGAGATTCTAAAATCATTTTATTCAAACTGTCAATTTAGTTTTTAAGCAGGTACAGATGTTTCAAATAAACATTGAAATAAACCTCTTTTAAGTTGTCCAGCAAATGGATCACATATTCCTCGTCAAAATTCACTGTAATGATGTGACACTTATTATCAGCCTCCGAAAAGATCACAAGATCTGCTGTGATGCAGTTAAGAATGTACATATTCATTTGCAGTTGCGCAAAATATGGGTGACTTCTACGGAGCAGTGTACAATTTTTCATCAAGTATGGTAAACTTTTTACAACTTCTGCGATAGCTGTAGTTTTTCCTGCCAACGGACACTTAATCTCCACAATCTTTTTTTCGTCAAAGATGACACCGTCTGGTGAGCATCCAATCCACGGTATATTGGGTGGTATAACCAAACCGCATTGATGAACTTCCGTTCCGGTAACATTCTCATAAGCCATCACTGCTTTTCTCTCGCACCTTCGGCCGTGTTCAATTGCAGTATTTGAAAATTCTCCTGGTAGAATAAGTTTGGTTACTTTTCGCTTCCAATTTTTTGGCTTACAAGAATCTGTTGCATAGAAAGTATACAAATGGTAGGCGTTAGACGCGGTTATCCGCATGCTTCGTTCTTCTTTCCAATCATCGGAATTCTGCTGAAGAGTTTGTATACATATTTCTATGCTCTCTCGGGAAGAAACGCAAACTTTAAGCTCATAGTATGTACACAAATGTGCTTCGAGTGGTCCAGTAAAATATTTGTAATTCAGTCCATCATCCGTTTTAAAAAGTTCACTCAAATATGATTTGATAACTACCGAGGATAAATCACCATCATGGGATATAAGTGAGCACAAAGACATTGATGATAGTTTTCGGTCGCATATTTCTTGCAACAAAAAATCGTCAACTATCTCTTTCTATTTTTGCTTCTCGTTTCCCATCGTACTATGGACTGATGTTCTCCCAAGTTTCTCATTATAGAGAAAACTATCGGGAAAAGATGGAAAATAAGAATTTTCTATTAGTTAAAGCGATAACTATGAAATATGTACAAGGTTTATGCAAAATCCAATTTAAAAAATACCTAAATACATATCCTTGCCGCTTCCGTTTCGTTGTTCATTACACTCTGATGTTGTTTGACGTTTAAGTTTGAATCTTCAAAAACAGAATCGTTAAGTGCACTATTGTCCAAATATTTTTCCGAAGAATCACCACCAAACCATCTCCTACAATAGCATAGGTCTCTTATACGTGTTGTCTTATACATATCCGAGGCTGTTTTCGCTGCAATTTTCCCCCATTTTTGCTTCACGTCGGTCACAGTTAGCAGTGCAACCGTTGGGGTCCTACAACAAAGTTTGCGTTGAAATTAAACAAATTTCGTATGAAGATTGTAGTGTATACGTACTTGAGCAAATAATACAGAACTGCCATGACGTGTTTGCACTTCCCCATTCCAGCCTTGCAGGAACATTGAAATGACCATTCTGGAAAAGAGCACCTCGTCCTTATTCTGATGGTATGTGGCTCTGAACTTGGTGAAGAAGATTGCAGACATGTAGAGAAAATTCTGACGCCGTCCTGGTGGATCTCTTCAACTCCAACTATAAGCAAGTGTCCAGCTTTATAAACTCGTTCTCCCTCGACGACTAAACGGCTTCCACCAGCAGCATAATCAAAAACGTTAGTCAAATCGACCGTAACACAGCATGTTTCAACTGTTTCTGCTAGTGAATCCTGTAGTAAAAGTAGGGTTGAAAAATCATTTGCAAGCACGGTAAAACGGATATAGCGCCCAGAAAAAAAACTATCACATACAGAATACGAAATATTGAACTGTTTCCAATTGAAACAACTAACAAAAATTTGAATTTTCATTAAACATTTTTAGAACTAAAAGTTGTTTACTTTTCGACCAGAAAAAAATGCCTTTTTTTATTTGAAAAAAAAATCATCATAATTATCCGTGAACAAGCTAATTTCAGACTCATTCAAAATTTTAAACTTATTTGTTCAATTTGTACTTACCATGACCGAAATTAAACTGAAAATCACTTAAAACTATGCAATTTGAAAAGTATAAAATTTTCCGTTTCAATGTTTATATTCGCGTCACTCACACAAGCTGTCAAATTTTGCTTCGACCTCGCGAATATCATTCACTGCGTTCCCTTTATGTGCATTATTGTTGGCAGGATTTTACATGTTTATGTTTATCTGTGTATATATAGATCATGGATTGATATTGGTTGAATGCCGGACTTTATTTTTTCAACAAGAAAGGGATTATAATGTTACACAGATAGAAAAATTCACTGAAATTTACGCTAAACATCATGCACATAAATGGAACACCATTATTAGCGTAATTCAGCACGTGATATAGCCTAAATGTATACAATATTTGACGTGAATCGTCAATATTGCTTGCAAGTTGTAAGCAAAATTATTAAAAAGAGGACCATTTCCGCGTCGAATAGTGTAAATTTCCGCATCAAAAATTTTACGCGCTGTTTACTTTTCATTATTTTTTTTCTGTGTAGCAGATATGAAAACAAGACAACAGCCGATTTACTGGATTTACTGTTTATTTGGCTGTTGTCTTGTTTTCCTTTAGCTTACTTCTGTACCAAATGTTTCAGGTGGCAAGGATAAGCAAATCTTTATTGACTTTTCGTATGGAAAAATATTTCTCTTTTTTAGAACACAAATTATAACATAAATCAGTACTTCAGAAGAAACGTTTTTATTCAGGCGATGCGCAGTGTTTTTATTTGTAACAGAACAAAATAGCCAATTTATGTGGTAAGCACTTTATTTATTTGAAAATCTGATGCGAAGTTTGAAAATAATAAAACACTAAACAAATCCTGTTGACCTATTGTAGAATAAATAGTAAACGGAAGAATATCGCATAGTTATAGCCATTGCTCTTCTTCAGGCGGGAGATAATTTTCAGAATGTAAAATACACATTTTTAATTAACTGTACAATACTTTTTACCAACCAAATCAAACTGCATCTGATTCAGATCCATATGATATATTAATGACGAAGTTATTTTTCACTGGACAACCATCTAAAAACAATTAAAATAGCTTTATCGAAATGTGAATTGGGGCAACTGCGCTGCGCTAAGCGAGCAACTGGCAAAGGAGAGGGCTGGAAGCAGCGATCCTCAGGTCGAACATATCAGGTATCAGAACCTCGGTTCCAGGGGCACGTTCACCTCAATTTTGGAGATTTGTGCCATCGTCTTCAAAGCTTTTCTCATCACACACCTGACGGAAAAGGTAGCGAACAAAAAAGGAAAGGAAAGTGGATGGGTAATCAAGGGGGAAGTTACGGATTATGAACAACAGAATAATCTGAAGGTTCAGGTTTCTGAAGTCAATTTCACTTAGTACATAAGTGTTTATCAAATATTTGGAAACGCAATTGCGGATACCCCAGTCTATCAGTCTATATACATATCAGATGATAAGAAGTTCCATAATCGGATTCACAACTATCACAAACAGTTAGTGATGAACTTATAGATACATAAAAAATCACTTTAATAAAGACAAATAAATATATACAGATGATTCAACCACAGACAAACAGACGTAACAGCTTGAGCATTTTTCAGAAAAATTGATCGCCCAACTCCTCTACTACCATCTTGCGAGCATGTTACACGAAACAATGTTTCGTATGGCACTGTCACCAGAAGGCGCTGGAGTGAAATGTCAAACTCGAAGGATTACGACGCTAGCGCCTCTAGTTGCGAAACGGGCAATCGATCTAATTCAAATTGAGTGGTGGAATTAAATGGGATTGTACAAACTCGTCTTATGACAAGTGAAGACATTCCACTAAAAAGCTCAAAATAATTTTCCTAATCAAATTGAGCGTTGAATTCATGATCGATGGGAATTTCTCTAGTGTTACGTTCAGTAGCCGCTAGGTTGCGAAGGCCGACGGAAGTCCTTCGTAGCTTAGTTGGTTAAAGCACCAGTCTAGCGTACTGTAGGGTCATGGGTTCGAGTCCCATCGAAGGGAAAGTGGTTACCTCCAATACATTTTTCAAATCAATATCTTCCACATAACGTACATATTCACACATGAGTTTCCATAACATTGTAAATTAACGTCCAAGTCGGGTGGTTTAATCCCCGGAAATAGGCAATTAACTTTGATTGAACTTCACTTGGCTGCCGCTGATTCCATCCATGCGAATTGTGCTCCGACGCGCGTTCGTTATTCTGCTACGGACGGAAACTTTCTGGCGTCGCAAAGCGGTTAAGCTCCACTTTGAACAAAATTCTTCACACAACAAGCTTCCCTTGCATAAAATTGTGATCTTGAAAGGAACCAATTGATTGGTCCTGCAACAAAACCAGATCCAGAACCATGCAAGAAAATTTCACTGGAGTGCCGTGGATCATCGTACAGAAATGAAATGGGTGGATCCCAAGGCCCATAACTCATTCTGATGTCCTTGTTTGGAATGCAAGACAGGGATTGGTTGGTTCTGATAATTTCAGTAATATGATCCACCACAATTTTGGTCATATGATCCATAATTTTGATAATTTTAACCATAACTTTGTTCAAATGATCCATAATTTTGGTGATGTGATCCATAAGTTTAGCCGTATGAGGCATGATTTTAAAAATTTTGTGGATCGATTAATATAGTTTCATTGGCCTTCTTTCTAAACGTTATGGATCACATCACGAAAATTATGGATCATATAAACAAAATAATGGAATTATATGACCAAAATTATGGATCATATTACTGAAATTATGGATTATCATCACGATCAAAATTGCGCAAAGTTGATGTTTTGCGGATCAAAATATAGTTTTTTTATGAATCATTTTCCAAAGATTTATGGATCATTTGTCATTTGTCATTCATGGGAAAATAGCAAGATTTTATTGTTTATCTTGAACATGTTTAAAGGAACACATTTTCCTATTAATTGCTAAGTTAAAGCTTAGTTATGGATCATAAAATTATTCCTTATGGATACTCTTGAACTATTTATGGATGCATGGTAGCGTTCTATGGATCATTCAGATATTATTTGCGGATCGCTATTCATTTTATTACGGATCGTTTTTTCACATTCAACGCCGCAAAGTAAGGGCTGCCCTTTAAGTGGTCTTGTTGTGTAGGGGTTATCACGCCTATCTAGAGAGAAGGAGGTTGAGGGTTCGAGTCCCTCCAAGACACGTTGAATCTTTTTCGCAATTTTCATATCAATCTCTCCATTTCGAAACATGCACAGCCAAGATATTTAACAGAGAATGATTTTCGTACAGCTGAGCTGCCGAATAATATGCAAATTATTCTTGTGTTCGTACTAATATAATTTTTTTGTAAAACATGGAAAACCCTAAAAATAAATTTCATTACTGGGTCATTCATAAAGGTGATCTAGGAACAAGTTTTACTCTTGCTTTACTGTTAGGCAATCCTGTCGACACCATGATTGTTAAGTAATACCCACCGAGGTGGACCATTTTCTTGCTGAGTCATGTAGCATTTCGTTCAGTTTTGATCCGTTTGTCCGTTTTGCATATAAAGTGGCTCGAAATGCATAAAAATTCATAGCAAAGAAGGGATACAGCGCAGTACGATTTTCACGGTGAGGATCAATGTCAACAGTGATCATTTGGTATTCACGTTTATACGCTGATGAGATGTATTTATACATTTAAGGTTATGGCATGTCATTTCTTCCGAGATCTTATTCTAATCGAGGGCTTCAATATAAATCTACGCTATCAAAATCAATGTTTTTATATGGCGGAGAATATTTTTTAAGCTGGTTCACTAGCCCAAGACTGGAATTAGAATCAGGACTGAAATACCTGCCGTAACCCTATTTCACATTGTCCGTGTGTTCATCTACTGACTAACAAATCAAGGAGTGGAAAGTTCCAAGCTGCAGGAACGCCTCTTGCTGGTAGCTGAAATGGGTCAAAGTCCTCAGGAGATTCACGTTTTAACGAGTTCTGTGTTTTTCTCTTCCAGCTCACAGTAACATGGCAAATAAAACGTAGTTACATAGAAAAGTCATTAAAATAAAGCAAAACGAGAAAAAAAACTAACATCTACTGGCGAGGGTAAAATCCAAGTTAATTATCGGCCCGATCGATGCAAACCGATAGCACGAACAAAGCGACTCGCCATATAGACATCGAGTGGTCTTCACTACGTTCCGGACCGTGTTATGCTTTTCTATGAGTTCTATTTTGCCTTCATGCTTTTACTGCTTTGGGTTTCAGTGGCACGAGGATGAGCGATGATCGTGAATCTTGAACTTGCTCCGGGATCTTTCTGAAGTTATTCGCCATCATGGAGAACAATGATCCCAATCACCTGGAAACGGTACAAGACGAATGGATTTATTTTTTACAGAACGGTGTCCATTCTTTCGATCATTTTGAGTGTTTTCAGTGGGGTCATACACATAGAAAATATATTACCCTCTAATAATGATTCAATCACACCAATTCATACATATTTTTCATATCACTCGATTTTTTGTGATTTTTAGTGGGGCTAAAAATTAAATCCAAGGGTCAGAAATAAGCAAAAACTAAAAGCGACCCCAGTGTGATATGACACGCACAGCGCACAGCACACATGACATGCACAGCGTCAACTGTCTAAACTACTGTAATGTGTAAATAGATCCGGTAGATAGATGATTGATGAGGTACATTTAATATCAGTTACATAATGTATATGGGTTTTACAGAGGTTTTATTATCCTTTTATTTTTTAGAAAAGTTTAATAGCATAGATTATATTCAACTGAAAACTCTGATGTAAATATGTACATTATGTAGATGATTTTAATTTGAAAAATGTATTGGTTCGATGCTACTCGATGCTACTAGACTGGTGCTTTTAACCAACTAAGCTACGAAGGACATCCGTCGGCCTTCGCAACTTATCGGCTACTGAATGAGCCCGAGATTCATAAATCGGACACAAGGTCGAAAAACTCACAACCCATTCCCCAAACCAACGCTTCCACATGTGTATACAGTAATATCCCGATTTTATCACCCCCTGGTGAGTTTTGGGGTGATAAAACAGGGTATGTGACAAAATTGGAAAAACAACATTTCCAATTTTTTAATTCATTCCACAAATATGAATCATTTTATGCCTTGGAAAGGCCAAATGCGTGAACGGTACCCGTTATTTCTTGTCGAAATTGCTTACAGAATGTTTCCCAGGTACTCAAAAGTTGTTCGTAATAAGCTACGGGCGGTGAAAGTTATTTCATGAAAATCAATGTTGTTTGTGGTATTATTTACGAAAATAAAAAGTATGACAAAAATTTTTGGGGTGACAAAATCGGGTCGAAAACGTGACAAAATCGGGACGTGATAAAATCGGGTCGAAAACGTGATAAAATCGGGGGTAGACAAAATCGGGTCAACACTGTAGTATATGCTCTACCTGACTAGTACAGTGGATACACAATTTCCAGGGGGTCGAGAATGTTTCCCACCCGAAAACATCATAGACCAATTTTTCACTATTATGTTAGGACTCTACAATTTTAACACTTGACTAACCCAACCTATCTATCTAGTTTGGATAAGAAGGCAATGATGTTCCGTGCAATCTCGCCAGAACAAGTCAAGAAAATCTACGGGATGCAGCTGAAGGTTCGGATCAAGATAGATTTGCCGAAGAAAATTTGGCAGGACATGCTACAGAAGGAATTGATGTTCCATCTCAGAAGTTGTATGTTTGAAGGTAAATGTGAAACGGAAATGGAAGTGGACCAGAAGCGTCGTCAATGATACAAGACTGATCGCGATAACGGGTCTATATAACATGGATCATTGCTAATCGTCAGACCGCATTGTGCTCTTATTCTGTGCGGTTGTCTGTTCTCTTTGCTGAAGAAAGTTTTTAATACTACCCGAAGTTATTTTAATTTCAACAGTGCTTCTACAAACAGTGTAATCATGCAAAAACACCGTTCTGAGAAAAAACCTCTTAGAACGTCACGTCTCTACGCTCAGCAATGATAATAAAACAATAAAAACAAGAGGAAGGGGTAGTCTCTGAATTTTGCACTTCTTTCTAAAAAAAATTCCAAGACCGTCCACCCAAAGCGCGGAAAAAATAGAAGGAAGCTGGAGACTTAAGATATCCCTTCTAACTCTAACATTGGAAATAGTTCTGCTCATATCGAACTGAGCAATCAGTTCGATTTGATTCATGACGAAATTGAGAAAATCTACCTCTAGCCCAGGTGATTCGATTCATGCGAAGAAGCAAAGGATTCCGCCAATTGTGGTATCTTTTGCCGAGTTTTCTGGTTTTCGGAATGAGATTATGAGTAACCTTCAGGGGATCAAGGTTTCATTTTAGATTGCTAGGAAGGGTGACTGCCTTGTTTTTCCAGGATCCTTTAAGGTCACTCCTCACGGAATCCAAGTGTTTTCGGGAGCACCCCACTCGATACGGAAGCAACGCACAACTGTCATTTTTATTTTTTCACGCATGCTGGGACGCAGCAAAGCTAAATCAACAAAAATGACAGTTGTGCGCCGCCTCTGTATTGAGTGGTGTGCCCCGAAAACAGGCTATAGACATCCCTATCTAACTCCCTTAGCTTAAAAATAGCCACCATTTCCCGGGCACAGTGTGCAGATAGACCGCTGTCAGTTGCATGAGATGTCAACAATCGTCAACAACACCAATGATTGTAGCTTGATAATTAAAAATATCCTCAACAATAAAAGAGCAGGATTTATTTTTAAATTCTGCTCAAGCTTTTCACGGTGAAATAAAAGACAAATTGTTGATCTCCATGTAAGTAAAATCAAAATTGATCATGTAAAATAAGTTTTGAATCAATTAAGCTCATTAGTCATATTTAATGAATATTCCCGATTAAAGATACATATTGAAGAAAGTTGAATTTGGATGTTTTATGACGTTAGGCTTTTTTAGATTTGACGTATACGTTGCTCGGCGTTGGTGTTGGTGTTGGCTACGCTAAACATGAGCTCTTAGCATAGGTCTGCCCGAAAACGTGGGCAGAAGATCGCAAACGTCTTCTTCAGTATTTATTCCAGTTCGAGACAGCAGCACGTACGGACGTGTTTTTTGCTCGCGCATTCTTTTCCAAGTGTTTTTTTCTCGTTCGTTCGCTGTTTACAATTTTGCTTAATCGCGTTGGCGTTATTTTCTCCCGTCATGGGAGACTCGGTGACCGATTCGGTCGCGGGAAAAGTGTCTAAGCGCACTGCTCTTGGAAGCGCGGGTAACCACTCCAAACAACTATTGCAGTACTCTTCGTTGCTTCTTGACGACAGCGTAAGAAGTAACGACAACGACAGAGTAAGAAGCGTAAGAAGCAGCAGTCGCAGCTGCCACAAACTCAACTAGTGCGGAAGGAGAAGTGCCCGCCGTTTTTCATCAGAGGCGACCCGCCGGAACTGCGACCAAAGCTCCGGGAATTGATCACGAAAGGCCTAAACTACACATTCCGCTCTGTAGTGAAGGCGTTAAGGTGATGCCCACCAACACGGACCATCACAAATCAGTCGTGGAGTTCCTCGAGGTCCACAGATATGAGTTTTACACTCATGACATCCCCGGCACGAAGCCACTCAAGGCTTTGCTGTGAGGGCTCCATGACATGGAGGAAAATGAGCTCATTCAGGAGTTGGAAGGCAGCGGACTCAAGCCAGTCGCGGTGAACAAAATTGCTCGTCACGACAGACGAGAAGGTATCGCGACCAGCTTTATCTGGTCCACCTGGTCCATGGCTCCACCACCTTCAAGGACTTGAAGCTGGTTCAGATAATCAACCATACCGTTGTTGACTGGGAACGATATCGCCCAGTGCACCGCGACGTTACGCAATGCACCAACTGCTTCAACTTCGGGCATGGAACCAGAAACTGCCGCATGAAGCCGCACTGCAACAAGTGTGGCGAGCCTCACCCAACTGACGAGTGCGACAAGATGTAGGTGGCCGATCCCAAGTGCGCCAACTGTGGCGACAAACATCGAGCCACCGCAAAGGGCTGTCCAAAGCGAGCCGAGTTCCTGGAAATCCGGAAGAAGGCTTCCACCAGAAACCTTCCGAAGAAGAACCGTGCTCCTGTATAGTCAACTTGGTGAACTATCCAGCCATTGCGGCTCCCCGTCGAGCGATTCCCCAGTCAACACAAAATCGTATATGATGCAACATAAGATGCTAAAGTGGAGGCCATATACGTACATATTGTATGGGGAAGTACCTATATCGCCTCCACTTTAGCATCTTATACGGCATTATATACGATCTTGTGTTGACTGGGTCCAGTCCTCCCACCGTTACAACCGCACAAGCGATTGGCAGCAGCAGTTGCGTCGGTTCAAACTCCAGCACCGCCGGCTCCATCCTCCAGCGAATGGCTCCTTCCTTCTGGATTCCGCCGACGTCAAGATGAGCATCCTCTACCCCCGGAGGATTCCGCTCCGCTCTACACCCCGGAGCAGTTGGCTCCAATATTCAGCCAACTGGCGACTCGGCTTCGAAGCTGCAAATCCCGGTTCGACCAGAACTATACTCGTCATTGAAAATGGCTACTAGGTTGGGTCTGGCAAATTGGAACGCTTGCTCGCTTAAGAGCAAAATCGTCGGGCTCAGCGATTTCCTTCAGGAGAAGGAGATTGACGCGGCTTTCATCGCCGAAACCCACCTGAAGCCCGAGGTAAGTGCAACAATTCCGGGTTTTAGGCTGGTGAGGTTCGATCGAACAAGCTTCAGAGGTAGAGGAGTGGCAATCGCCTTGCGAAGCAACATCGCCTGTCTCCTGCTGCCGGACTTCAAGCTCAAATTAATCGAAGCCGTTGGAGTGGAAGTCACCACCTCCGTCGGAGTCGTCACTTTCATCGTGGCTTACTGTCCCACACAAGCCAAAGTCGATGATGGCACTTCGACCAAGCTACGAAGGGATATAGTCAAGCTTACTCGGCGGCAGGGGCAGTTCATCATCGCCGGAGACCTGAACGCAAAGCACCAATCGTGGGGAAACACCGTCTCCAACCGGAACGGAGTTGTCTGGTCCAACGACGAACAAGAGGGCCACTTCACCATCCTGAGACCTGACAGCCCTACCCGGTTGACACGGTCCGGGGCTCATGCAACGCTCGACATCTTCATCACGAACATGCACGATCACGTCTCTCAGCCGGTCGACTGTGGAATGGGCCAATGAGGCCGACTACCTCGGCTTGACCCTTGACAGCAGGCTTATTTTCAGGCAACAGATTGACAAGACGGCTCGTACGTACTTTGGACTCCGCAAGACGCTCCGATCGAATAGAGTTCGCCGCCGTACCAAACTGACAATCTACAAAACGCTAATTAGACCGGTAGTCCTCTACGGACACGAGACCTGGACGATGCTCGTGGAGGACCAACGCGCACTTGGGGTTTTCGAAAGGAAAGTGCTGCGTACCATCTATGGTGGGGTGCAGATGGCGGACGGTACGTGGAGGAGGCGAATGAACCACGAATTGCATCAGCTGTTGGGAGAACCATCCATCGTTCACATTGCGAAAATCGGACGACTGCGATGGGCCGGGCACGTAGCCAGAATGTCGGACAGTAACCCGGTGAAAATGGTTCTCGACAACGATCCGACGGGCACAAGAAGGCGAGGTGCGCAGCGGGCAAGGTGGATCGATCAGGTGGAAGATGACTTGCGGACCCTCCGTAGACTGCGTGGTTGGCGACGTGTAGCCATGGACCGAGCCGAATGGAGAAGACTCTTATATACCGCACAGGCCACTTCGGCCTTAGTCTGAATAAATAAATAAATAGATTGACAAGACGGTGACAAAGTGTAACGTTTTGTTTAAACTACTGTATCCATTGATCAACCGTCGGCCGTCATTGTCCCTGAAAAATAAGCTTGCTGTCTACAAGCAAATTATTTTCCCTGTGATCGAATACGGCATGCCGGTCTGGGAGAGCTGCGCTAAAACCCACCACCTCAAACTTCAACGGGTCCAAAACAAATTCCTGAGGATGATGATCCTCAACACCCCTCCCAGGACAAGAACATCCGAGGTTCACCGTCTGGTCGGGATAAAAACCTTACATGAACGCTTTGGTGAGTGTAAAGAAAAGTTTAGGGTCCGTTGCTTTCATCTGGATCGGGCTCCAATTAGGGCGCTAGTTCCAATCTAGGTTATCAAATTTTTATTGTAAATATTAGTTAGTAGTAGTTAGGTTATCAAATTTTTCAAAATAATCAATGCCTCCATAAGGTTATTTTGATACATTAGATACTATAAATTACTTTTGAATTCCAACTTTGCTATGAAATAAAATCAAAGATGAAGGGCCGCGTGGCCAACCACTTGAAATGGTAAAAATGATGTAACAAACAAAAATCAGTAATAAACGAATTTAAGTCTTCAGTATTTAACTGAGAGGCGACATAAATTCTTCACACACGGCGACAAAACTGAACGATAAATCACTGGATGAGATCAAGATGAAAATTTCACAATTGCTTGGATGTGCGCCAGTCCAAGTAATTAAAATGAAGAAGAAATCACACTCTGGTTCTTTTCAGAGATCGTCCTAGTGCTAGCGAGGGACTGTAAGTGAAACTGTGCACTATGGTCCACCGGCAATAAGGAGGAATGGTCCTCCGGTAATTTTGGGGGTTTGGTGTCAGGCCCTTTGAAAAAACATGAGCAAGGAACAATCAACAAGAGAGTACAGACCGGAACCATCGGCGAAGACCACTGCGAAGACCACACCACGAGGAACATTTGAATGGCAATGCTCGAGGAGGATTTGCAAGCACTCGGAGTATTCGAGAGACGGGTGCTTAGGACTATCTTCGGCGGTGTGTAAGAAGACGATGTGTGGCGGTGAAGAATGAACCACGAGCTCGCCCAGCTCTAAGGCGAACTCAGTATCCAGGAGGTAGCTAAAGCCGGAAGGTAAGATGGGCAGGACATGTTGCGAGAATGCCAGACAGCAATCCTACAAAGATGGTGTTCGCTTCCAATCCGACAGGTACGAGACGGCGTGAAGCGCAGCGAGCGAGGTGGACAGGCCAGAGTGCAACACGGCTTGGCGAGCGTGGTGCGCATTCGAGGATGGAGAGATGGCGTCAAAATGTTGATTCAGTGTTATCTGTTTAGATGTAAACTAAATAAATGAAATGAAATGATGTATTCCAATGTAGACCTCGTGGTCGTGCGGTTGGCGGCGTCAGTCGTGTTTGCTCCCCCGTTGTGGAAACTCTTCGGTATTCGAAACATCTTTTACTGTTCTACTGGATATTGTTCGTTGTTCTAAGTACGCGTGTAAGTTTCAGGCATTTTCCTGATTTTGCAAGTAGATTGCCCATTGTACCCAGACTCTGTAGCTTACTCAAATAGTTTTATTCCGCAGATCGTAAAAATCCCTCATATTCTTCTTCTTATTGGCATTACATCCCCACACTGGGACAGAGCCGCCTCGCAGCTTAGTGTTCATTAAGCGCTTCCGCAGTTATTAACTGCGAGGTTTCTAAGCCAAGTTACCCTTTTTGCATTTGTATATCATGAGGCTAACACGATGATACTTTTATGCCCAGGGAAGTCGAGACAATTTCCAATCCGAAAATTGCCTAGACCGGCACCGGGAATCGAACCCAGCCACCCTCAGCATGGTCTTGCTTTGTAGCCGCGCGTCTTACCGCACTGCTAAGGAGGGCCCCTAAATCCCTCATATTCCCACTTTATCTGGACCCCGAGGTTATTCAAACTTCATCTTCCTGAGATTTCTGAACCATCCAGAATCTAACGAATCAATTCAACTATTATTGATCTTTCACAGGGCGTAGATTATTTTGTACCTACGTACCTATTATTCAAACTTTTTTCTACAAGTTTAGTTGACCCTCTATCAGTGTTGATAAGTGTTGGTCAAATTCTCAAATCTCATCCACGATTCAAATCAAGCGCGAGGCAAACCTCACCTGACTCATGGCCCTGAGAATCGACTATGATTCGACTCGCGATTTGCATCATTGCGTGATTTTTGCGTGTTCTTGTTCGTTAAATTCATCGGAATAACTTTCTCTGCTTAAAACAGTGGATAAGAAATCCATACGTAAACATGAAATACGTTTCTATTGAGTATTGAAAATTTTTGGAGCGAAATCCTTTTTCGGTAAATGAACGAAACGATGCTATTCTGCGTGAAAAACTCATGCACGATGCTCTCCATGCAGAATCGCAAGCGAGTCATTTCGCGCATGAGGCTTCGATGAGTGAGATTTGAGCATGATTCTACCAACACTGCCCTCTATACTGTTCAAATTCTCCTTTTCCTAGACAACCCACTATTGGGATGCGGGACGCCTGGCAAAGCGTGACAAGTAAGCTGAATATGGGACTGTTCCGCATAATTCGGGATGTCTGGTCACTTGAAAATAAAAGGTCTGCGTAGGCTCTTGGCATTCATACTTTCCCAGGCTTCCTTCGTAGAGAAGAGTAGACTTTTTCGAAACGATCCCACCTCCCCTAAGAGTCTACGTTGTTTTTTGGAAGATCGCCCGCCTCTAGATGGACGTATATTTCCCGTAGAAATCCCTGAGTATTTCCCGTGAAAACTCCGAAAAATTTTCATACGTTGATACTTCAGATAGCCATCGGGATATATGAAAAATACAAAAATCTGTGCATTACCTAATCTCGAACCTCCTCCGCCTCGTTGCGATCCATCCACCCGATCAAAGCTGCTAGAAGAAACTTTTGCCATTTCCGACGAACTGATCACCAAGCAAGTCGCCGGGTTCACCAGCGTCATCGGCGTCGAAGTGCTAGTCACAACGATGGTACTGGAGATGGGATCCTGTCCGACTGCGATCGCCAATGGTGGTGGGGGCGGAGGTAGTGGCCCCCGCAGGCCCACTGATTTCCGCCCTGGACTCGGGGGAGTTTCCCGCGAGCTCGATTCTACCGACTCTTCGTGATCGCTCAATCCACTTTGCGTGTTGGAATCCTCGGGGGTATCGAAAAAGTGTAAATTAAACTCCGAACCGGCATCGAAACTCATATCTGCGAGATCTTCGTCCAGTTTCACTAGACTTGAGCTGAGCCCATCGGTTGGGGAGTCAAGCTGATAGACATCCATTTCTTCTAGAGTGCATTTATTCGCGGAATCACTTGTGCTGTGTTGCTTCGTAATTTTTGATAACTTATATCTCTATAAACAAAATGCACAAACATCACTAAAAGATAAATTCGAACAATTATGCGGCACGATCATGGCACTTGATTATCTTGAAATTCTTCTCGCAGGATCACCCACTTCCAATCACATAATGATTCCGAATTTTCTTACCACTATCAGAATCGAAACCCGAATCCCAGAAAAATCAGTAGACGGAATCGCGCGCTCGCGTTAGAAACGTGATCACCGCTGCGCAAACTAAACTCCCGAATCCCGACGATCGCCGCTGCCGATCCAGCAGTACCGGGACCAGGTATCCATTCTAGCGAGAATCTTGCCACAGACTGAAAGGAGTAGAAAGCAAAGTAAACATCGAACTTAATCCAGTCCATTTGCACGGGCGCAATCGTTGGACCGGAGGGCGCTGCCCCGTCCGTCCGTTACTGCTGCCGGTGCGGTGGTGTTCTTTGACTCTCTTCGACATACACGCGACGCACGGCTGGACACGGGAATACCTGGAAGACGAGCCCGAAGAGAAGCTCCACCAAAACAGGTAAGTAGCAACGCGGAGAAGAAGAAAGTCTCTTGCGCGCACTTACTCACATGCTCCCCGGCATTGGGGTGGCTGTTTGCAACGCGCCTGCCTGTATCTGCCTATCGTGATTGGTTTGGATGCCAACTTTGTGGAGTCATCTTGATATATCTGCCGAGAATAGATGTATAGGGAAGCGATTCTGCACGCAGACATTAAATTAGACTTAAATGGTCAAGCTTATCATTGTAAGAAAGTTATTATTCTCCTTCGGTAATTATGATTCATTAATTTCAGACGATTTGTCTGCGTGAATAGCGGTTTGTAGATTTACTATTGCCATGTACAAAAACAAAACACTGGCTTCTATATTTATTTCTATATAATCTTGGGGAATATTGCGTGTAAATTATAGAATAGTTTGAATGATTTTTTTTTGAAAAAATAGTGGCGAAATAATTTTCTAAATTAAAAGACACTAATTAGATCTAGATCTGTTCACAATTTTTGAAAGTATTTTAGATTTAACGTTCCAGTCTTACATTTTATTGGAATCCATGAAGATTTAAGGCTCCCCCAGACCTAAGCGGTAGCTAGTCGCCGCGATGCTATTGTTAAGTCGCTGCAGGCAATGTTCCATTTACTCTTCCATACCAACTGCGACAGAATCGCAGTCGCGGTTGTCTCGTCGCGTCGCGGTGGAACCTTCACACATGAAATAAGATTTATGAAATTTCCGCTAATTTTCTGTGCCATCATGTTCATGTAAAAATGTTGACGATAAACAGCCTTGAACGGTGTGTTGATACCAAGAAGGGAGCGGCCAACAGAATTATGGTCCAGTTTCTATCGCACGCTTTGCAGATCGACCGATGACAACAGTCCGATGGCCATTGGTTGCGTACTCAGCTGATAATGCAGCATGTTATCTTTCATACATCAGCTAGAGTGAGAAGGGTGATCTCGAGTATCTTTTTGTCAGGAGGTGCGGATCAAACAGTGATTTACTTGTCATAAGACGAGTTTGTACAATTTCATATAATTCCAACACTTTATTTTTTTCTGGACTGTAGAGAGGGTAAAAATTCTTTTTTTTCAGGTAAATATAAGAATTGCTCTACAGTGTATGTCTAGCCGGGGCTAGGAATCTGCAGAATATTACACCAAAGTCCTTTTGTACTCAATACCTTCTGTCAAAGTCCAACTGTAAAGATGGCTCCGACGGCATCCTCGTCCAAGAAGACTCCAGCAATGAAGACCCTGAAGACAATATTGCGGTCGCTCCTTGACATGTTTCAGGGCATTTGTGGGTTTGTGGATAAATTAAGCGAAGTGACAAGTGCTAGGCAGGTGACGGTTCAGCTGGAGAAACTAGACGAGTTATGGGTGAAGGTAAACTAGGTGATCCTGGAAATTGAGACCCACGATGACTACGACGAAGAAGAGGACGACTGTTTCAAGCAGCGATCGGCGTTCAGCAGCAAGTAATATAACTTGAAGTCCTTGCTGTTGGATAAGGTCAAAGAGCTCGAGGAACCAGCCGTGCTTAACCAATCAACCCGCGTCGCATCAACCAACTGGGGAACATGTGCGATTGCCACGAATCATGTTGCAGACCTTCGATGGCAACATTGATGATTGGTTGAGTTTCCGTGACCTCTATATGTCACTAACACACAGGAAGGTGGACCGGAGGTAGAAAAGTTTCACTACCTCAAAGGGTGCTTGGCAGGCGAGGCCAAAGACCTTGTGGATCCGTTGATAATAACAAGACCTAATCACCAAATCGCTTGGGACACTTCGATGAAGCGCTACAACGACAGTAAGCAGCTGAAGCATCACCAGGTTCAGGGACTCTTTAAACTCCCAAAGCTGACTAGGCAGTCATCGGCCGATTTGCAGTCCCTTCTGGAGGCATTCGAAAGAACTACACAGACATTGGACCAGCTAGTTCAGCCCGCCGATTATAAAGATCTGCTGCTTTTGGAAATCTTGTGCGCTATTTTAGACCCAGTGACACGGAGAAGTTGGGAAGAATTATCGTCGACCAAGGAACAGGACACTACAAAAGACCTGACCGAATTTCTGCAGCGACGGGTTAAAGTTTTGGCTTCCCTACCCTCCAAGTTCTCCGATTCCAAGGTAGAATATTCTCAAACTAAGAAGAGATCGCCAAATCCTCGATCAAGCTACAATACCGTTCAGAGATCAAGTGGAGATTGCGCAGCATGTCGAGAGAACCATCTTCTTTACCAGTGTCCGACCTTCCAAGGGATGTCCGTTTTCTATCGTGACAGGTTGTTACGAAACCAAGCACTTTGCCGCAAGTGCTTCAAACGTGGATATCGAGCGATGGAATGCCCCTCCCCGGGCAGAAGCCATGAACACAATAACAAAACATGATATGGATTTGATTGATATAAGAGATAAAAGAACAGGCAACAATATCAAAAAATTGCACCATAATATCATTTAAATATCAAGATATGCTATGGATAAGAACAAACTAATGGCACATGATATTGATCACTTCTCACAAATAGCATAACTTGGTCTCCTTATGATATTTTAGTGCAAAATATTGATATTGTCGTCTGATCTTTTATCTCTTATATCAATCATGTTAATATCTCATTTTGCTATCTTATCAACATTCGATATTGTTGAGCTATTTTCATCTACTCGGGTCTCGATTCTTATGCCGGAACTGCAAAGGCAAGCACCATACATTGGTTTGCTTTTAACCACCTTCAAACGGATATGGAAACGGATCTCCGAGCGCTAGAACTTCTGCAATGGGCACTAGTTCTCAGTACGAAAGCACAAGATCACCTCATGGATCGACAAACCAGGTGTCCTCGAATGTTTCTGGGAATCGTACATCGTCAGTACTTCTCGCAACGGCCATAGTTTTAGTAGAAGGCGGAGATGGAGATTGTATTCCAGCTAGGGCTCTTCTGGATTCCGGATCCGAACGCAATTTTATGACTGATCGTTTATCCCAGCAGTTAAAGGTCCAACGTCAACGGTCAAATATCGAAGTGTATGGAATCGGACAAGCCAATTTCAAGGTGAAGGAAAAGGTTACAACAACGATCCAATCGCGGATCACTAGCTTTTCGCGGAGAATGGAATTCCTGTTGTTGCCAAAGGTGATAGTGAATCTGCCAAATACCAACTTGGATATGATGGGATGGGTGTTCCCCACCGGCGTAAGGTTGGCGGATCCAACCTTTTTTAGATCCGAGGCAGTCGATCTCGTGTTAGGAATCAAGGACTTTTTCGCATACCTCAAAACCGGGGAAGAAATACCGCTTGGTGAAGATCTCCCGATTCTAACTGAGTCTGTGTTCGGATGGGTAGTGTGCGGAAGTGTGGACAAGCCTCGTAATAACGACCGAAACGGTATTCCAACAGTTAGACAAAGGAAAGAGTGCACTGCAAGAAGCAGTGATGTAAGTCAGGAACGTAACTTGCTGAAGAAACCAGAGCTACGTTACCATGTCCTTAAACAAGTACGCTACCCTTAGGTGGCATAGATGGCAAGCTGGTAAACCCAAGACTATCGAAAGAGAGAAGGAATGATCAGATCAGATAATTGTGGATTCTATCAAGCAGTGGAAAATCGTGCCAAGCGAGCACTGATGCTAATATCCCGAGAACAACTCCTAGCGGAACTAGCCAAACCTGTCCAGCTGTGCACGAGAGTTTCTTTTTTTTCGTTTCAGAAAACACAGCTATTTCAGGGTATTTCAGGTTTAGTTAGTAAGAATAAATGTAATGTCGTGCAATAAAGTGTAGTTTGAGTAGCAAATGTAATGTGTAATGGACTATAAGTAAATTGTGTGAATGTTAAAGTTACCTTGAGGAGAATACCGGAGAAAACACATCGAAACACCCAAGGGAATAATAAGGCCTCACAAGTCCATCTCAACTACCGGGAATCACATCAACCACTTAAATAAATACAGTCCACATCCAGTCCACATCGGAAGGAGTTAAGAACCAGTTCCCAAACAGTACCTTTGACAGATACGTATTTCGACCTCAACAGTAAGGTCGTCTTCAGTGTCTCGTACTTGAAGTCGAGTCTGTTCTATATCTAAGATCGAGTCTGACCTATATCTAGAATGGCAGCCCTATCCCGGTGGATAGGGGCATTAGGCCAACAACCTACTGCTCCCGAAACTTAACATATCGTTCGAGAAACCAACGAAGAAAGATAGAGAACTGATATAACGGCGACGGCTTTTGGCATGAAACAAAGGACACGAATTGGAACATGGAATCTTTTAACGTTAGCTTAGAGTGGAAAGTTGGTACAACTCACCATCGAGGCACGGCGCACGAAGCTCGGAATCCTGGAGTTGCGTGAAGTCCGTTGGCCAAACTTTAGAGAACACTAACTACCATCGGTACAGGTATTGTTGTATTCCGGTACTCGAGGGAACAACGCTCCCGGCACCGAGGAGTTGGTTGCCTGCTTAGCGCCCATGCACAGGCGCCGCTCATTGAGTGGGAACTAATTAATGAGAGAATAATCATTGCCAGATTCAGAACACGGTTAAGGAACCTCACGATAATCCAATGTTGGGCGCCGACTGATGTTGCCGAGTTACAGGACAAGAAAAACTACAGTGAACTGAATGCCGTCGTGGATAATGTTTCGAAAGGTGACATCAAGATCTACATGAGCGACTTCAATGCAAAGATCGGCTCCGACAACACGGACTATGAGCGTGTCATGGGACTTCATAGTCTTGGAGAAATGAGCGACTAACCATCACCTTCTAATTGGCGAGATCCACTTACGCATTGCTTGGATTCAGCGGCGGGTGGAGAGACTCGGACGACCATTCAACACACGTCGACTAGAAGATCCAGCTGTAAGAAATCGTTCATTGAAGAACTTGGAACTCGGGCAGCGGATGTTTTGGAAGGTGGCAACATGGACGGCCATCAAGAATGTCCTTATAGAAACAAGCGAGAACATTCTGGGTGAGCTGCGCACTCAGTGGAAGGAATGGATTACGGATACAACCTGGCGGAAAACCGAGGAGCGTTGAGAAGCTAAGGCCGCGATAGAGCGGGCAAGCACCAGAGCAGCCAAGCACGAATCCCGTCAACGGTATTCGGATCTAGGGAAGTAAGCTAAACGCTGCTGGATGGACTCCCTACACCCAACCAGCGGATGGCAGATTTTAATACAGTTCTGCATAAGAACCTTACAGAAACTGTATAATAATTGGGCATATACAATTTCGGAAGATTTTAATACAATTGTTGTATTGAAATAATACAGATTTGTATTATTTTATTACAATATTTGTATAAAAAGCTTACAGAATTGTATATGCCCAGATTTTATACAA
The DNA here is from genome assembly GCF_024139115.2 of Armigeres subalbatus. Classification (NCBI taxonomy): domain Eukaryota; kingdom Metazoa; phylum Arthropoda; class Insecta; order Diptera; family Culicidae; genus Armigeres; species Armigeres subalbatus. The sequence continues at coordinate 122,557,540 of NC_085140.1, forward strand.
TAATTGTCACGAATCACGAAAATCTATGCCCTTAGACGCTAAGGAGTTCTGAATAAAACAGTCGGCCTCATCGAAGCGCAGTACGAAGCTTTTACGTGCATGGTCCTGCATAACGGAGCTTTGTCCCCATCTGTGTAGTCGCTGGAGTGTGGCAAGGATGTATTCTATCTCCGCTACTGTTCCTCATCGTAATCGACGAGGGCATGGTGGGTGCGATAACTTTGGAGGATCTAAACGACTTCGATTTGGCTGATGATTTGGTCTACTAGCACAACAGCGCTATGATATGCAGAGTAAGCCGGACGACCTGGCCTCAACATCGGGTCTCATCATCAACGTCCACAAGACTAAATCGTTGGATGTAAACACAAACAACCCCTCCAACTTTACGGGCAAGCAGGGGAGAAGGTCGAAATCTTTCAATATCTTGGCAGCCAGTTAGCGTCGGACGGTGGAACCAAGATATATGAGCACGGATCAAAAAAGCTTGGGTTGCTATTGCGAGTTTACGAAATGTATGGAAATCCAATTAGATTAGACAACGCACCAAATTTCGAATATTCAACTCAAATGTAAAATCTGTGTTGTTATACGCCAGTGAGACTTGGTGTCTATCAACAGAGATTACGCAGAAACTGCAAGTATTTAAGGTTACTAGTAAACGGTCTACACAAATGATTGACGACAATACATAAATATTTATCAATCGATGTCTACGTTTTATAATTCGGGCCTGGTGGCCTAACAGTTGGATCTCGAATGCTGAGCTTCATCGACGATGTCATCAGAAACCGATATCGACAGAAATTCGAGTGCGTAAATGGAGGTGGGTCGGCCACACTTTACGAAAGAGCGGACACGAAATCTGCAACCAAGCACTGGACTGGAATCTAGCAGAACATCGTAGCAGAGGCAAATAAAGGAAGTTGACAGGAATCTGATCTGGGCCCACGTCAAGGCTAATCTTTTACGTTGGCCCTATGTACCGCTAGGAATGCTCAGGATACATAAGAGTGAGAGAGTCGTCATCGGGCAGCCGTGTCGATAAGGCGTGCACCCCAAAACGCCAGCGCCAGCACATAGCCAGCCAGTGCGGGGTCTACCCCGGAGCCGACGTCCGCTTCCAGATTCTCTGCTAAACATCACTTTTGCAGATCTCTATTCCGGCATACGCACTACATGACCAGCCCAGTCCAGGATATAATGGTGATAGACAAGTAAAGGACGCAGGAGCAAATTGAATCGTTTCACGTATTTTTTGTTTACAAATGGATTTATTATCCATCATTTTGAGCAAATGAACATAACACAGTAAACACAAAATTCTATATGATTCAACATAAGATGCTAAAGTGGAGGCGATATACGTACATGTTGTATGGGGAAGCATGTTTGAAAGTATGTTACATCATATACGATCTTGTGTTGACTGGGAAACTAATGCATTCAGAAAGGAAGAATACGTAAAAGTCGGGGATGTAGTGTATAAGATCAAGATTACAAGCTATGAGGAATAAAATGAAATTGGTTCTCTCAACTGAAAATTGGATTTGGCAATTACTTAATTTTCAATTAGAATATACTCTTGTGTAGAGTATTTCTAACGGAATGTGCAACGAACTATTTTTAAATGCGAGAAAATTCAATTCACTGTGTAATTATTTCGGAATGATCGTGATGAAGTGAAGTGACATTCAGTTTCCTGAGTATTGCATATGGGTTGCTATTGGCTTTATATTGAGCCCAGTTGACTTGGTAGACCAATTGGTCTGAGCTCCTGAGTTATTTGGAGAACTTAGACCAACCGGTTTAAATATATCTAAATCGTTAATCATGCACATGGCTTCTAAGAGCTTTTGTGGACATCATGGATTGCTATTGGTTTTGTACCAAGCGTAATTGACCTTGTATACCAAAGTTCTGAACTCCAGAATGGTTACGAGAATGAGAACATCTGTACATATGTTGACTGAATTCGAAAATCTCTGAAATAGTATTGGGCACATTTTTGAGAAGAAACAGTAGGGGAAGGTGGGGAGGCTTGATCCTCGGGGAGACTTGATCACCCCCTGTTTTATCGATAATTAAAGTAGTTTTGTTCTAGCATATTTTTTGTATAAATTCTCTAGACAAATGACCTTTATGTGCTGAGTTATTTTTTGATTGACAACCTTATTTATTCTGCAGGGCAGATTGTATGTTTTTTTATTGGCCACGCAAAGTTTTTACAATTTTTCATAACAATGACCAAATGGAAGTACCAGAGCGAGATTTCTTTTTCATCTTAATTACTTGGACTGGTGAAAATCCAAGTAATTAAGAAATTTCAATTTTAATCTCATCCAGTGATTTATCATCACTGGGGAGACCTTTCAAGACGATTTGAACAATCGCTCAGTTTTGTCGTCGTATGTGAAGAATTTATGGCGCTTCTCAGTTAAATACTGAAGAAGATGTTCGTCAAAGGATCCCGGCAAAACGGCAATCTGAAATGAAAATCTTGATCCCCTGAAGGTTACTCAAAATCTCATTCCTAAAGCCAGAAAACTCGGCAACAGATACCACAATTGGCGGAATCCTGCTTTTTCGCATGGATCGAATTACCTGGGCTCAGTGGCGTAGCCACGGGGGTGGTTTTGGACATAAAACTTCCCCCAGAGACAAAATTTTCAGCAGAATTTTTTTCGAAAAAAAATTTTCCTTGAAACCTACCTAGAGTCATGAATCAAATCGAACTGATTGTTCAGTTCGATAGGAGAAGAATTATTTTGAATGTTAGAGTTAGAAGAAATATCTGAAGTCTCCAGCTTCCTTCTATTTTTTCCGCGCTTGGGCAGGACGGTCTTGAAACCTTGTTTCTTAAGTGGAGAATTCAGAGATTCCCCCTTCCTCTTGTTTTTATTAATGCTCATTGCTGAGCGTTGAAACGTGACCTTCTAAGAGGTTTTTTCCCAGAACGGTGTCCCTGCAGGATTACCACCGCAAAACGAAGGCACGGGTCCTTGCAAAGATCGTAACGGGATCAGTAGGTACAAATAGCGCTGAGAAGCACTGTTGAAATTAAAATAGCTTCGGGTAGTATTAAAAACTTCCTTCAGCAAAGAGAGCATAGAACCGCACAGCACGAAAGCACGATGCGGTCTGAAAAGACGAAAACGTTTGCATTCTATTCTAGTTTTTAAACCAAAATTCGCTAACATCGATTTATGTGAAGACTCCGATCTAACTAGTATACTAAATGATTCATTCTCATTGATAAGCAAATAAGCAATATAACTGTACAACTGTTGCAAACGGGATGAAATCCTTCAACCTATTCACTGCAATAGCAAGCATCCCAAATAATCCATAATCATTCGCAATGACGTCATCGAAATCGTTCTCGCTCACCTATTGTTACATAAGTTTTATCGTCCGCACCGGGGCGCGCGCCATCAGCATTACCGCATCGGGCACGCGTACATGAAGAAGGTGGGTACCAGTTGCAGGGAGGACGATCTTCTTCATCTCCGGCTTCTATTATTATGGGGTTGTTGAGAACCTCACGAGAAGGAAGGCAAAAAATCAGCGGCGAATGGTCAGTGACCCTTGCGCGAGAATGTTGCTGTCGATGTGTCGGTCGGAGGTAGCATGAGATTGTAAAAGCTCGAATCGTTCTTTTTTTCCCGCTTCCCCTTGATCTCAGCACGGGCACGGAATTCTTCTCGATGCGATGTTCGATGCTGCGAACACGACACGGCCAATGAGGAGTATGACCGGTGGAGTTATAGATTGATCATCGTCGCGTGTTTCAACTTACGCACTGATACGAAAAGTTTATATACAACCGTAATATGACAAAGAAACGAATGCGCTAAAGTGAAATATGTTTTATATCAGTCGTTTGGGAAGTTTAAGTAAAACTACATACTACCAGTGACTGTCATCATACCTTGCACTAAAATTAATTTATGTTCACAGTTCAAGCAAATAACAACAGCGCACGTTCTGGTAAAAATGTTGCCCTGGTTGTGTTGTCCGTATTTTGTCTTTAAAATGGAATTGCACGGGTTTCATATTGATTTAGTTTATATCTTTTATTCTCGTAAATACTTCATTGACCCGAAGTCCCGAACCCCCTGTATACTGAGAAGCCCAATGTTACTTCTAATAACCGGAACTCTATTTGTTCATCTCATCGTATCCAAAAATAAAGCAATGAAAAGCAACTTGTTTTGCTTCTTATTTTAATGATTTATTTTAGCAGTAATCACGCATGTCAGAAAATAGAACGGACGAAACTAATTATTTATTAAGAAAATTATTTTGAGCTTTTTAGTGGAATGTCTTCACTTGTCATAAGACGAGTTTGTACAATCCCATTTAATTCCACCACTTAATTGTATCTTGACAGATACGTATTTCGACCTCAACAGTAAGGCCGTCTTCAGTGTCTCGTACTTGACTCGACTTATTTATTACATTATTTAACCAATATCATATATTGTGGATGTATTCTAGTCTTTGAATCACTAGGAACATATGCCATATCTGAACCATCCTAGCTGATCACTGGGGACGCGTGTAGACCGAAAAGCCTAAACTCCAAGAACTTCTTGGATGATCAAAAACATAAACTGTGAACGCATTTCGATATTTGTATCACTTAGAGCAAGTACCATGTCTGAAACTGGATAACTGATCCAAGGTTGCGCGTATAGACAGAAAGGCCTTAACTCCAGGGATTTATTAGATGGTCAAAAACATATACTGCGAAAGCATTCTGTTCTTTACATTTCCTAATTACTTTCTCCCTTTCACATTTGACGCATTACACTTGACGAACTTTGCTAATGACATCATCCTTACAAATCCCATTTTTTTACGATAAAAATACTTACAATGTATGTTTCATATATTGAAAAATCTTGGGTAATACCCTAGCGGCAGTGTTGGAAGAATCATACTCAAATCTCAATCACCGAAGCTTCATGTAAGAGTTAATTCGCTTGCGATTCTGTAGGGAGAGCATCGCGCTTGACAGAATCGCATTGCTTCGCTCACTCGTCGAAAATGATTTCACTCTAAAAAGCGTCAAAACGCAATCAAGGCGTATGTTTTATTTACATATGGATTTATTAGCCATTGTTTCAAGCGAAAAAAGTAAATTCATGCATGAGCATGAGCATGAGCATTATGACCGCACAATTCGTAGTTGCTACTCCGTGATTGACTGAACTTGCGAAATTGTACAGAGAACACAATGAATGAGGCTTGGCATTAGCTACCCATTCTCAATGTACACGTTTCGGGAGCTCAAATATTTAAAGTCAATAACGGCGCCGGCCACGTCCTTACGGTCATATAGGAATGGAAGGATTTTTAGTCCGACTCTCGTTGCTATTAGAGACCGAGTATACCTCTGCATCTCCACGATTGTCTTGGGATAGGATATCGTTTTAGTTACAAGCAGGCATTGCAATATCATCTGAGCACAGGATATTATCTTTGCTTGTGCAAAGATATTATCCCTAATCGATGAGCACTCTGGAAAGATATTATCATTTGAGCGTTCGACGATGATCCGGATAGCCAGCGCGATGAGGGGTTTGTTCGCGTTGCGAAGGTGTTGCTACAACAAAAGCTGTGAAAAAATGTTCTCCATGACGAACATTGCACTTTGTTTACTGAGCGGATAGATAACTAAGATTGATATCCCATCATTTCATCAGTATCTTTGCTCAAAAGATCGAATGATGGGATGGTTTGCAATGCCTGGTTACAAAGGATAATTTATCTGGATTCACTTTGGTAAGCGATGCGATCTATGGGATGGGAAATAACATTAATACGAGTTAAAAGTTAAAACATGCACGCCCGGTGTCATATGAAAACTGAGGGGATTCGCGTTTTGGACGACCGCACGGAAGCACAGCATTCTGTACTCACTCGCTCGATAGCTACAGCAAACTATTGAAGAGTGCGCTTTTTTCGACCGCGCGCGACATGCGCATGAGCCACCGAACACAAGATAGATATTATATTTTTTACCGGCCGCGCAATGCAGAACACAATCATTCGGCCGACCGCGCGATCATTCTGCTGTTCGAAACAAGAGAGATCGCGCACTGAACTGATTAATTTTATTGCCGGCCGCGCAATGGAGAACACAATAATTCGGCCGACCGCGCAATCGTTCTGCTGGCCGAAACAAGAGAGATCACGCACTCAAGCGAAAAAAGTAAATTCAGTGTATATAATAATGAATAACACGTAAAAATCATGCGTTTATGCAAATTGCGATTCGAATTATGAGCGATTCTTTAGCCCATGATTCGGATGGGATTTAACTCACACATGATTTGAATCGTCGACGAGATTGTGTACAGAGTTAGTTTTGTCTATGTCTGTAAGCTGCGAGACTTTAGCTGGCTACACAAACCGTAGAAAGTCCTACTTGCATGTAACGAGTGTTCCAAGAAAAATGAATTCGTCGAAATTGTATCCAATCCATTTCCACATCGGTACCAAGACCGTTTCGACTGCCCCAATCTCTGCCAGCCACCAAGTATTCAGTTTTGACAGAGTTTATAATCAGTCCTCTTCTTGCAATCTTCCCGTTTAAAAGGCACAAACGCCTCTTTCCTACTCTGCGATCTACATCAATGTTGTCGATGTCATCCGCAAAACCAATGAACATGTAAGACTTGTTGATGATGGTTCCGTTTCTTTGCACACCAGATCTACGAATTGCATATTCCAGAGCTATGATGAAAAGCAGATCAGAGAGCGCATCGCCCTGCTTTAATCCATCTAACGTCACGAACAAATCAGATGTCTCAGATAGTCGGATACTCGATTTGAGATTAAAATCCGATGATGATCCATAATTTTGCTTGGAAAAGACCACTAAAACTATATCAATTAATCCACAAAAAGTGTAAAATATTTTGGTCAAATGGTCAAATTTATGGATATTTTTACCCCGTAACGCTGGCTAGACACCTTTGCGTGGTGTGTTACGGTGTAAGATCTACCACGGTCGCTTTGTCAGCTACAGGCAAATCCTGACCCAACGAATACCTTCCCCAATATCCAACTCCGTGATACTTATGAGGGTGTCGGAGGCCTCTCGTTAAGTAAGTACCACACCAAAACTTCCTTTCCCTCCCAAGTTACGGTGAAGATGGGCGTGGCCAGGAGTAGTAATCCTCATGCTTTTATGATTTTTATCCTAGATTGAAATCAAAGACCACACCCATCTTGATTTCTGATAGCAATCTGAATAAGGATTTCAAAAGAACAACATGAGCATCACTACGAAGTACACCGTAGCTATGCTATGCTATCATATGCTAATGTTCAAAGTTACGGATATTTTCATGGGGCAGTGTCGATTGTCCGAAACTCATTCAGCCGAATTTTACTAGGCCAACCAAATCTTTAGGCCGAAACTCATCTGGCCGAAAGTCATTTGGCCGAACGGGTCATACAGCCAATTTGTTCATTTAGCCGAATAGGTCATTTGGCTGGATATGCCATTTGGCTGAATAGGCCATATGACCGAATAGGTCATTTTACGAAATAGACTAATAGTCTAATCAGTCTAATAAGAGAGTTCAGCAGATCCACCAGCTTGTTTCCTAAATAATGAGCGCTCTGGAGCTTGGAGATTCGTCGGCTTCGAAACCAGCCTAAGATTGAGTTACGTTTTCACAATTTACTCCATTGGCTCCATCAAAAAGTTGCAAAAGATGGGTATACTTAAAGTAAATTATAGCTGCTCCATACTCTTCCGACCATCACTCATAAGTATTAAATTAATATTACTCCGCAATGCATCACGAAAATGTGTCTACCCAGCATTACAGGCTCCGTTAACTGCCTGGCTAATTGTTTCACCCCCAGGCCATTCATCTCCTCGGCTCGGGTCGCCTGACATCTTGGGATTTGGGATTAGGGACGTCATATTGCCAGCTCCAGTGTTGTAGCGAGCCTGGCGATATGACCGGATTTACACCGTTACACACTACTTATGAGTATCCATATCCCAGCGTAACGGGCAGACCATTTAGCCAAATAGGTCATTTGGCCGAATAGATCATTTAGGCATTTGACTGAATAGGTCATTTGGCCGAATAGGTCATATGGCATATTAGTTCATTTAGCCGAATAGGTCAATTGGCAGAATGCTCATTCGGCCGAATAGATTATTTGGCCGTATATGTCGTTTGGCCGAAAAGGTCATCTGGCCTAAAAGGTCATTTTTTCGAACAGGTCATTCGTTCGGTCCAACAGTTATTCGGATAAATAGTTAATTAATAACAGCCAAATAGCTAAATACAGGTCGGACTCGATTATCCGGAGTATCGATTTTTTTTCACTCCGGATAATCGGATCCTCCGGATAATCGAATCACCAGAAAAAAATCAAATCTGCAATTTAATGACGAAAAACTTATATTTTATTGTATTAAAAGTAGTGTAGTCAGAAATTATTTTGGAAAAACCTTGATTAATCCGCCTAACGGTATCAGTAACTTTCTGGTGTATAAGAGAAAATAGTATTTTTGCCATAACTTTTGAGTCCATATTCCGATCCAGCCAATTTTCAATATGAAATGATGAGACAGGATTTCCATTCGAATCGAACTTTTTGGTTGAGAATATGTACCAAAATAATAACTAGACTATTTACACACTTTTTGTACAAAAAATAGTATTTTGGCCATTATTTCTGAACCCAAAGTTTGATCTAGTCAATTTTCAACAGAAAGCTATGAAAATTTTGAGTCAATTGTCCGATCTATCAATTTTTCAATAGGAAACAATCTAAAGGCTCCCCCAGACCTGAGTGATTTCATCGCCGCAAAGGCGAAAACTAGTCGCCGCGATTTTATCGTTGGGTCACTGTAGGCTAGGCTAGGGTAGTTACTCTTCTACTTCAACGGCGACAGAATCGCATTCGCCAAGCATTCAAATCGCGTCGCGATTTTTCGGTCACGTGTGTTAGGTGGAACCTTGATAGGATTTTCCATTAAATGCAATCAGTCGCAAGCAAATTGGATAAAGGTAAGTGCACAAAAATGGGCCCCAATTCGCCGACCATAGATGATCGGTATATAATAGTATGGATCACCGAGCCATCTAAAATATGTTTGTTTTTGGAACGAACATATAACCTTTCGGCACACTCCGTTTCCGATGGAGACAAAAAGGGGTCTTTAGAATCATAACATTAGGCAATGATCCGGACATAAAATAAACATTTACAGGTCCTCCCAATCTCTTCATGGTAACGTGTTTCAGTTTGTTGCTGAATATTTTCCCGTGTAAATTCGCGATTTTTGCGTTATGAAATAAATGGATTATTCCTCAAAGGGTAATATTCTGCAAGATAAATTCCTTTAGAAAAAACTCCAATTCTAAGGACAATGATGCTAATGGAGCATTTTGACTTGTTTTACACATGCTCCTCTATGGCAATTGTACTAGAAAGAAGCCTTTTTCACAGCGTCTGTGGGGGGGGGATTTCTCTGCCCCTATTTTCGCATTTGTATCAGGTGACGAGCAATTCGTTTCCATGTCTTGTTATGATAAAAAAGCCATCGTCGTTAATTAGGTCCTAAAATGGAGAATCGATATTCGATTTTCTTTCAGGGAACGATGAAGTTAATCATCCTGAACGCGTCAGTTTTCCTTTCGACTAAAAAATCGAAAGTAACATTGTTTCATTTGAAATTTGAAAATGCTTCCTGGACATTTTTGGTCTTGTTTGACGTACAGAATAACATGATTCAAACGCACTAGCAAAACACCGCAGGGCACTTGACTCAACCTTTGACAGTTAATATTTAGGCCTGACGTTGATTCGTTCTGAAATGTTTCACAGCCCAAAATATACCTTAAAATGTCTTAAACACAAAAATATTATTTTTACTGATTTAAACTTTTACCAGATTTTTTATAACATCGGTTTAATTGTTCTTGACCGATGCATTATCGTTTGGAACCATAAACGTGGTAAGGCTTTAGGACCCAATTATAAATTGAGAGCGAAACATGCAACCTATGTTTCGCACCCAAACACATGGTTCTAAAGTGGCGAGGTTACGTTTTCATCTTTCGAATGAGTGACTGTTTTGTCTCAAATGCAATAGCTTAATTGACAATCAATTAAGTAATTGCATGAAAGGAAAATAGGAAACGAACTTCCACGGAAAAGTTCTCGAAGCGAGAAGTTTGAGGACATGTTCTAAAGAATATAATTGATTCATGGAAATAACATTAAATATGTAGAACACCACTATTTCAGTCCCTCCCATACAAGCTACGTTCATGTTTCTTCATACAATCCTATTTTGTATGAATATAACAGTAATATAATCATTTGAATTCTGAAAGTTGATATACAAGCCTATAGTCAACTTTTAATATACAAAACGACCCCCTTTTCAACCCCCTCCCTCAACCTAGATACGTCCCATTGTATTGTATATTGTATATCATATTGTATATTATATTATTGAAAATAAAAACTTAGAATAAAAAAAATTCGAAGAAATAAATACTCCGGATAATCGAGTCTAAAAATCCAGATAATCGAGTCCGACCTGTAGTTCATTTGGCCAAATAGGTCATTTGACGTCTAACTTCTCACTACCCAATCATCATTTCTCACAGAGACAAGTGAGATATGGGAAGTTACAAATGATGCGTAAGAATAGAGGTGCCCTTCTCACTTCGCTCATCTCAATTTTCCCAGTGATAAGTGAGAAATGAGGAGTGAGAAGTGAGCAGAGAGACGTCTCATTTCTTACTTCGCACAACGCACTTTCACAGTGAGAAATGAGACGTTTCACTTCTCACTTTTCATGTCTCTCTAGTGAGACGTCTCACTTTACACTAATTATTTCTCACTGTGGGACGACGTGCGGTAAGATGCGCGGCTACAAAGCAAGACAATGCTGCGGGTAGTTGGGTTCGATTCCCGTTGCCGGTCTAGACAATTTTCGGATTGGAAATTGTCTCGACTTCCCTTGGCATAAAAGTATCATCGTGTTAGCCTCATGATATATGAATGCGTAAATGGTAATTTGGCTTAGAAACCTCGTAGTTAATAACTGTGGAAGTGCTCAATGAACACCAAGCTGCGAGGCGGCAATGTCCCAGTGGGGGATGTAATGCCAATGAAGAAGAAGGGACGTCTTACTTCTCACATCTTATTTCCTACTTCTCCATTTTCGCAGTTTGAATTAAGAAATAAGGAGTGAGAAGCAGGCATTGCAATTTATCCCCTCATTCGATCTTCTGAGCAAAGATACTGATGATATATTGGGATATCGATCTAAGTTATCTATCTGCTCAGTAAACAAAGTGCAATGTTCGCCATGGAGAAAAGTTTTTTCACTGCTTTTGTTGTAGCAACACCCTCGCAACGTGAACAAACCCCGAACCGCGCTGGCTATCAGGATCATCATCAAATGCTCAAATGATAATATCTTTCCAGAGTGCTCTTTGATTAGGGATAATATCTTTGCACAAGCAAAGATGATATCCTGTGCTCAGATGATATTGCAATGCCTGGTGAGAAGTGAAACTTCTCTTACTTCTTACTTCTCACTCCTCATTACTCACTTCTCACTATGAAAAGAAAGAAATGTGAAGTTAAAAGTGAGAGACCTCATAGTTGCTCTTCATTTCTCACTTCTCACTATTCCAAAAGGTCTTTTTTTCCAAACGACTATTAACGTCAAACGGCCAAACGTCATTTTCGGTCAAATGGCACAAACCAAACGATCCATTCGGCCTTTGTTTGGATGCCATCCCATCTAGTAAATCTACTGCAAAGGGAAGGCGAGTTCTAGCAAAGGTTAGCGCAGAAAGGGTATGTTCACAAATTACGTAACACTTTTGGGGGGAGGGGGAGGTCCAACTTGCGTTATACTTCGTTACACTAAAAGGTGGGGGAGGGGGTGGTAGTAAATGTTGCGCATAACGCGAATAAAAATTTATTCGAATGTTTTTTTTTTAATCTCTGATTGAAGTAACTGCGGTTTATCGTTATCGTATGTTAGTCATTATCGAAATCAAGCATTCTGACATAGCGGGACTGATATACGTAAAATACCAAGCGAAAATAGTATTTCTCGACACCACAGCTTCGCAAAACTATGTAGATGGTTATGATCGCAAATTCTATTGCATTCTTGATATCCTTGATTTTTGATCATGTGCCGTCTCTTTTCTAACAGTGTTCAAAAATACCAAAACCCAAATGCTTTAGAGAAGGAAAAAAATCTGGCTTAAAAATTTTCACAGTTACGCGTTACATGGGGGAGGGAGGGGTTACCAAAAATGTTACTTTTTGATACGAGGGAGAGGGAGGGGGTCAAAAACCCTGATTTTTGCGTTACGTAATTTGTGAACAGACCTAAAAAGGTCAGATTTATGATACACAAATCTCGAACAACGAGTTTTTCCGATTAGTTCGTCAGTGTACTCTTCATTTGTGTACAACATTTTTCATTTCAAGCAATAAATAAAGCATTTTATCGTTTAATGTATGTATTAGAAATCAATTTTTGTGAGGCTCATTTTAATGTTTCCTATGAACTTTGTGTAGTGAGGGATGACTATGTTTTGATCATTCAAATTCAGTTCCTTACATATTTAGTTTCCCGCTTTCTTTCTTATGGTACTCCAGTACGTCCATTACATAATTCAACCCTCGTGCCATCTATTCTTGTGCCAAAGCATGTACATTATACATGTAGAGCACCATCAGCACCATTATCGCACCCGTTCATTATCCATTTTGATGAATTTTAATCAGTTCCTGGCTTCGTATGTGGGTCTGCGATTTGTTTCACTGTTTTGCTTCATACGTATGTGTTCTGAAAGGGTGTAACATCGTCAACAAAATGAGAGTAATAGGGTAAAGTCTCCAATAGTGGACCCCCAACCAATAGTGGACCCTCCAGCCATTTTTTGCATTATTATAATGTAAACATTTTGCTATGAAATTTCATAGGGAAAACCTACCTTACAGTGAAAACATATAAAATGCTATGGAAAGAAAAATTAGATGATTTTTTACAATTCTATGAAAAATCAACACGAGAGTGTCCATTATAGGAATATTTTTGGGGGTCCATCATAGGGAAGAAGAACGTCCCGAGACGGAACATAAAAATCAAATGATGTGTCGACTATACTGCCGTGAATCGCATATCTGTCCCATCTTTGCTGGGTTTCCTATTCATATGGGACAAATATGCGATTCACGGCAGTATAGGTAAGCAATTTCCTATTATGGACCCCCAGGGGGTCTTACTATCAGTCAAACTTTAAAATGTTAATTTGAACGTATAACGTCTTGCATTTAAATATTTTATGTATGTATCGTGAAGAGGAGGTGCACAAGTTGTTGATAGATATCAAGCAGAATTAATATGTTGAAAATTTCTACTCCTTATGACAGGGCATTTAACCCTAATAACGGCTCCCCCAAACATAAGCGATTTCATCGCCGCAACGGCGACAACTGGTCACAGCCGCCAAGTGACGGCGACAGTTGCGTCGCGTGAATTTGAAGGAATCTTAATATTTTTTAGCACGATTTAAACATGAGAAGACTTAAAAAGGTTTGACTAGTTCAATAAGTCTACTCTTCAAGAAGAATGCGGTTTTTAATAGAACACTTATTAATTTACAAGCATAGAAATGAAAAAAAAAGCTTTACAGGTTGAGCAGTTTTGGTTTTCAGTAAAGTATGTACATAGAATCAAAATGCAAACTTCAAAATTATCAATTATCAATCGCAAACGTGACCTTTAAGTGGTCTTGTTGTGTAGGGGTTATCACGCCTATCTAGAGAGTAGGAGGTTGAGGGTTCGAGTCCCTCCAAGACACGTGGATTCTTTTTCGCAAATTTCATATCAATTTGTCCATTTCGAAACATATGCTGTGCATATGCACAGCCAAGATATTTAACAAAAAAATGGTTTTCGTACGGCCGAGTTGCCGAATAATATGCAATTAATTGTATCAATTTTTGTTTTTTCGAAGATTATTATTTGTAAATTTTATTTAAAGTAAATTTTGATTTCTTAAACTTTTTGAAGCAAATGAAGGAGCTGGGGCATGGAGTAGGGGGAGATCCCTCAGTGCCGGACACATAAGCCATTTATCAAAAAACTCTCTAAATATCCGGATTTTGTTTACTTGTATGCCATATACACAAAATATGATCAAAATATATAAAATATATTTGATCATTTGAACACTTTTTTGGACTATGTATTTTGATGATGAATTTTGGTGCAAATTTTCACGGTTCAGAAAAGTGTCCCTGAGTACCGGACACTATTGCATCATGTTCAAATATGACCAAGTTCCTATTACGTGAGTAAAGACATCATTTAGACTAGTAATATTTTTCACTTGCTTAGCGTTGTAGATATTAATACGTGTTAGTAGAGCTTATTTGACTCTCCAGCTCAATTTCTTACATCCTACACAAAATTCCCTCCATTTTCAATGACATCTTCAATTTTTGTTTCTGCTTATTTCTGTGGCTTTCTGATAGGGGGAAAGACGGCTTTGGCAGGTTTTGTTCTATTATTGGCAGGGGGGTTTTTGTCGACCAAATTTTATGAAATTTGGCCACAATATTCTTTGATATGCAAGCAAAGAATGTTTAGGCCAAATTTGAGCATAGTCAGTCATAAAAACCCCCCTGCCAATAATAGAACAAAACCTGCCAAAGCCGTCATTCCCCCTACATAAGTAAGAAAAAACAATTGAATTGAAGTAAGTTTAACAAAAAATGTGCAGAGAATGGCTATTTGATGACATGAAAAAACTCACTGTCCGGACCCGGGGGACAGCTACCGAATAAGGAAATTGATTTTGCACCATAGATACATTGTATATGTAACAAATCATGATCGCTCTTTGAAATATGACTAATATTGACCATCTCGACATAATCAGAGTGCATTTGATTGATTTTAATATTGTTGATTTCGCCTTCTAAAATAAGGCGAAACATGAAAATTTTTGACATTTTTGTTCAATTTAAAATTTTGTACAAAGTTTACAACATGGGGATCTGATATTCCATGCAGGTAAAGGTATTTTCAAAAGCTTTCTTTTGTACTACATAAGATAGTGGGGGCATCTCTGCAAGTGCCGTTTTTAGAAGTGTCCGGTATTGGGAGGTGTCCGGCGCTGGAGGAACTACCCCTATACTAATTCAAAGAAAATTCAACTCAATTTTTTTTAGCGTTAGTGAATTTAGACGTTTAAAGTTCTAGTTCTATATAAGCTCCTACGATATGTATTTTTTCGCACATTTAAAAAAAATAGTATTATATTTATTATATTTATTATTTATTATTATTTGGTATTATGCATAATATATTGACACATATTTTAGTCCAATATATTTTACTATTGTCAAGACAAGTATCCCTTCACTAGTAGGGGAATTGCGGGTGAACGTTTTTTGTGGTTTTCTCCCTCGATGCCTACCGCAATAGGAACAATCGGGAAGCAAAGTTTAAAATCACGGTCACTCCGCTGATAAGAGCTGCAGCAGCAGCTCTACGAATACTGACCGCGTGGATGTGGTCGAACTTGTTGCATTATTTATATTTCCACACTCACATGGTGGACACACGACACACACATTCGGGTCCCAGCCCAGTGCACTGGAAAGAGGTGAAAAACGGAATCGTGGGAAAAATGTCATTGAACCTTACCTCCTTTGGTTCCTACGGGTACAGACGAAGGTAAGGCCGAGTCAGTGGAGCACTTTCTTCGCGCTTCCAAGTTCATCAACCTCTGGCACATATGGGTTCGCATCGGGATGATTCCGTGGAAGCAGGAATTCGGGAAACAGGGAACGGTAGATCGATCGAAGGAAGAAGTCAGAATCCAAAGGCAATTAGGCTTTTTGACATCTTGATTACGACGCTGACTGGTGTCTTCAGGGAAATGCTTTATGGACGTGAGGCAACCCATCATGCATTGCCCATCAAACAGCAAACCATCAAAGAGGTTTGCGCGAATAAAACAGAACGGACTGCCATAAAACATGCTGATCGAAGGGAACGATTTAACGGTACCTCGATGGTTTTAGTTTTGCTTGATCGAATGAGAACAAAGCGACTGGAGGAATGAGGTCGATGATGCGAAAACTAATGTTGACGTTATCATATTCGAACTAGCGGATACATTGAACCAGAAAGGCAAGTCAGCTTCCATAAGAGGAACTATTTAAACAATTATAAACCTAAGGATTTATTGAGCCGAAATAGAATACAATGACTAATAAAAATTAATAATAATCACAACACCTTGGTTGTCGACCATATTAAAGCAGCTCCAAATACACTCCATATACCATAATATCCCGATTTCATCACCCCCTCCTGGTGAATTTTGGATAAAATAGGGAATGTAAAAAAATCGGATTTTTATGTTATCAGTTTTTTTAAAAATCATTTCACAAATATGAATCAGTTTAGGCGAAAAGCACACAAAAGTTATTCATTATAAATAACAGGCGCGTTGTGGGGCCTCCCCCATTAACATTTTTAAATCACCATGATTTTATAGTTTCGTATTTTTGTATATCCATTTTTTTTTCATAATAACAGATTTATTTTGAGGGGCCCTCCTTAGCCTAGCGGAAAGATGTGCGGCTATAAACTTTTTAAAGCAAGACCATGCTGAGGGTGGGTGGGTTCGATTCCCGGTGCCGGTTTAGACAACTTTCGGTTTGGAAATTGCCTCGACTTCCATGGCCATAAAAGTATCATCGTGTTAGCCTCATGATATACGAATGCAAAAATGGTAACTTAGGTTAGAAACCTCGCGGTTATTAACTGTGGAACTGCTGAATAAACACTAAGCAGCGAGGCGACTTCCCCAGTGGGGGAAGTAATGTCAATAAGAAGAAGAAGATATTTATTTTGATCTATGGAATAGACCGTCATGAGTTACGAATGTTTATTAGAGAGAGTTTATATCATTATTTATTTAAAATTATAAATGAGAGCGTGAAAGATATTTTGACGTAGGACTACGTCTGTGTTTTCTATATTGGGGTACACTTCACGATTGCGAAAATCGGGGACCGTCACGAAAATATGATAGACTTTAATATCTAAGCCGTTTCTCGATGGATTTGCAATTTTTTTGGACCATTCGATCAAGGATGAGTCAACGCTTCTTTGTATTTATTTGAAAATACTGATTTTCAACTATTTATTATCGATAATTGATAAAAAGTTTAGAAATAGGTAAACTAACCAATCACGTACATGCATCACTAGCACAGACATCA
The DNA here is from genome assembly GCF_024139115.2 of Armigeres subalbatus. Classification (NCBI taxonomy): domain Eukaryota; kingdom Metazoa; phylum Arthropoda; class Insecta; order Diptera; family Culicidae; genus Armigeres; species Armigeres subalbatus. Next base: position 122,574,874 of record NC_085140.1, read on the forward strand.
AAAATCAATCACTTGCGGGTTTGGATCCAATCCTCAGTTTGAACAAGATTTTACGCATAGCAGACGCATCAAAGCAATCGTAGCGGAGCGGACACAGCATCATGGAGGCGCTAATAACATTTTCAAAGAAAATCCATCGCATTGGTGGTGGTGCTCGATGTGTTGCTGCAAATCATTCAACCTCAACGAATTAGAATTTCATATGAAGAAAAGGTTGACCATAAAAATAGCACTGTGGCGATCCCGCACCAAATTATCAAAATTTATTACAAATTGTGGTGTCAGTTAGTTGGAATGGAACATTGGGAAAAGAAAATTGGTTCTTCTCAGGACCAACATTTTATAAAAAGAAAGAGTTAATTGCGAAAATGGACTGTTTCGGTGGCATCGGGTTTGGCGTGGTAGCTTGGTTGCTGTTAGTGATCCCATCCATTAAAATTTTCTAAATCATCTCCCTCCGACGCGCTATCAAATTCGCTATTTACGATTGAGTTTTGAACTTTGAAGAAAGTTTATTTCGGATCAACTTTCTTTTGTATGAAATCCATGAAGGCGCCACCTTTGTGAAAACTATCTACCTACAGCAACTACCCATTAGTGAACGTCGCTTGGACAGACAGATACCAAGAGATAATGTTTGGTAATATGAAGAAACTTCGTCTTGAGTCGAATTTCTGTTGTCATTCCTCGCAACAATACGCATCTTAGATAAACAACATCTCATAACCAAATTCAGAATCTTTCGAGAAAGTTTCATTGGATTCTTAGAATTCATAATTCTCCGAACGGTCCGTTGTCTGTGGAAACCCGATCGAAATGGCTCGCGCGCGCGGAAAAGCAGCTTTCTTATATCTAAAGAGGTAATCCCATTAGCCCCGCCCCTTCATTAATCGTTATGAGTGCACATTATATTTACACTATACAGCTTACAAAGGGGCGGGGCTTACGGGTTTGATTTATTAAATACAAGAAAGCTGCTGTTCGACACGCGCGAGCCATTTTGGTCGAGATTCCACAGAAGGCGGTTCGACATCCGATGCAGCGAAGCGGACACAGCAGCACGAAGTGGGTGGCAGTTTGGCAATGCTGCAAATTTACACAAGCGATTGGATGCAGTTAGTGGTTGGAATGGGAATTGGGAAAACAAAATCAGTTTTTCTCAGGACCAACATTTTACGAAAAGGAAGAGTTAATTGCGAAAATAGACTGTTTCGGTGGCATCGGGTTTGGCGTGGTAGCTTGGTTGCTGTTAGTGATCCCATCCAATAAAATTCATCTCCCTCCGACGCGCTATCAAATTCGCTATTTACGATTGATCTCATAACCAAGTTCAGAATCTTTAGAGAAAGTTTTATTGGATTCTTAGAATTCATAATTCTCCGAACGGTCCGTTGTCTGTGGAAACCCGATTGAAATGGCTCGCGCGCGCGGAAAAACAGCTTTCTTATATCTAATGAAGTAATCCCATAAGCCCCGCCCCTTCATTAATCGTTATGAGTGCACATTATATTTACACTATACAGCTCACAAAGGGGCGGGGCTTACGGCTTTGATTTATTAAATACAAGAAAGCTGCTGTTCGACGCGCGCGAGCCATTCTGATCGAGATTCCACAGAAGGCGGTTCGACATGCGATGCAGCGAAGCGGACACAGCAGCACGAAGTGGGTGGCAGTTTGGCAATGCTGCAAATTTACACAAGCGATTGGATGCATTGCTATTTACGTGAATGCTATTTACGATTGAGTTTTGAACTTTGAAGAAAGTTTATTTCGGATAGTCGGATCAACCTTCTTTTGTATAAAATGGGGGCTTTTGTATAAAATCAATGAAGACGCCACCTCAGTGGAAACTATCTACAGCAACCACCCATCGGTGAACGTCACTCGGAAATACAGATGCCAAAAGATAATGTTTTGTAATATGAAGAAACTTCGTCTTCAGTCAAATTTCTGTTGTCATTCCTCGCAACAATACGCATCTAAAATAAACAACATCTCATAACCAAATTCAGAATCTTGCAAGAAAATTTCATAGGATTCTTGGAATTTGTCATTCTCCGAGTGGTCCGTTGTTTCGAAATGGCTCGCGGGGGGCCGAAGAGCAGCTTTCTTATATCTAATGAAGTAATTCCATTAACCCCGCCCCTTCATTAATCGTTATGAGTGCACATTATATTCACACCCATATCAGATCACAAAGGGGCGGGGCTAACGGGCTTAATTTATTAAATACAAGAAAGCTGCTGTTCGGCGCGCGCGAGCCATTTTGATCAGGATTCCGCAGCAGACAACCGATTGTTCGGAGAATGACAAATTCTAAGAATCCTATGAAACTTTCTCGCAAGATTCTGAATTTGGTTATGATATGTTGGTTATCTAAGATACGTATTGTTGCGAGGAATAACAACAGAAATTTGACTCAAGACGAAGTTTCTTCATATTACCAAACATTATCTCTTGGCATCTGTCTGTCCGAGCGACGTTAGTTATTGGAAAGACGCATTGGGAAAAGAAATTGGTTCTTCTCAGGACCAGCATTTTATAGAAAGAAAGAGTTAATTGCGAAAATGGAATGCTTCGGCGGCATCGGGTTTAGCGTGATAGCTTGGTTGCTGTCAGTGATTCCATCCGTTCAAACTAATTGCATCATGTCCATTAGACTGGCCCAGATTACTATGGGGAGAAAAAAATGTTGTCGAATTCCACGGGGCACCCCCCAGAATTGTGTCTTTGGGTGAGAAAATCAATCTCTGAAAATTTCAGCTCAATCGCTTGTTGCATAAGCTGGCGCATTTGATTTGAAGTTTGTATGGGGATTTCAGCCAAAATGTATAGGAAAACACACCTCCGTCACTCATTCAATTTGGAAATTGGTTCTGATTGTTCGATTGACCTCAGAATTGCAAAAACGGCAGTTGGTATGCTACAGAACAATTTCACAGAACATTTCATGATGATTAAATGAACTTTTATATAATTTTCGGCTGATTTATTAGGAGCTGATTTGAGTATTTTTGGATTTTTTGATCGAATCGCATCAGCCGAAACCTATATAAAAGTTCATTTAATCATCATACAATGTTCTGTGAAATTGTTCTGTAGCATACCAACTGCCGTTTTTGCAGTTCTGAGGTCAATCGAGCAATCAGAACCAATTTCCAGTACGAATGAGTGACGGAGGTGTATTTTCCTATACATTTTGGCTGAAATCCCCATACAAACTTCAAATCAAATGCGCCAGCTTATGCAACAAGCGATTGAGCTGAAATTTTCAGAGATTGATTTTCTCATCCAAAGACACAATCCTGGGGGGTGCCCCGTGGAATTAGACAACTTTTTGTTTCCTGGGCCAGTCTAATGTCCATCCACCGCGCTATCAAATTTGCTAGTTACGATTGAGTTTTGCACTTTGAAGAAAGTTCATATCGGATTGTCGAATCAAACCTTCTTTTGTATAAATACCTTTTTGGAGGACACCATCCTCAAAAATTGCCACAATAAAGGAGAAATAAGCAGAATCAGAAGTGGCGAGAAACCAAACGCAAATATATTTATTTGCAACGTTTGTTTTTCGCCCGCGATATAAACGTACGTGGCAAAGTAAGGATTGTGATGTCCCCGACTGAAAGCCAGTCGAGTGGCTTCAGCGGCCGATGAGTCATATTAATTCCATGGTTAGAAACTCAAAGTCCATCCATCTGGGAACATCTATTCGACTTCTTGATTCAGTTGGCCTCCGAGCAGTTTGCTCAATGTAAATAAAACGACACAAATTATTATGGCAAATACCATCAATTTTGAATAGCTACGTAGTCCTACGTCACCTTTGCGTACAACCCGATTGGGCTGCACCTTTGAGTTTTTTCTAATAATATGTACTGATAAAAAGGGTGGCTACTCCTATTTTACTTTATTAGTTTAAAATTATCTGTGCTCAAAAATGCGATGGTTGCTTTTATAAATGAGGCTATGTCGAGCAGAGTTTGTGCTTCGGAAATTTTAGAAAATTTAAACTTCTTTGCTCCCATTCGCCCATTAAGAAATAGAAACTGAATAATTAAATAAGTAATCATAGAACAAACTATACCAAACATGCGCTCCTAAATAGAATAATGTCTTGTTATAACGCAAAATGCGATAAAATTGATGGCATGAAAATGTTCTATATTGTCGAATAGAGTTCCTTTTAAACAAGCTGCATCACTAACATAAAACTCCATCCCTATACGCAACCAGAGAATGCAATACTTTATGACAATCTGCGCATATTGCATTAAGTCATTTATTTTATATTTTTCATATTTGCTGATTATCCAAAACATGCATTCATCTCTCAGACTAGGTGTTCTGTGTTTTTTAACACTATCATCCTTATTTGCTATGATTCATTTTTAGTTATTATCAATACATTTTGATTGCCTCTGACAGTTGGGATTTTTCCCCTGCTTGAATTGAGCCATGTAGAAATTTCAATGTTTTAAACTTAAACTTATATATCGTTAATTTGTTGATGTTTTTCGGCGAAAAGTGGGTAGGAAAAATTGTATTTTGTATTTTGTACAAGAAGCAATTCTTTGCAATAGAAGATTGCAACGATTTTTGTATTCAAAGTTAATTGTCTATTGGAGCCGGACAATACTAAAAACTCATCCTACTTGGTTGGTATTGAAGATGATGATGATACTACCATCTATTGTAGCAAGGCACCTGTCGATAGCACTGGCTATATCTGACAAACGATTTGATCATGATTGTACTATTGTTTGTATTTCATCAGACTCCTGTATGAAGGGCCAAAAATGGATGGGGTGGTTCTATAAGCTACTTGGTTGATATTTATAAAAATACATAAGAGAGTTAGTTATGAAAATGTATTGCGAGAGTTCGGCTGGTGCCCGGTGCTGGGAAGGTCTTTCGTAGCTTAGTAGGGAAAGCACCTGTACTGGTTTCGTGGGATCAAATCCCACCGAAGGGGGTCGGTTACCCTCCAATACCTTTTTCGAACTAAATCTATCACATGTTGTGCATATGCAGAATCGAGTTTCAGACATAGTAACGATTTTTGTCTGAAATTGGAAATTATTTTGTTGGACATTTGTTGCAATGTCTCAATATTAGAAATTATATGAAGTTCATTGGTACTATACCACGGAGGCAACTTCAGAATCATTTTCAAAATTTTATTTTAAATCCTCTGGAGCAACTAGTCCATATTGGCACAGCATACAACATGGCTGGTCTAAAAATTTGTTCTTAAGACAAAGTTTTGATTTTTTGTTTATAAGTGGGTATAAATACTTGATATATTTGTTATATTTGGCATGAATGTCTTCAATATGATTTTTAAAGTTAATTTTTATTTAGCAGAAATCCTAAATATTTAGCTTCGCTAGACCAAATGATTGGGACCCCATTCATAGGTACAATATGTCTGCTAGAAGAATTCAAATAAGAAGCTCTCGATTTATGTGGAAAACTTATAAGCTGAGTTTTGGAAGCATTAGGGGAAACTTTGCATTTATGACGAATTTCGCGCCAACCCTTCTATGGGGCTGGCAGCACCATCTCAGATTCAAATGAAACTTGTTGGGCATAAAGATATGATATTTCTAAGCTACTCTGCTTACTTAGATTTTCAAAAATTGTCAAGAGTGACATTTGATAAGGGCCTATTTTTTTCATTGATTATTTTAAATCGATGTAACTCAAAAAATGACAAGACCTACAAAAAAGTGTTGTATGGCGGACTGTCGTGAAATTCCCCGAAGTTTTTTGGAAAAATATCCAAAAAATATAAAACCGATTTGTACACTGAAACAAAATAGTTTAAAAAATTAAAATCGATATTACAAAAAAAAACCTCATCTCAGAAATCGATGAAATTTGTTCTGCGGATAGGTATTTTAATTCTCTAACTTTTCTGGGAATAATGTTCCTGTGACATATTTAAGGAAAAAAAGTATTCTAACAAAAACTTTTTCCATGTCCATATTTAGTGAAAATTTATCAGCGTGTTTTATGCCTAAAGCGCCAAATATAGGTTCAGCAGCCTATCATCAACCAACGACACATTTTGAACGTATACAAATATACTTAGGAAGCAATTTAGCATAATCTAACATTATTGTGGACCAACATTTGAAAAGGGTTTATATTTTCTTTGACTTTTTGTATCGAAGTAACTTAAAAACAATTGAGTTTACAAAAAAAAAAACAAATAATTGCTTTGAAAACGGGCAATGTTGCCGAAACGAAACTGAAGTGATATTCACAGATAGAAAAAGTTGTTGAAATTTACACGAAAGTAATGCACATAAAGGGAATGCCAAAAAGAGCGTAAATTTAAACGATTTTATCGCCTGAATGTATGCAATTTCCATTGCATTATGTCACTTTTTATATGAGGTATGTTATAGAAACTGACATAATGGTATAGAAATTGCATACATGTAGGGTGTACTTGTTGGAAAATATCCATGAACGCCCAAAATAGTGTAATTTCCCATGTCATTATTTTTTACGCGCTTCTTAGTTTTCATTATTTTTTTCTGTGTTTAATTGTAATAGTGGAAAAGAAGATGTTGTTTTTCAGCAAAGGCTAACCAATGATCGGTGTAATTTAGAAACAGTTATACAGCATGTAGATGAATTTGTATCGTATTTTATTAACTAAATTGATAAACTTCTAACTCATGACATTATTTGCAAACAGCAACACACTTTTTTGAAAAACAAAAATTGTACTTTAGGTCAAAGTGAAATACTTGTACTGTTGGATTTCTCTGAAAATTATTCATTCATTATCCAAAATGCTGCTCAGGGTTGGAATAATTCCCAGGCAACAATACATCCATTCGAAGTTTACTTTAAAAGAAACGGTATTATTAGAAAACGTTAACTTTATTAATCAGAAGTAATGACCCATGACACAAAAGCTGTTCACTTATTCATTGGCTTCGTGGCCGTGCGGTTAGCGACGTCAATCGTCTAGGCGCATGTGCTGTGGAGTTTGGGTTCGATTCCCGCCCCGGTAAGGAGAAAACTTTTCGTAAAGCGAAAAGCTCTCCACTGGGTCCACTGGGTGTTGTGTAAATGTCTCGTCCATTGTCTCATGCTAGATGGTTAGTGTTCAGTCTGTGCGACCAGAAGAGTTTGATAAACTTTTCAAAAAAGCAAAAACTATAACTGCCACACAAAAGTTTCATTCTTGGTAAATCGCTCATAATAAAATCTTGGCTATTCCAACTCACACAGATAGAAAAAGTTGTTGAAATTTATACGAAAGTAATGCACATAAAGGGAATGCCAAAAAGAGCGTAAATTTAAACGATTTTATCGCCTGAATGTATGCAATTTCCATTGCATTATGTCACTTTTTATATGAGGTATGTTATAGAAACTGACATAATGGTATAGAAATTGCATACATGTAGGGTGTACTTGTTGGAAAATATCCATGTACGCCCAAAATAGTGTAATTTTCCATGTCATTATTTTTTACGCGCTTCTTAGTTTTCATTATTTTTTTCTGTGCAGATGAAGTCCCAAAAGGTAGGGGGTCCGTAGCGTAGTTGGCTACACGTTCGCCTTTCAAGCGAATGGTCATGGGTTCGATTCCCAGCCCCTCCACCAAAACCCTCATCAGTCGCCGGATGCGCAGCCTATGCGGTGGCGTATTGGGGTGCACGCTTCACCGTCACGGCTGCCTGATGACGACTGACAACTTGTTCTTCTCGGAGGCATTCCTCCAACGTTACCCGGATAAATGGCAACCGGACAATGCAACGATCATTGGATACACGACATGGACAAAACGAACACAATGGACTCACGACGAGATGGACCAGCAACGACAACAACAATGAATAATGGAAAAATCTAAAAATAGATTCTGTGTGGATTCTGGCTGCAGAATACCACAGTAGATCTCGGCACAGTAGCGGTTAAGTATTAACACAGAGTGCCTATCAAATAAATAAAGGAATAAAAAAAAATGAAGTCCCAAAAGTCTTCAAATTGTTCGAGTAAATTTACAAATTAATGAGTATTCAAGTAAAAATAATAATTAAATATTGTAATAAATAAAATGGAAGAAAAAATAAAAAAAAAATGCGGAAAAGTTATAAATATGAAAAAACGCGAAATCGCTATACCAATTTTAATCTTTACATTCATTGATTAAATTTTCTCGGTGAATTAAACGATTTTTTTTGTTTTCAGATTTTATAGTTTAGACAACTTTACAATAGTCCATCAAACATCACAATTTTGTAAATCTGGTCATTTGTGTGTAACATTGATATAAGAAATAAGCCCTTTTCAAATATTGGTCCACATTAATGTTAGATTATGTTAAAAGGCTGCTGAACCTATATTTGGCGCTGTAGGCATAAAACACGCTGATAAATTTTCACTCAATATGGACATGAAAAAAGTTTTGGTTCAAAAAACTTTTTTTCCTTAAATATGTCACACTAACATTATTCCCAGAAAAGCTAGATAATTAAAATACCAATATGCAGAAAACATTTCATCGATTTCTGAGATGAGGTTTTTTTGTAATATCGTGATGTAATATCGATATGTAATTTTTAAAACTGTTTTTTTAAGTGTAGAAATCGGTGGTTTTTTGTAATATCGTTTTTTTGTAATATGTAATTTTTAAAACTGTTTTTATAAGTGTAGAAATCGGTTTTTTATTTTTTGGATATTTTTCCAAAAAAACTTCAGGGAATTTCACGACAGTCCGCCATACAACACTTTTTTGTATGTCTTGTCATTTTAGAGTTACATCGAATTTAAAAAAAAATCAAGAAAAGAAAATTAGGCCCTCATCAAATGTTACTCTTGACAATTTTTGAAAAACTAAGTAGAGTGGCTTAGAAATACCATGTTTTTATGCCCACCAAGATTCATTCGATTCTGAAATGGTGCTGCCAACCGCTGGTCGAGTTGGCGCGAAATTCGTCTTATGCAAGATAGTGTAGAAAATATCCAAACTTTCTTTCAATCTACTACAAATGACACGACGGTTTCGCGCTTTGGCGGAAAGGCCCGTGTCATCTGCAAACAAAGATTTTCGACACCCTGATGGTAACCTGCTGCTGGGGGCTGCTCAGACCCCCCCCCCCTAGAGGCGTGACGTACTTTGTGGACGGCCCCTAAGCCGCTTTTACAGGTAATCTATCAGATTTCTAATTCTTATAGTTTACCTGCAGTGAGCGATCTGATAAATAATTTTGGATCAGTTACAGAGAAAAATTAAAATTCATCAATTTTACAATCAAACCTTCATGCTTCTTCTTCTTCTTTGGGGAGTATGTCCAAGGGCTTGACGATCCCTCCCCAGGCCATCTGCGAGTTGTGGCGCCTGCCTAGGACACGAGGCACGATACAAACGGGCGCGGAACAGACAAAACTCGATTTTTCGGAGGAAAAAGCGCCAGCAGGAAGATCGAGACCGTAAAGAGACGGAGGAACTGTACCGCGCTAATAACGCACGAAAGTTCTATGAGAAGTTGAACCGTTCATGTAAGGGCCACGTGCCACAGCCTGATATGTGTAAGGACATAAACGGGAACCTTCTTACGAACGAGCGTGAGGTGATTCAAAGGTGGTGGCAGCACTACGAAGAACACCTGAATAACGATGTGGCAGACGAAGATGGTGGTATGGTGATGGACCTGGGAGAACGCGCGCAGGACATAATTTTACCGGCTTCGGATCTCCAGGAAATCCAGGAGGAGATTGGCCGGTTGAAGAACAACAAAGCCCCTGGGGTTGACCAACTACCAGGATAGCTATTTAAACACGGTGGTGAGGCACTGGCTAGAGCGCTGCACTGGGTCATTACCAAGATTTGGGAGGAGAAAGTTTTGCCGCAGGGTTGGATGGAAGGTGTCGTGTGTCCCATCTATAAAAAGGGCGATAAGCTGGATTGTAGCAACTACCGCGCAATCACACTGCTGAACGCCGCCTACAAGGTAATCTCCCAAATTTTATGCCGTCGACTAGCACCAATTGCAAGGGAGTTCGTGGGGCAGTACCAGGCGGGTTTTATGGGCGAATGCTCCACTACGGACCAGGTGTTCGCCATTCGCCAAGTACTGCAGAAATGCCGCGAATACAACGTGTCCACACATCATCTATTCATCGACTTCAAAGCCGCATATGACACAATCGATCGGGACCAGCTATGGCAGCTAATGCACGAACACGGATTTTCGGATAAACTGACACGGTTGATCAAAGCGACGATGGATCGGGTGCCATGGGGTGCGGATCGGGTGCGGACGGTACGTGGAGAAGGCGAATGAACCACGAGTTGCATCAGCTGTTGGGAGAACTATCCATCGTTCACACCGCGAAAATCGGTAGACTGCGGTGGGCCGGGCACGTAGCCAGAATGTCGGACAGTAATCCGGTGAAAATGGCTCTCGAAAACGATCCGACGGGAACAAGAAGGCGAGGTGCACAGCGGGCAAAGTGGATCGATCAGGTGGAGGACGATTTGCGGACCCTCCGCAGACTGTGTGGTTGGCGAAGTGCAGCCACGGACAGAGCTGAATGGAGAAGACTTTTATGTGCAGCACAGGCCACTCCGGCCTTAGTCTGGTAATAAATAAATGAATGAGAACTTTGTGGAATGGTTGTACAGTTAACGGTATCATACTCATTCACATGCCTTAAATTGTGATTCTCAATGGCATTGAAAAAAATCTTCACTGGTTTTCTAGACATCTTGTGTTTGTTTCTATTATTGAAATTTCTAATGTTGAAATGTTATCTATTGCTAAATGTTCAGAATGCGATGAGCTTTTCCTGTTAAAATTCTGTGTAATACCGCCGAAAAGGCCAGCATAAGGATATTCAACATTTGTTCATTGTTGATCTTAAAATTAGTTGAAGCTACCATTTTCCAATTTTAAAGATGCTGGTTGCAGTTTATAATTGGAAAGCACTTGAGTAATGAGGGTTGGAAATGTTCCATCTGGAGGTGTAATGTTAATGAAGTGTAGAAGAAGATGCCGTATTTGCCTCGACTTACAAAAACTACTTCCAATAAACTTTAATGTGCATAAGTCTAACAAATCATATTAAAAACAAAAACCGATCGATGTTTTTTATGTCCTCCTATTTGATCAAAAGTCCTCCTTTTTCGCTACGATTCGGGTGAATTATTGTCCTTCTTTGGGAAAATTACATATGGTCACCCTACCCGCATGGCTCCAGCGTGCACCGTTTTGACAGATCGTAGTGACATTTAGAAAACCCAAACATCCATCTATCAGTAGCACTCACTGAATGATCTTTATTTGTACAAATAAATATGTGAAAAAATAAAAGAGCAGTTTTGTTGCCAACTTTAGCAGTTTTTGTAGGGAAACTCTGCTTTCATGAGGAAGATCGGCTACCTGTTGGTGGTGTTGGTTTGCGTAGGAGTGCTATCAGATTGGACAAATCAACGCTTCAATCTTTGCTTACAAAATCTCATACGTCCTTTTGATTAAGTACCCGACAAGTATAACTTTTCTGTGATATAACATCAATATATTTATTTGAATTCATGAATTAGATATACAAGTATATAATCAAATTTCAATATACAAAAAAAAATACCCCTCCCTCCCTCCACATAGATACGTTTCATATACTTTAAATAATTATATTGTGTATTATAACACTGAATAGAAACAAATAAATATTAAACAAATCGCGAAAAAAATGCTCCGGATAATCGAGTAAAAAATTCCGGATAATCGAATCCGACCTGTACTAGTGATGTGATCTTTCATCATTTTTCATGATTTCATGTTTCATTTTTCATGTTTCCCCGGAAACTAGAATCAATTGGTCAAACAATATGAGATACTATATGTGATGAGATTTACTACTTTTTATTCATCTTTATGTTGTTGGTTTCATATTGATTGATTCTGTAACAATTAACATTCTTCTATTTATCTTGCAGTAGCTAATTTTAAATTTCGGCTCTGAGTGATGCCATTAGCGGATGACAACCGCACACTGCATATGAATAATGCAAATCACTCACCTTCCGCACGCATTTCATCCACACTTGATTCCGGCGATCCGATTCCGCCACCACTTCCAGCCGAAACCAGGAAGAGTGGCGAACCGGCTGCCGACATGGTTACCATTGACTCCTCTTCCGGTGAACCCAAACTGCAAGTGGACGAAACTTCTCCCACTGTGTTGGCACATTTTCTCATGCTGCTCACCGATTCTTTCGCAACAACACCAGCGGTGACACTGAAATCATGGGAAATGCACAACTTTTCACCTCAGGTCCCTTTCCTGGTTGACAATCGACCGGAACAAAGAACTGCGTTGACCTATTTTCAGTTGATTGCGTCTGAGTTAGAGAAAGAGGGAAACCGGGAAGAGGACGACTGGAGATTGTGCAATTTGTGCAATCGATGAAAATGGGTCAACCCGGGCCTGTATTGCAGGAAAAGCAGAACCCAGAAAGGATTTTCCGATGAATATACCTTTCGCAGCTGTCGGAAATGTTGGACGATACGAGCGATTCCATAAACGGTACCGGGTGAATTTGCATAAAATTGACTATTATTGCACACGGCCACCTTGGCCACGAAACACAAAATGACACTATTCGATTTTTCGCACATGCAATTGCACTAAAATTTCACATCCTTATTCTTTATTGCTCGTAATGACATCGATTGCACCACAATTGGACTGCTTATGGTGAAACTAAAATGCCTTGCACCAAGCCACCGGAATCTACACACCGAGAACAACGAAACATTGTTGGAACAGTAAAATTATCAAATCGCTCTAGTTTGCAAGCCGGAAGTCATCATGGAACAACCGCACTCGTTCCTGCTGCACATATTCACTTGGCACTGCATCCCAAGCAGGACAACGCCACGGAGAAAGGATGTTGTAATCAACGACCTCCTGTTCTCATTTCCTTATTTCCACGTGAGTGAAGAGAGCCAAACGAAGCTCGGAGAGTCAGTGATGATCCAAAACATATCTTCAAAGCTGTATAGAATGTGTTTTGACATTATTAGCAATAGGCATCTATTAAAGAATAAATAACAAAAAAATATGCTATAGAGAAATATAAACCGACTTTAATTAATGTTCAATCTATTTTCACTGAATGACAAGGAGCCGGCACAAAGCAAGCAATAAAGTGAACAACATAAACAAAAACTAATGCTTTTTTCTCTCATCTCTCCGGGCACCATTTCCTTGCAACGGTGAGATAGAAAGTTGGCAATGAGAGCGATGCAATTTGGCATTTGTCCCACAAGTCCAACTTCTATCGATACCGATGGCCTCTTACCTATGGCATAAATTATCCTTGAATGAGGTTACGGGAGAATTTTTACCCCATGTTCAGCTGACTTGCTATGCTGTGGTACGAAACAAAGTAGGAATGGGCTGAGGAAAACCACCGCTGAAGCCGGTGTTTGATTTAGCAGAGATGTTTATGTATATATGTACTAAATTTAATAAAATGAGAATAAGAACAAGTTACGGATATGAGACGAGCCAGCCTTGGGCTGAAAGTCTCCCTAATAAAGATATATAAAAAAACAGATTAATCCACCTAGCGGTGACGATGCCTTTCTCGATTCTATTCCTTGGTTTTGCCTTAGTGTGATACACATAATGAATGATTGCCTACATTACGGCTCTTGCAAACGCTGTAAGGCAAATCAACCACCAACCGTTCAACACACCATTTTCTTCATAACTTTTGAACGTAATGACCGTAATTGCTAACACGCGTGCTCATTGCTTAAAAAAAATCACAAATATAAGAAACAAACCAAATTTCTTTGCATTGCTTTGTTTTTGATGGGATGGAAATAGGAGCTATGGGATGAAGTGTCGAACCGTTCCCCTACATAAAAATAAATTTCTGTCTGTCTGACTCTCATAGACTCGGAAACTACTGAACCGATCGGCGGAAAAAAATGTGTGCAAGGGTTTTTGGGGCCCGTTAAGAACCTCCTCCAAGGGCTTGACGATCCCTCCCCAGGCCATCTGCGAGTTGTGGGGCTTGCCTAGGATGTGGTGGGGTTTGACAGTGGGCCCTGTTAAACCTCTATAAAAAGCTGCATGTATCCGCAAGCAGGCCCCACCAAAGCGACCGTGTGCCGCTCAAAGCGCACAAGCCCAAGTCCTGGTGTTAGGTGGGACGCTAAACAGCCCTGACACGACGGCCCTCCGACGAGACAGGAGGTTTGCGCAGGCCCAATAAGCCACCTAGAAAACCAATCATTACGAACAATTTAAGAGATAATGCGACTCGATATAATCGGCAAAGACCTAGGCGACGAATACAGGATCACGATTGGAAGCTTGGAACATGGAATTGCAAGTCGCTAGGTTTCGCAGGTTGCGACAGGATGATCTACGATGAATTACATCCCCGCAACTTCGACGTCGTGGCGCTGCAGGAGATTTGCTGGACAGGACAGAAAGTGTGGAAAAGCGGGCATCGAGCGGCTACCTTCTACCAAAGCTGTGGCACCACCAACGAGCTGGGAACCGGCTTCATAGTGCTGGGTAAGATGCGCCAACGCGTGATTGGGTGGCAGCCAATCAACGCAAGGATGTGCAAGCTGAGGATTAAAGGCCGTTTCTTCAACTATAGCATCATCAACGTGCACTGCCCACACGAAGGGAGACCCGACGACGAGAAAGAAGCGTTCTACGCACAGCTGGAGCAGACATACGATGGATGCCCACTGCGGGACGTTAAAATCGTCATCGGTGACATGAACGCACAGGTAGGAAGGGAGGAAATGTATAGACCGGTCATCGGACCGGATAGTCTGCACACCGTATCGAATGACAACGGCCAACGATGCATAAACTTCGCAGCCTCCCGCGGAATGGTAGTCCGAAGCACCTTCTTTCCCCGCAAAAATATCCACAAGGCCACATGGAGATCACCTAACCAAGAAACGGAAAACCAAATCGACCACGTTCTAATCGACGGTAAATTCTTCTCCGACATCACGAACGTCCGCACTTACCGCAGTGCGAATATTGAATCCGACCACTACCTCGTTGCAGTATGCCTGCGCTCAAAACTCTCGACGGTGTACAACACGCGTCGAAGTCGAACGCCGCGGCTTAACATTGGGCGGCTACAAGATGGTAGACTAGCCCAAGAATACGCGCAGCAGCTGGAAGTGGCACTTCCAACGGAAGAGCAGCTAGGCGCAGCGTCTCTTGAAGATGGCTGGAGAGATATTCGATCCGCCATTGGTAGCACCGCAACCGCTGCACTTGGCACGGTGCCCCCGGATCAGAGAAACGACTGGTATGACGGCGAATGTGAGCAGTTAGTGGAAGAGAAGAATGCAGCATGGGTGAGATTGCTGCAACACCGCACGAGGGCGAACGAGGCACGATATAAACAGGCGCGGAACAGACAAAACTCGATTTTCCGGAGGAAAAAGCGCCAGCAGGAAGATCGAGACCGTGAAGAAACGGAGCAACTGTACCGCGCTAATAACACACGAAAGTTCTATGAGAAGTTAAACCGTTCACGTAAGGGCCACGTGCCACAGCCTGATATGTGTAAGGACATAAACGGGAACCTTCTTACGAACGAGCGTGAGGTGATCCAAAGGTGGCGGCAGCACTACGAAGAACACCTGAATGGCGATGTGGCAGACGAAGATGGCGGTATGGTGATGGACCTGGGAGAACGCGCGCAGGACATAATTCTACCGGCTCCGGATCTCCAGGAAATCCAGGAGGATATTGGCCGGCTGAAGAACAACAAAGCCCCTGGGGTTGACCAATTACCAGGAGAGCTATTTAAACACGGTGGTGAGGCACTGGCTAGAGCGCTGCACTGGGTCATTACCAAGATTTGGGAGGAGGAAGTTTTGCCGCAGGAGTGGATGGAAGGTGTCGTGTGTCCCATCTACAAAAAGGGCGATAAGCTGGATTGTAGCAACTACCGCGCAATCACATTGCTGAACGCCGCCTACAAGGTACTCTCCCAAATTTTATGCCGTCGACTAGCACCAACTGCAAGGGAGTTCGTGGGGCAGTACCAGGCGGGTTTTATGGGCGAACGCTCCACCACGGACCAGGTGTTCGCCATACGCCAAGTACTGCAGAAATGCCGCGAATACAACGTGCCCACACATCATCTATTCATCGACTTCAAAGCCGCATATGATACAATCGATCGGGACCAGCTATGGCAGCTAATGCACGAACACGGTTTTCCGGATAAACTGACACGGTTGATCAAAGCGACGATGGATCGGGTGATGTGTAGTTCGAGTTTCAGGGCATTCTCGAGTCCCTTCGAAACCCGCAGAGGGTTACGGCAAGGTGATGGTCTTTCGTGTTTGCTATTCAACATCGCTTTGGAAGGGGTAATACGAAGAGCAGGGATTAACACGAGTGGTACAATTTTCAATAAGTCCGTCCAGCTATTTGATTTCGCCGACGACATAGATATTATGGCACGTAACTTTGAGAAGATGGAGGAAGCCTACATCAGACTGAAGAGGGAAGCTAAGCGGATCGGACTAGTCATCAACACGTCGAAGACGAAGTACATGATAGGAAGAGGTTCAAGAGAAGACAATGTGAGCCACCCACCGCGAGTTTGCATCGGTGGTGACGAAATCGAGGTGGTAGAAGAATTTGTGTACTTGGGCTCACTGGTGACTGCCGAAAATGACACCAGCAGAGAAATTCGGAGACGCATAGTGGCTGGAAATCGTACGTACTTTGGACTCCGCAAGACGCTCCGATCGAATCGAGTTCGCCGCCGTACCAAACTGACAATCTACAAAACGCTAATTAGACCGGTAGTCCTCTACGGACACGAGACCTGGACGATGCTCGTGGAGGACCAACGCGCACTTGGAGTTTTCGAAAGGAAAGTGCTGCGTACCATCTATGGTGGGGTGCAGATGGCGGACGGTACGTGGAGGAGGCGAATGAACCACGAATTGCATCAGCTTTTGGGAGAACCATCCATCGTTCACACCGCGAAAATCGGACGACTGCGATGGGCCGGGCACGTAGCCAGAATGTCGGACAGTAACCCGGTGAAAATGGTTCTCGACAACGATCCGACGGGCACAAGAAGGCGAGGTGCGCAGCGGGCAAGGTGGATCGATCAGGTGGAAGATGATTTGCGGACGTAGACTGCGTGGTTGGCGACGTGTAGCCATGGACCGAGCCGAATGGAGAAGACTCTTATATACCGCACAGGCCACTTCGGCCTTAGTCTGATTAAATAAAATAATAATAAGAACCTTCTTAACATGGTTCGAGACCCCATACAAATGAAACACAATTTTCCGCATAACTCGGGAAATAATCAAGCAAATGGATCCAAATTTGGTACGTGGAGGTTTCTGAAGACAAGAAATGTTTCTATGATGGTACGTGACCCCTCCCCGGTTCTAGAACTTTGGATCTAATCGAGCGAATTAATCCCAATTTGGCATGTGGAAAAAATGATGTTTTGACGTTGGCTATAGACCTGTGCGCCGCCGCCGCCAGGGGTTTTACTCACGCCGCCGCACAGTGGGACTAGTTCCAAAAAAGACGGTTAAAAATGTTAGAAGTGAATTAAATGGTCTAGCAGGCCATATATTATGATATTTCATTGAATGGATGGTTCATCTTCTCGGCATCACCGACCCGTAAGCTAGAGTTCCACTACCGCAGTGAGAGGTGGGGCACCAGTCGTCGCAAGCACGCTAACGTTCTCAAAGACAACGTCCTTGCACCAAGTGGTGTCTCATAAAATATCAATGACTGGCGCCGCCAGTTTAGACCTCTTTTCCTTTGAGCACTTTTACAGGTATTAACTGCTACCTTTAATTACCAATTTCTGCCGCTTCACTGCAGTGCCAACAAAGAATGTATTCCATTATTAGAAATTGTAAACATTTAGAATGGGTTCAATTTCATACCTAAACGTAATAAGTGTACGCCCCCTAGACAATTTTCAGCTGATGTCGCACCATTGTATTGGGGCAAATGAGAAGTACAAGGAGAAGTGAAAACATAGGGTGCGTTGCTACATTTATCAAAATTGATTGGCAAGACCGTAATGACCATCGTCAGTAAAACCGAAATAACTGAGCGGGCGGAGGGTGACGGGACCTAATTTCTGCAAGATTGGATTCCTGACAAAAAAATGAAGCTACAGTGTGAATTTCATTGATGGTACTCTTTTGAATTTCACAATGAAGACAGCAAGAAGATAATACAATAATAACAAAAACAAAAAGTAACCTTTTTTTCGCTCCCTTCAACCATTTTCAATGTACTCGATAGATTTTTTTTCGCTGAATTCAGCTATGTATTCAGATTTTTTGTAACACGTCCAGTTTTTGAGAAAAACGGTTTTTATTTCACAAAAGTACGTATTTTCATAGAAATTTGGCTTCTCTGTTCTGCAAAGTTCTATTTTTGCTTTTCACTTTGAGAATAATGTTTGAATTTCACAGAATGCACCTTGTAGATGGCATATAAGTCGTTGGAATTCATTTGACACGTTCATTTGTTGTGAAAAACGGAATTAAATTCACAAAAGACCGTATTTTCATAGAAATTTTGTTTCTCTGTTTTGTAGAGGTCTGTATTTGCTTCTCATTTTGAGAATGATGTTTGAATTTCACATAATGCACCTTGCAGAATGCATATAAGTCGTTGGAATTCGTTTGACACGTTCATTTGTTGTGAAAAACGTATTCACAAAAGTACATATTTTCATTGAAATTGTGTTTCTCTGTTCTGCAAAGGTCTGTATTAGCTCCTCAATTGGAAAATGATGTTTAAATCTTATAGAATGCATTCAAATACGTCGTTGGATTTTGTTGGACACGTCCATTTGTTGTAAACACGGAATTAAATTCACAAAAAAAAAACGAATTTTAATGAAATTTTGGTTTCTCTGTCCTGTAAATTTCTGCTTCTCATTATGAGAATAATGCTTGAATTTCATAGAATGGACCTTACTAAATGCATATTAGTCGTATCTCTGATCTGGAAAGCTCATTTAGGTTTCTCGCTTTATGAGATGTTTGGACTTCATAGAATGGACTTTGGAGAATGTACATGGATTGTTGGATTTTATTCAGCACGGACATTAGTTGAGCGAAACGGGATTCATATCATCACAAAAGTACGTATTTCATTAGTGTTATTGAAGGAAAAGAAAAGAACACATTTATTCGTTAGATTTATATTTTAAGTATGATTTATTTAATCACGTTTCTTTGCATGGTTCCATTTAAATTTATTCAGATGTCTTCGGCTTTTTGTACACGCCCGGAAGTGTTTGGCGCTGCAGCATCCAGCAGTAGTCCGCTAGCATGGCTGGGCTCCATTTTCCGCTATAATTCTTCTCTGTTTTCAAGATTTCTTGGTGAAATCTTTCGCCGTGTTCG
This sequence comes from Armigeres subalbatus, assembly GCF_024139115.2. Classification (NCBI taxonomy): domain Eukaryota; kingdom Metazoa; phylum Arthropoda; class Insecta; order Diptera; family Culicidae; genus Armigeres; species Armigeres subalbatus. Next base: position 122,594,326 of record NC_085140.1, read on the forward strand.
TCAGAAACAGCTCCCATGTTTTCGGGAAAAAAAAAGTCCAAATGCGAATGTAAAATATGTAATTTAAGGGACATATTGCACTCCAGTTCTGAGTATGAAGAAATCAGCTAGCCATTTTTTTCTAAATAGTCCGGAGACTTGTTGTTCCCCAAAAAGTGTTTACAAACGTTTTACTTAGTTCTTTTGTTAGTTAGTTAGCTAGTTGTCAGTTAGTTTTACTTAGTTCTTTTGCGTTGAGAGTTTCTTTCAAATGAACCGTCTCTTAACAGTTTCCTTATTTGAGGGACAACAAACACTCCTTCCTCAATTTTGACCTCACTTAACCTTGGAAACATTTTTTTAAAGAATAAAAATTGGATATCCAGCTTCTTGACAAAAATTTTAATCAGACCAAGTTTGATATGAAGAGTAGAGAGAATATTTACATTGGGATACATTGGCAACATCTTGTTTTCCAGGAACCATTTCAGTACGTGCCGGCCAATATTGCTGTTCATAGTGTATGGCTTTTGCTCGACTATCCCACTGACAATGAAAGCAACAATGTTTTGTGTATCCTCCCTGAAAACCAGTAAGCAAAGCAAGAGTATTTTTAAGTTTTCGTAAGTTTCCTTCATATAAGCTGCAAAAGCAACTGGAACTGAGGCACATTTATTGCTATTGTGCAACAACACCGCTTTTAAGCTTTTGCTAGAAACGTCAATGAAGAGCCTCCAGTCGGATGCACAATAGTCCACCTCTGGGAGGGAGATACAGATTCAAAAAATATGAATGTCAGTGCAGACCTAACTTTAGATTTCACGAAATGTCACCGCAGACCTAGCTGAAATTTTGCTATGAATGGGGAGTATCGATATTGATAATTTGCTTGAAAACGGTAAAGATCAAAAAATTATATTGAACATTATCCACCAATATTTGAAATGACCGTTGTTTAACAAAAAAAACTTAATGTAATCGAACTGTGAAATTCGTAGTGTCCATTGTATAGAGAAAAGAAGACGTCTAGGATAAGAAAGACGGTAGATAAGAAAAATATGTAAGAGGGAAGTGTTTGAATATTCCAAAATGATCGATAGCCCCTGTGGTTTTGTAAGACAGGGAATATTAAGGGTGCGATCAAATATTACGTTACCCTCAAGGCAATGGAAGTTGTAGCGGAACGGCTACGCTTCCGCTATTTCAAAACATTGCGCATTGCAAACGGTATTTTTACGGAAGAAATTGTTTCATTAATAAAACTGTATTTAATAACTGGAGTTATCCAAATCATTGTAATTGGGATTCTCAGATCCCCTTTTGATCTTTGATCTACATATTACTTATTGGTCTTACTTATTAGATTCTTCCACCGACGAACCGACGTGTCACCCCATGGAAAATAATTCAAATTTGCTGCCCACGACGGCATGATGAAAAATCATCGAACACTACCGCCACCTCCATAATGGGTCACGAAGTTTTCGAAGATCAGCCACCAACCTACGTGTATTTACATTGCAGCGGAGTTGTGACTTAGCTCATTTGACAGAAGCGATCGCCTGCAAAAGCGAATGACCGTTGAAAAGTGTGGGACAATCAGATAGTGCCAGTGACACATCGGTTCATCGGTGATTCAACGGTGGGGTCTGTAGAAACGTAGGGCTTTTGACGAGAAGCAATTACACGAAAATACGGAAAATAAAAAATTACAAATCAGCTTGTCACAAAAAATCATGTAAGATTTTGAACGCAAATAACACAGTCTACTTTTAATAAGTTTTCGAGATATTGAATAGTGTTGAAATTTTCCCATGTATAAATTGTAACATTTCCATATGTAAAAAGTTTGAAAATTGATCAAATTTTTGCAATCAAAAGCAGCAAAATTAACCAATCACAAACTAGCAACATAAAACCAGGCGTCTTCCTTGAAATCGGCTTTTTCTTGTTGGGACATCCTATAGAGCTTGCTGACGTTTACTCATCCTTCTCTTTCAAGCGCATGGGGAGGATAGGATTTGTAGGAATTCCGAAGCTTCCGAAGCGTTTCCCGATGATAACAAAACCCATTCTTTCTGTGCGCGTGCAAGTGAAAGATGACTAAACATCAGCAAGCTCTATGAGCAACATCGCGGGGCATACCGGCAGAACCAGAGCTGACAGTAGTCGTCGTCCCAGTCCGAAATGCCACAGTAGCAACGAGTTGTAGTGTCTTCACCAGGCGGTTGTCAAGCTGTCAAATGTTTGTTGCCTCCAATCAAGCGAATGCCGACGGCACTAACATTCATTCACATTCAGACATTCATTTTCGTCGTGCAATCAAATCGTCATGACAACATTTACACAACCATTTAAAACACATGCTTTCAAAGGAGTGTCAAATCTTGGTTACGACGTTATAAAATATCACTAAGATTTGTTCAGTTTTCAGTTTCCAACAAAGAAGGAGAATATAGTAAATAAACTATCTGTCATTTAGCTGGCTTCTCTCTCTCATCATACTATTATTCTTCAAGCGGCAGCTGCCACTCCAAGATTTTTTAAAGCTTTGTAATAATGAATTTGAAATCCCTCCGTAGGGAGTGAAAAATAATTACGGGAAGTTCCATTAAGTAAGTCACGTAAAAACCCTCTTCCTTCCTACGTCACACGTTTTGTATTAAACCTCAACATTTTTGTACAATTCGCCACGCTGCTCTGTGTAAGCACTCCCCCCCCAGGGTTACGTATTTTCTGTATGCCCCCTGTACTCCGGACACTTCTTACTACTCCGGCTGCAATATTTCATAAAACACTTAATATTTAAACTACCCGCACTCGGAACGTTGTTTATAACTCGTGTAAGTCACGCACCGGCTTCAACGAAATTAACGAAAACATTGATGACACGCAAAACAAAAATGGGTAATTATGCGCGTCGCATGCTTTGATATATTTCTCATGTTTACGATTTGCTTGCGTCATGACGTTTAGTTTTATTTCTATTTCGTGTGTAGTATCTGGATCTCCCTCCCAGGTCCACCTGTAGCGCATTCATCAAACCTTGCACATTGTGACAAAAAACTAGATCCCCATCCATCGAGAAGTACTGCACATTGTTGGAATGCCTCTTACGGTAAGATGATATCTTGACGTCTTTCTCTACAACTTTCCACTGCTTGAGTCTGGAAGCCAAAAGCTCTGCTTTCGTTTTGGGTAGTTCTAGGTCTCGAATCAAATCGTCTAACATTCCCTGGGAAATTAAATGAGGCTCATCGGATTACGGAGGCGTAAAATCTGGATCATCTTCAGTACTTTCTCCATTGACGCAGGAATGTAACTCATCGTTTGAATCTGACTCATCAGAAAATTAAGAAATATTTGGAGGTACAGGTACTGACGTGGTTTCGGTTCGCAACAGTGGTATGGTCGGATGTTCGATTTTGTGTTTAACTGATTTAGAATACCCATGCATTTTCATTAAACAGAAGTAACATTCAGTCGCGTGATCACTGGGATTACTCCATAGCATAGGTTTAGCAAAAGCCAAACCTTTGTGCGAACCTTTCATCCATCCAATCAACGTTCGGTGGCATAACCGGCAGGAATATTTTGGAACCCACAGAAGCTCACGACCCGGAACTTCGACGCCAAAGTATGATTTATATGCATTATGCATTGCAGCTGTAACACCTTTTTTCTGTCCTTTCAGTATCAAACGTCCACAAATAAAGCAAAATTTAACCGGATCGTTCAAACAAATTCGCGACATATTTACTTAATATACGCACTCGTTGCACTGTTCAAGCTTACTCGAAATGCGAAGGAAACGGATACACTTATGCTCTCTTTCGATTATTTCAATATGTGTCCAGCACGACGAAAAAAGACAACAACATTAATGCAAGTCAATTCTCGCGCTTAGTTTCATAGGGGCGTAACTGTATTGATCGATTTCTTTTCGTCGATGTTTTCTTTTTATTATTGTAGCGAATTGCGCTGGTTTGTCGATGATTTAATGATTTGGTGCGATAAAGGATGAATATATATTGCACCAGAATCGATAATCACGGTTGTAACTTTTGAAACAGTTGAGCTATTAACAAAATATAAAATCGATTAAGAGAAATCGATCAATACAGTTACGCCCCTATGAAACTAAGCGCGAGAATTGTTCTATCACCCATGTTTTGTTTCTTTTGTTCTCGTTATTGTTGAATCATATGCTGCTGTTGTTTTCTCACTGCTTATGTGAGTAACCTACTCTAGTCTGTGAGTGAGAAGCTAAAATTCGGCAAAAAACCAAATTTCCATAAACATTCGATTTGTTTACGTACTGAGTTAGGTCCAACAACTCCAACAAGGTCCGCAACGTCCATTCTATGAAGTCCAAGCTTTGCTCACAAAGTGAGAAGCTAAAATTTGGCTTTGCTGAACTAATACCACAACTAATACACGTGCTGAATAAAGTCCAACAATTTATGTACATTCCGCAAGGTCCATTCTATGATGTCCAAGCTTTGTTCACAAAGTGAGAAGCTAAAATTTGACAAATAAACCAAATTTTCTTAAGGTCACTCCTGACGGAATCCAAGATTAAAAGTGCTCGCGTTTTCGGGGGCACATCACTCGATTCAGAGGCGGCGCACAACTGTCATTTTTGTTTATTTAGCTTTGCTGCGTCGCAGCATGCGTGAAATAATAAAAATGACAGTTGTGCGTTGCTTCCGTATCTAGTGGTGTGCCCCCGAAAACGTGAGCACTTTTAATCTTGGATTCCGTCAGGAGTGACCTTAAAAGTATGTATTTTTGTGATTTTCTTCTTCGTTTTTCACAACAAAAGTTTGTACTGAATAATGTCCAACAACTTATGTAAATTCCGCAAGGTCTTTTCTATGATGTCCAAGCTTTACTCAGAAAGTAAGAAGCTAAAATATTATAAAAAAAAATTTCATGAAAATACGTACCGTTTACCTTTGTGATATTTTCCAACAACCGTTTCCAACAACCAATGTACGTGCTGAATTAAGTCCAACAACTCTTGTACATTCCGCAAAGTCTATTCTATGAAGTCCAAGCTTTGCTCACAAAGTGAGAAGCTAAAATTCAGCTTTGCCGAACTTAGACACCACTTTTCCATGAAAATACGTACAACTAATGTACGTGCTGAAATAAGTCCAACAACTAATATGCATTCTGCGAGGTCCATTCTTCGTAATCCGAGCTTAGTTCTGAAAATGATAAGAAAAAATCGGGCTTTGCCGAACAGAGAAACTATATTTTCATAAAAATACGTGCTTTTGTGAAATAAAACCCGTTTTTCTCAAAAACTATACTGCCGTTCTACGCATAATTGTCCCATGTACATAGGAAATCTCAGCGAACATGGGACAAATCTAGAGTGCTTTGAAAATAGGTTGTATGTGCAAAAGAGAGTCTCTCTTTGGATCTATTCTCTTTCGATTATTACGAAACTGTACAAAAGTTTACTTAGAATTTCTTGGCAGATATCCAAAGACAATAGCTTTGTCTATCATGCTGAAGTGGAATCGTAGCAAAACATGCAAAACTAGCCGATTTATTAGCGAAAGAGAGCGTGATCAAAGAGAATCTCTCTTTTGCACATACGACCTATTCTCAAAGCAATCTAGCAATATAGCGGCAGTATACGTGTTACAAATAATTTGAGCACATATTCAAATTCAGCGAAAAAAAATCTTTTTAGTACATATAAAATTGTTGAAGGGAGTAGAACACTGTTGACTAGTGTAATTTTATACATGATAAAGACCAAGTACTTTCTGTGCATTCAAAAATAATTTACGAACGTATATGCGTGGCTTTATTGGTTTTAGGACTACACTATGTAATAGTGCCAAATATAATAGGTTTGGCGACGTATACGTTGTGGCCAACATATTGAAGCAGTTAGATAAATGTTACAAGATTTAACAGAATTAAAAATCGACAACATGCTCAACTTGTATTAACTGTAAAGGTAACATCCATTCGATTAAAATGACTCTAAACTGTGTTTACATCATCGTCAAGTATTCTACTAACAACCCTTGACCCAAGTTACTAATCTGGATCACTTTGAAAAAGTGGCTTTTGACCGTCTTTCTGAAGATTGGTCCTACTGTGCGCCGCCGCCGATGATTTTTGGCTGGCGCGCCGCCGATCATAATTTTGCCACGCCGAATACTAATCGCAATAAAAAAAAAGCTTGATTCGAGTCGCGTAAAGTACGAGACATTGAAGATGATCTTACAGTTGAGGACGAAATACGTATCTGTAAAGCAATGGTGAAATCAATTGGAATAGTACTAAGCTTGTTTTATGTAAAGAGGCTGCACTCATAACAAAGAGACATAATGTCAAAATTGGAACGGCGCGCTTGCTGTCAAATCAGTTGTTCCAATCGAGCACAAGGTTCTTAAAGGTAGGAGTATTGCGCCACTTATATAATGCAGGCACTTGGCAGGCAGTTTTATGATAGCTTATACATATTGTTAAGGTGGAACTCGTCAGAATTAAATTTCAAATCTACCTCAAGTAATAGTGTCTCTAAGTCAGTGTGATGACATACATTGTCTTGGTTAATGAATAGGTTGGTTGATTAGTTTGTGAGTTTGAATGAGGCTTATCTATTATATTTAATCTACTGAGTAGAATAAGACATAAAATGTTTTACTGATCGTTGGAATTCTTCTAAGCCAAGGCCTCATTCAGTCGGGCACCTAAACCTGTAGGTGACTCGTAAATTATGTTTGTTCTGGTACATAAGCTCTTGTGAAGACTTGAATACATGCCCAAAGCACCTCCATTCTTAAAGGATCTTTCACTGGTGACGGTAAATCAATGCAATTCGAGAATTCTAAGTTTGATAGCACATTCATCATCTTGACAATATTTATTTTTGATTTTTTTTAATCAATCAGGCCACTCATTCAATCAGTTTTTTTTTTTTATTTGTGCTATTAGGACAGTTGACTTATTTGGCAAACATATTTAGCAAATTTATTAAATTCCTACTGTGAATGCTTTTCCAGTTTTTTGTCCAGTATAACTAATTTTCATTTTGAAATCAATTTTGATAAGATTGACAAAACCACTTGATATACTTCCCGAGCAAAAATTAATAACTTATTGATAACAAATTCTATTATCCGGTTATCAGACATTTTGATAACTGAATTTGTTATCATTTTGGCTGAATTAACAGCCAACATAACAAAAATGATACCAGAATTTTGCTCCTGAAATAACTAAATGAAAACAAATTAAGTTATCACTGATACCAAATTGATAACACATTTTGTTATACATGTTATTCACTCAAATAACTAATTTAGTTATTATTTTATTATCAGCCATCACTGTTTTATCGACCAAAATACTTAAATCTTCTTTGCCGACTTCGTTACGCATTGAAAAAAATGTTGGCATTCACTGGGATTCGAACTCGAATCGAATGATTGTACGGCGTCGTCTCCAGGCACTCACCCAATTACGCTTTCTTGAGGATCAGGAGAGAAGAGCATTACGCTTTCTACGATCTTGCATTTACTGAAGACTATTTATAATCAAATCAGGATACCACTTATAACTTATGTAAATAACAGTCGGCTGGACAGAGTGCAAAGCAGAATAACTTATTAATAACAAACTTAATTATCCAGTTATATTGATAACTAGAATTGTTATCATTCTGGTTGAATTACAAGTCAACATAGCAAAAATGATAACCGCAATGAATTTCATTCAAAATAGCGAATCGGCAATCAATTAGGATAAATACGGTTCATCGTCCTTTTATTGAATACATTTTGTTTTAAGTTGTGACCGATTAAATAATAGGCTTAGGTTAGTTTTTCTCTCTTATATTATCAATCATTAGGTTGCTAGCAGTACCATGCTGTAAATCGATTTCGGTTATAGGTTTTATTCAAACTAAACCACAGCCTTGCATTTCACAGTGAAATGTTTCATGTTTTCATATGCATATATAAACATAAACACTGCTGATCCCAGGAAGAATTATTCCGTGAAAAAATGTTGCTATTCGGAAATGTACGAAAAAGGTTGATTTTGGTACATATGGTTATGTGGCCATTTCGTGTGGCTACCTAGTCCACAACGCGCATTTTTGCTTACAATGTCAGCCGGGTCGACTAATTAAACATATTTTTTGGGCTACTGTGATGGTCCATTCAAACACCTTCCAAAGGATTTTCTATTTCACATTTCGATATTCCTATGAGTCGACCGTCCTTTCAACATCGACTATTGGAGGTTAGAGGTGTGCGCCGGTCTGATATTCGTCGGCGGCGGCGTTTGTCAGAATTTCGGTCGGCGGCGGCGGCGTTTTCGGCGTCACGCCGACAGCCATTTTAGTCGGCGGCGGCGGCGGCGTGGATCGGCGTGGCGATTTTTTTAAACGATCTTCTAAGATTTTTTTTTGCATTTTTTCGGGATATTTTCATGACATTAAAAGAAGAATCTTTTGAATTTCGCATAAAAAATCTAATGCACTTCTCCAGAAAAATCTATAATATTTCCTAAATTTGGAAAATATTTTCGGATTGTTTGAAGTTTCGAGAAATCTTTGGAATGACCAAGAGAAGCTCTTTTGAATTCCCTAACAAAATTGTTTGGAATTTCAGCAGAAAATTTATCGCGATTTACATGAGAAACTTCAGAATTTTCACAAAAAAACGTTCTTAACTTCTACAGGAAAAATTTCGGAAATTTATGAAAAGTTCCTGTTGTGTTTCTGTTGAGTATTCTTCCAAATTTGCAAAGAACATTATTGATAATTGTAGTTAAGTGCAGCTGGAAGAATGGATGTTTTACCGTTGGCTTTCTCAGTCTAGAATAATAAAGACGGCTAGTTTGGCATGGCCAACGATATAACAGTCAATTCTTAAGAATTTCCGCAGAATTTCCTGGAATGATCAGGGGAAATTCTCCGTAAGTTTAACGGAAACTTCTTCAGAATTTCCGCTGAGGATTGTTCAAAATGTTTCAACGAAAAATTGTTCGAAATTATTGGATTTCTACGAGAAATTCTTTGTACAGTAGACGTTCGATAACTGAAAGTCATTTAACTGCAATGCTTTTAACTGAATTTCGAAAGCTGCATAGCAGTGAACAATCAGATGCACATCTTTTTTGACGACGTCTGACAATTGTTTGACGTCAAGAATGCGTCGCAGTTATCGACCGCCATTCGCTAACTGAAACGAAAATATTTTGCTGTTATCGAAGAACTAATGTATTGTCCATACGAAATTCTTGGGTAATTCCATTGGCCGAAAACCGTATGTCAGATCTGGTAATTTGGTCGAAAAATTCGTTTTCCCTAATAGTTCGTTTGGCCGAATAGGTCTTCTTCTTCTTCTTCTTATTGGCATTACATCCTCCACTGGGAAATTGCCGCCTCGCTGCTTCAGTACGAGGTTAGTGTTCATTCAGCACTTCCACAGTTATTAACCGCGAGGTTTCTAAGCCAAGTTACCATTTTTGCATTCGTATGTCATGAGGCTAACACGATGGTACTTTTATGCGCAGGGGAGTCGAGACAATTTCCTAATTGAAAATTGCCTAGACCGGGACCGGGAATCGAACCCAGCCACCCTCAGCATGGTTTTGCTTTATAGCCGCGCATCTTGCCGCTAGGTTAAGAAGGGCCCCTCCCATGGTTATCAACCCAAAATGCCGTTTGGCCGATATGGTCGTTTGACAGAAGGGTCATTTGTCCGAAAATATCGTTTAGGCCAACACTGCCGTAATCTGAAAAAGTGACGTATACGCCATTTTCCAAAAATGGTGTTAACAAGTACTACTCATCGAGCTCTTTAACAGAAAAATGGAAAACATGCATGTTGTAAAATGGCTGTTACGTCACTTTTCCAGATTACGGCAGAACAGGTCATACGGGCAAATGTCAATAACTGGTATCAGGTATCAGAACGTCGGCTCCACCTCAATTTGGGAGATTTGTGCCATTCGACTAAACGTCTTTTTTGGCAAAATGATCGCAGAAAGGACATTTATGGGCCAAATGGCTCTTTCTGCCAAATGACATTTTTTACCAAACGGCATTTTTACTCAAATGATGTATATTGACTTTTTCACCCGAACGGCATTTTCAGCCAAATGACCTGTTGGGGTAAACAACTTTTTACAGGTCCGTCCAGATTTTCCTTTTGGCTGTACATCGCTTTCGGCCAAACTACATTTTCGGTCAAACCAGTTTTGATCTGATAACAGTTTCCGTGAAACGTTTTGCTAAATGGTACCTGGCTAGATGTCTTTTGGCCTAAAGTCCAGTATTTAGGGTATGATGGGGCAAGATGGGTCGCCTAAGGCGAACCCTGAATATCTCAAAACAGAAACTTTTTAATTCAACTTTTCAACATGGATCTATAAAACTAGCTCATAATCTGTAAGCCAGGGGTATGAAATAACAAAAAATCCACTTTTAATTCCATTTCGAGTCATTAAAGTAGAAGTCTATTTTTCTGTCAATCAAAAAATGACGGGGTAAGATGGGTCAAACAGCGGGGCAAGATGGGTCACCTTTAAATATTGCAATTAATATTGTTTTTATTCGCAATATTGAATTACACAAAGATAGATAGCTTTATTGCCAATGATTATATTGAATAAAAAATAATTTTTAAGCCTTGGATGAAGAAATGGCTCTACATTTAAAAATGTCTGCAAATTCTAATGAAAAAAAGCCGTCTAAGTATTGCTTTCTTAAAGACAATAAATATACATTTTCAAAAAACAAATTAACATCATTACGTCAAAAGTAACCTTAAAATGATTAAACCAGCAATGGAAAATATGTTTTGAATACGAACTATGCCCTTCAATATGTGCTGACCCATCTTGCCCCATTTGTAAGTTCGTGTTAGAATGTCTAATTTTCAATCAAATTTATTTATTTCAACGCAGTTAGTATAACATCACCTACATTACTTATAATACGTTCACTATGTTACTAAAAATGTTTAAATTTTACATTGCTCGACGAGATTACACGTTTTATAGAAAGTGTGTTTCGCAGAAGAAACAATGCTGAAAAATATTTTACCTTGCCATACTCTACCAAAATAAAATTTTATCATCAAATCGAGTGATAATAAAGTAAAACCAAATTATTCCTCCTACAAAGTCATAATCTCCACATTAAAATGTACACGATGCTCAAAAACGGCCCTGACCCATCTTACCCCGTGACCCATCTTGCCCCGCCTAACCCTACTTAAAAATAGAGGCAATGGAATTTTGTTCCATATTACCCGTTCAGTACGAGGTTCAGGCCGTATGACCCCATTGGACCAAATTACATTTTTGGCCAAATGGCCCATTCTGTCAAAAAACTATTTCTGCTAAATGGCATTTTTGGCCAACGAACGTTTCGGCCAGACAACCTGTTAGGGCAAACGGCTTTTTCGGCCAAACTACCAGCTGCCCGTCTGTCACTCTCGGTCAATGGAACTTACCATGAATTTATAATCGAAAATAGAGACAATTTTCTGAGGAAATCCAAAAACAATCCTCAACAATTCTGAGCATTTTTCCGATGTTTTAAAGTTGGCTATGCCAAACTAGCCGTTTAATGATGAACTTCTCCCTGCGAAAAAAAATCACTCTAATAAATTAATCTCAATTAACCCGTATCGACCTGAGTGAAGGAAAATAATTCAAATCACTGCCATTTCGTCATTTTTAGTCGTATTGGCCTGATTTTATCACTGTTCTGATCGTACGGATCGCAGAATCCAGAATACATTTAGGGACTTGTGATGTGGTCCTCCTATCCGGAGTTATTCCGGTGGGTCACTGGGTCAGATGCAGTATATTTGACCACAACTTATTTTTTTTTGGCTCTATAAGTGCAACAAAATGTTACTTTTTTAGTCTCATTCCTTTCATTTAGGTTCATTTGTATGTAGGGATTATGTCAGTACCAAAAATCATGGTGACACCTGTTCCAGAAATGGCCAAAACGAGGTTTCTTCGAACTAACCCTTTGGGAACCGGCCCAAAATGGACAGTTCAATATTTTTGCACCATACTAGCAATATGGGAATCAAACTTCAGTATTTTGGATGACAAATGGAATTATAACATTCAGATATCATATTGGCCACCCTGGGCCCAATTCTAAGGCTCTTGGAGAAGCCTTCGGGGGCACCAAAATCAGCCAATTTCAAAATAACACAAACTTTGGCAATATTGGTATCAAACTTCAGCATTTTGCAAGACAAGTGGGATTATGACACCCAAATATGATACTGGCAACCTTTTGACCAGTTCCGAGGCCCTTGGGGACGTCTCCCGGGGCACACAAATCTGCCAATTTCAAAATATCAAATTGGGGAAGTCAACGTTAAAGCACAGACAAACAGACGTAACAGCATGAACATTTTTTCTGAAAAATCCATCGCTCAGCTCCTATACCACCATCTTGCGAACTTCTTACACAAAACAATGTTTCGTATGACATAGTCACCAGGCGCTATAGTGGAATGTCAAACTCAAAGGATTACGACGCAAGCGCCTCTAGTTGTGAAACGCGCAATCAATCAAATTCAAATTGGTCGTTAAAGTCATGGTCGATGATATTTTCCTTAGAGTTACGTCTGTTTGTCTGTGGTTAAAGCATCTCTTTTACTAGTCACAATTTTCAGTGCGAATTTCAAAGAATTCTCCACATAGACTCAATAGGAACTTTCCGTGAATATTCCGAATATTTTCCTGTAGACATTTGGAACAACTTCCCGTAAAAACTTTGAAGAGATTCTCATGTAAATCCCAAACAATTTTTCTTGGTAAATCCAAAAAGCTCCTCTTGGTAATTCCAAAGAGTTCTCGAAACTTGAAAGTATTTCCCATGGAAAATCCGAAAATAATTTTCAAATGAATATTCTAAAAAAAAAACTTGAAGTATTTTCTGGGGAAGTTCATCATTTTTTTTAGGCGAAATTTAAAAGATTCTCCCGTTATTATCGTTAAAATATCCAAAATTACCAACTCAGCCGAACGACACTTTCGACCGAATGTCCATTTCGACCGAATTGCCCTTTCGACCAAACGACTATTTAGAGCTCTTCGAAATTTTAACAATATATTGTATGGAATTTTCATGGAAATAATTGGTATCTTCACAAAAATTCTCTGGAGTTTCAACGTAATGTTGTAGAGATCTATCAGGAAACTATACGGATAATGCACTGAATCTTCGGAGTTTCCACTGAAAATTTGAATCGGCGTGGAAAATTATAGATCAGCGGCGTGACAAATTTTAAACGGCGGCGCGCCGATGCAAAAATGCCGGCGGCGGCGAGCCAAAAACTGTCGGCGGCGGCGGCGTGGCGCGGCGGCGCACACCTCTATTGGAGGTTTGACTGCAGAAGATCTTGCTCGTTAGGTTTAAACTGTCAGTAGTTGAGCAATTACTCTTTGGTTGAGCACATTAATAAATCGACTAAAGTGCGAGCATAATTGTTTTCTCTACAACACACCAGAACGTTGAAATTTCTTGATTATCCGACACTTCCAGTTAAATTTTCCGCTTCCCCATATACATAAGCACTGTAGATCCCAAGACGAATTATATTGCGGTTAGTCAATACTATTCACCGTTCCTGAATGAGCACATGCCCTTGGATCATATGTTCCGGGCAGAGGGAGGACAACGGATTTTTTTTCATATGGAGTTTGGCAAGTATGACAGTACCCTCTTTTTTGGCGCATAAATTTATACTCCAATGTCAAAATGCTCATATACTATTATAAATTGTGGTGGTATTTGTAAAAATTTGTATTGTTTACCATTTTTACAAGAGAGAGTGGTGTCGAAAGCACATATTAAATTAAAGATCGCAACGAACAAAAATACACCAAATCCGTAAATATGTAGTGTTTTCACTTTATTCCTTACGCGAAATATGCAGATAAATAATTATGTTGGTAGAAAAAACTCTGTGCTGAGCAGAAACAGTTGTTTCTTGCATTATCCAAACTTTGTGCGTTTCAGAACATTCTCACTCACTGCAGTGTTTATTTCTCATAGACTACGGCTTGGTGTTAGTGCCGTCGGCATTCGCTCGATTGGTGGCAACAAAAATTTGACAGCTTAGCACCCGCCTGGTTCCGGGAGCTGCAAGACCATTTTAAGTACTTATCAAACTACAACGCTTGGTTCCCAGATACATATTTCATTATTCAACAACACCTGAAATGAAAGTAAAGTTAATAAGCAGAGTATAAAACAGATAGGAAAATTTCAACTTTTGTGAAAATTCCTATGTTGACAGAGAAATAAACAAAACAGTAAATATCGTTAGTAACGAGGAAAATCACAGTCTGCTTAGACGAAAATTTCAGTTCAGTGTTTGGAAACAGCTCTTGTCACATTATTCATAGCATTGGCCGGGTACATTTAGCAGAAGTATTGTGCCTTGTTGACATCTTTCATAATCATTTTTTCAAGGCTTCTACAGATCTGGCATTTATCGGTACAAACCACCGCGTGGCGGTCAAATTTTCGAAATTATCAAAGTATTGTCGCGCTTATCTTTTTCTAGACTTTCGCGGCGGTCTTACTCTCGCAGGCTGGACTGCGAAGGTAGACGTCATGATAGTCGCCGGGTTAAAAGATAGGGAAAATTTTCCCTCTCAAAACAAAACCACGTGCTTTTCGCCAAATGACAGCAGTACTCGATTGTATTAGTGAGAGGCAACCGGAGTCACTGAGTACATGCAGGGTGTTTATCATGACAAGTGCATACGGTGGGTAAGATTTTTATTGACTCTGTCGTGTTTAGTGACTGTTGCGATTACTTGAGAAGCAGCCAGCAGGACGCCGCAGTATTCTATATTTTCTCGAGATGCATAATAGCTTTTTTGCTACAGGTATGTTTTTCTTAGGCGCCTATCTGGCGCTTATTTTTGGTTGCGTCGAAAAATAAGCGGATGAGTAGATTTCTTTATGCGCTGTACAATATATTTGAAAGAATAGAATGCTTGGCCCGATATCTGAACGACGTGAAATTTAGAAGAAAATGCCTAATTTGTATTGATAATACATTTTGTTATTATTCAGTTATCAGTTAATCACATGATTGATAACTAAATATCAAGTTGATAATAAGGATAACTAATCCTGTTATCAGTTTGATATCATTTCAGTTATCTGCCTTTGCTCGGGTTTCTGGTAAATTCCTCCAAAAACTTTCCTTAAAAAACCTTAAGAAAATTTCTAACGAAGTTTCTCCGAAAATTCTTTCCGGCTATCCATTACAGATTTCTTCGGAAATTCCTTATGGAATGCAAACGAAAGAATTGTTTCAGAAATTCCTACGGAATTCCTTCGGAAGTTTATTTAGCAATTCCTCCGGAAATTTCTTGAGGAAATTCTCAAGATATTCCATTGCGAGTTTCTTCGAAAATTGTTTAGCAACTCTTTATTTTTCTAAGCAATGCCTCCGAAAGTTTCTTCGAGAAATCCTTCGAAAAATATTCCTAATGAATTTTCTTCGGCAATTATTCAATAAGATCCTTAAATAAATTCTTCTAGATATTGCATAGGGGATGTCTTCAAAATTACTTAAAGAATTTCTTCAGAACTTCTTCCAGAAATTCCTTTAAAACATTCTCCGGGAATTCTTCCAGAGTTTCCTGCAGTGAGTTCTTTCCGAAATTCTTTCAGTAATACCTTTAGAATTGTGTTTGTTGTTTATTGTTTTTTTATATTCTTCGAAAATTAAATAAGTAAGTCCATCGGAAACTATTTTATTATCTAATAAATTTTCAAATGATTTCCTTGAAGAAAATTCAAAAGAATTTCTGATGAAATTTACGAAGGAATTCTCGAAGGAATTAAAGAAATCCCTGGGGAAATATCCGAAGAAATTCTTGGCGATTTTATTTTCGATATTTTAAGGAGAAAAATCTTGAGAAGTTCACAAATAAATTTTTGAAGCAGTGCTTGAAGAAGGGTTTTGTGCAAAAAAATTCCAAATGAATTTTCGAAAGCATTTTTAAAAGAGCGCCAGAATGGATTTTCGAAAATAATTCTCATTGGAACTGCTAAAACAGTTTTTGAAGGTATTTCTAAAAGACTTTCCAAAAGAAATTTCCTCAGGAATTCATAAAATATTTTTGGAAGGTTTTTTTTAAAGGAATTTGCGGAAAATTCCCAAAGGAATCAATAAAGAAATTCCTAATAGAATTTCAAAGTGACTGCCTATTGGCCATGGGCGTAGCCAGGATTTCGAGAAGGAGGGGGCAACTTTTTTGGTCTTCTAAATCGTAGTTTTATAGTAGTTTTATAAAAACACATGAATATTAACACATGAAATCAAATCCAAACCAAATCGAAACAATAATGATTAAAACAATAATGGATTTAAAAATGCGTGATTTATTGCCCATCAGATATTTTTAAATAAAGTGAGAAAAATATTAACAAACTTAGTATTCAGAAAGAATATAAAATCGGCTATAACAATTATTATAAAAATCCTGCATTCTTCCATAAGTTTAAGAAAACTAGAACCATACAGTTGAATTTCTAAACAAATCCACTCTGAAATAATATTTATTATTATTATAAAATAGGCAGAAAAATCAATATGCAAGCTTTCTCCAGGAGTTCCTTCGACAATTGCTCCTGGCATTCTATCCGCAATTCTATCAGGGATTCTTTAGGAATGCCTCCAGCAACTTATTCGGCAGTGTCTTCAGGAATTCCACCATAAATTTTGCCGGGAATTGATCCGAAAATTCCACCATTATTTACTCCATAAAAATCTTAACGAACTTCTTTATAAGCTCTGCAGAATTCCCTGCAATAATTCAAATAATTTCGTGCTGTTTCCCATAATTTTTAAGAATAAGAATATTCCGTGGCAATTCCGCAGAATTGCTAGTAAACATTCCTGAGAATTTCAAGAAAAATCTTCGAATTTCTTGTGTAAATTCCATAAAATTTTCCGTGAATTGTTTCGAATAATTTCTTGTGAAAATTTCAAAGAATTTCTCCAGGAATTCCACCGGAAATTGATACAGAAATTATACCGAATATGAAATCAACAATGGAATTTTCGGAGGAATTCCTAGATTAATTCGCAATGAAATCCTGAAAGAATTCCGGTGGAAACTTCAAGATTCCCACTGGGAGATCCTCCAGGAGTTTCTCCGAAAATTCCTCCTGGAATTCTTCCAGGAGTTCCACCGGCATTTCCACCAAGAATTTCTCTAGGATTTCCTTCGAGAATTATTCCGGTAGTTCTATCGGCAGTTCCTCTGAAAATTCTTCCGAGAATTTCGGCAGAATTGGAATTTATTTAGGCTTTTTCAGGAATTTATATAGATTTTCCACCAGAAGCTCCTCCGAGATTTCTCTGCGAGCTCCTCAGGGAATTCTCCGGGAGGTCCTCCGATGATGATGATGGTCCAGCTACAAACCCCAACAAAGGTTTCAGCTAGACGAGATTTGTCTATAAGATGAATTCTCTTGTTTCCGAGAATGCTTCTGGTAGTTTCTTCGGGGTTCCTTTGAAAATTCTCCCGGGAGTTTCTTCAGAAATTCTTCCAGAAAATTCCTTCGAGAGTTCCTCCGGGAATTCCACCAGCAATTCATCCGGTAGTTTCTCCGGAAATTCCTCCGGGAGTTCCACCAGAAGCTATTCTAGGAAATTATTCATGCTTTTTTCAGGAAATCATTTAGGCTTTCTTCAGAAATTAAGCTGGAAATTCCTCCCGAAGTTCTTCCGATAGTTTCTCTGGGAGCTCATCCGGGAGGTCCTCTAGGAATTCTTCTAGGAGTTCCTCCTGAAATTCCTCCGGGAGTTCTTACGGGAGATCTTACGGGAGCTCCTCCGGCAGTTCCTTCGGGAATTCCTCCGGGAGATCCACCAGCAGTTTCTACGAGAATCCCTCCGGGAGTTTTACCGGCAGTTTCTCCGGGTGTTTCTCTGAAAAGGAACTCCCAAAGGAACTCCTAGAATAATTCTCGGAGGAACTGCCGGTGGAATTTCTGGAGGAATTTATTGAAGAACTACAGGAAGAATTTCCGGAGGAAATCCTGGAGGAACTCTCGTAAGAATTCTAGGATGAACTCCCAAAGGAACTTCCGTAAGAATTCCAGGAGGAACTCTAGGAAGAATTCTTAAAAGAACCTCCCGGAAGAATTCCCGTAAGAACTCCCAGAGAAATTCTCCGAGGAACTTCTGGAGGAATTTGTAGATAAATGCCTAAAGAAATGCTAAATGAATTCCTGGAAGAAAGCCTGATTGAATTCCCGAAGGAACTAGAGGAAGAGAAAAAATATTTCTGAAGGAACTTTCGAAATCCCATTTCCCGTGAAATTCCTGCCAAATATCGTCTAGGAATTCCTTGTAAAGTTCCTGGAGGTATTACCGGAGAATTTCTTGGAAAAACTCCTGGAAGAACTCCCGGAGAAACTCCCACAAGCACTTCCGGAGGAATTCCCACATGGAAGTCCTGAAATAATTCTTAGAGAAGTTCCTAAAGGAATTTCCGAAAAAATATCTGAAGGAATTCCCAAAAAAATACCAGGAGGAATCAATGCAGAAATTCCCAGACGAAATCCTGAAAGTATTCCCAGAAGAATTGCTGAAGGAAATCCTCGCGGATTGTTCCGAAGAAATTTCTGGAAGAACTCTTGGCAGATATCCGAGTAAATTCCGAGTGAAGCCCGGAAGGAATTCTAGTACACTTCCGCGGAAAATCTCCCGGAGAAATTCCTGGAGAAGTACCTGAAGAAACTCCCGAAAAAATATCTGTAAGAATTTCTGGTAAGAGTTCCGAAAGGAATGCCCAGAGAAGTTCTTAGAAGAATTTCCGAAGGAATTTCTTATAGATTTACAAGTGAAATTATGGAGCTAAATCGGAGGATTTCCGTCATAAATTTTTGAAGAAACTTCTGGTAGAATTTTGGGAAGAAATTCCGTATGTATTCTTGACGGAACTCTCGAATGCATGCCTGAAGGAAATAACAGATTCTTTCTGAAGAAAGAATAGCAGTAAATCTTAGAGAGAAGAAAAGAAATCTTCAAGAAATTTCCTCATGAATTTCCTAAAAAAAAATTAGTGGGGGGTTTTCTAGATAAGGAGGAATTCCAATTACATGAGAAGGATTTTCGAACGATTTTCAGAGGAATTTGTGGATAACTTTCCGGAGGAATTCAGAAGTTCCCAGGGGAGCCTCTAGAAGGATTTCAAGGAGAATTTTTGAGCCCGAAATGTTTCGAGTTGTTTTGAACTTTCATATATTATGGATCCTGGATGTCCTAATAAGTTTTGGGAATCTTTTGAATTTCAACCACCAATTTCTGCATATTTTTTTTTTTAACCAGTTCATTTATTTTGTAGGCTCAGTCGTGTGTGACACTTTGCAGAGCCGCAATTCTCAAGTATGATATTTTTTACATGGTATATCATCTTATCTTAACAGTTAGTTGGGAGGGGACATAGACCATAATACTCGTGGCGACTCAAGGTTAGAAAAACTTAATACAGGACGGACGGGGTAGGGATTTGGGTTTAGGTTATTTCAGCTGCTCATCCGGGCGTTTGACGTTGAACGTTGAAAACGGTTTTGCGTGGCGTCGTGCTCGATTTTGGTTCGTCAGGGAGCATCTTCCGGATGGCCAGAGCTTCGGGGTACATGGTACAGAGAAACAGAATCGGACAAGAAAAAAAAACTGAGAAAGAGAAGAATATAGGCATTAAACTTTGATGTCAGCCAAACAAATGAAGGCATAGATGGCCTGCATATATATATCACATCGCGATCTCCCAAAAACACCTCTTATATCCCGGAAGGGTTGTTTACCTCGGGCCACAAGGGTATCCAATAGTTGCTCTCTGGAGGCGTCATTTTCCGAGCAATACCAAACTACGTGATCGATGTCATCGTAACCGGCTCCGCACCTACATAGGTTGCTAACGACCAATTTTCTGTATATGATTGAATCGTAAAGTGCACATGTTTAAGGGAAATTATTTCAGTACCCGTTCAATCTTTCCATAATTTAGGGGGGGCGATATCTTCCAGGACAGCGGTTCTCAACCTTTTTCTTGAGAGGTACCCCTTGGAACTTTTGCATTAATTGAGGTACCCCCTCTCGAAATTAGGCTTCCAATCCTTTTGAAAGAATAATACCGAGCCCTTTGAAGGGAAGCTCCTTTAAGCTTTTGAATCCCTTTGAAGTAGACTTCCGCGCCTCTTCATTAGAGGCTTCTGAGCCTCTTGTAGGCCTCTTGATAGGGGCCTCTTGAAAGGAGACTTCTGAGCCTCTTAAAAGTAGGCTTCTGAGCCTCGTGCAAAGGGCCTTTTGAAAGGATATTGAAAGGAGGCTTCCGAGCCTCTGCAAAGGAGGATCTTGAGCCTCTTGAAAGGAGGCTTCCAAGCCTCTTGTAAGGCTTCCGAGCCTCTTGAAAGGACACTTTTGAGCCTCTTGAAAGGATGCTTTTGAGTCTCTTGAAAGGGATTTTTGAGCCTCTTGAAAGGAGGCTTCCGAGCCTCTTGAAAATAGGCTTCCGAGCCTCTTGAAAGGAGGTTTCCGAGCCTCTTGTAAGGCTTCCGAGCCTCTTGAAAGAAGGCTTCCGAGCCTCTTGAAAGGAGTCTTCCGAGCCTCTTGAAAGGACGCTTCCGAGCCTCTTAGAAGGAGGCTTTTGAGCCTCTTGAAAGGATGCTTTTGAGCCTCTTGAAATGAGGCTTCCGAGCCTCTTGAAAGGAGCCTTCCGAGCCTCTTGGAAGGAGGCTTCTGAGCCTGGAAGGAGGTTTTTGAGCCTATTGAAAGAAGACTTCTGAGCCTCTTGAAAGTAGGCTTCTGAGCCTCTTCAAAAGAGGCTTCCGAGCCTCTTGAAAAGATATTGAAAGGAGGCTTCCGAGCCTCTTGAAAAGATATTGGAAAGAGGCTTCCGAGTCTCTTGGAAGGAGGCTATTGAGCCTATTGTAAGGAGGCTTTTAAATCTCTTGAAAGGAGACTTTCAAGCCTTTTGAAAGTAGGCTTCCGAGCCTTTTGAAAGAAGGCTTCCGAGCCTCTTGAAAGAAGGCTTCCGAGCCTTTTGAAAGAAGGCTTCCGAGCCTTTTGAAAGAAGGCTTCCGAGCCTTTTGGAAGAAGGCTTCCGAGCCTTTTGGAAGAAGGCTTCCCAGCCTCTTAAAAGGATGTTGAAAGGAGTCTTCCGAGCCTCTTGATAGGAGCCTCTTGGAAGGAGGCTTTTGAGCCTCTTGAAAGGAGACTTCTGAGCCTCTTAAAAGTAGGCTTCTGAGCCTCTTGAAAAGAGCCTCTTGAAAGGATATTGAAAGGAGGCTTCCGAGCCTCTTCAAAGGAGGATTTTGAGCCTCTAGAAAAGGAGGATTTTGAGCCTCTTGAAAGGAGGCTTCCAAGCCTCTTGTAAGGCTTCCGAGCCTATTGAAAGGACACTTTAGAGCCTCTTAGAGGGAGGCTTTTGAGCCTCCTGAAAAAATGTTTTTGAGTCTCTTGAAAGGGATTTTGAGCCTCTTGAAAGGCGGCTTCCGAGCCTCTTGAAAATAGGCTTCCGAGCCTCTTGAAAGGAGGTTTCCGAGCCTCTTGTAAGTCTTCCGAGCCTCTTGAAAGAAAACTTCCGAGCCTCTTGAAAGAAGGCTAACTAGCCTCTTGAAAGGACGCTTCCGAGCCTCTTGGAAGGAGGCTTTTGAGCCTCTTGAAATGATGCTTTTGAGCCTCTTGAAATGAGGCTTCCGAGCCTCTTGAAAGGAGCCTTCCGAGCCTCTTGGAAGAAGGCTTTTGAGCATGGAATGAGGTTTTTGAGCCTATTGAAAGAAGACTTCTGAGCCTCTTGAAAGTAGGCTTCTGAGCCTCTTTAAAAGAGGCTTCCGAGCCTCTTGAAAAGATATTGAAAGGAGGCTATCGAGCCTCTTGAAAGGAGGCTTTTGAGCCTCTAGAAAAGAAGGCTTTTGAACCTCTAGAAAAGAAGTCTTTTGAGCTTCTTGAAAGGAAGGCTTCCGAGCCTCTTGAAAGGAGGCTTTTGGGCCTCTTAAAAGGGATTTTTGAGCCTCTTGAAAAAGGCTTCCGAGCCTCTTTAAAGAAGGCTACCACATCTCTTGAAAGGAGGTTTCCATGCCTCTTGAAAGAAGGCTTACGAGCCTCTTGAAAGGAGGCAACCTAATCACTTGAAAGGAAGCTTCCGAACCTCTTGTAAGAAGGCCTTCAAGCTGCTTGGAAGAGATGCGTAGAAGGATGCTTCTAACCCTCTTGCAACGAAGCAACCGAGCATTAGTGAAAAAAAAAATCATTTTGTTCGTTAAATATCTTGGCTGTGCATATGCACAGCATATGTTTCGAAATGGACAAATTGATATGAAATTTGCGAAAAAGAATCCACGTGTCTTGGAGGGACTCGAACCCTTAACCTCCTACTCCTACATTTTGTTCGTTCGATCTTTTGTTCCGCAGCCCTATATACATTGTGCTGGTTGTGGAAGGCAGAATTCAATTGGGATTTATTGATCGCATTGCATATTATGAGCAATATAAATTTTTGAAATAAAAATACACAATTATCAAAACTATATCAATGGGTTTTGATTGGAATTGTAATACGTCCGCCATTACGCATTTTTGTCTGAGGTACCCCCTAGGGCCAGCGAAGGTACCCCCAGGGGTACATGTACCCCAGGTTGAGAACCGCTGTTCTAGGACGAAATTTTCTTAAGAAATTCTGAACAAGTTCCTGAAGGAATATCCGAAGAAATTCCTAAAGGATTTTTCAAAGTAACTCCTGAAGGAACTTTCGACAGTATTAGATTTCTCCGAAAATTTCTTTGGACATTCCGTCAAAACTTCGTACAGAAAGTCGGATACATTTTTTGAAAAGCCTTAGCAAATTCCTTTTGAAATATCTACGGAAAATGTTTTAGGAGTTCCTTCTGAAATTGTTTCAGAATTCCTCCAAATATTCTCAATAACACATAAAGAAATTCGTTTACGGATTTCCAGATTACTACGGAAATTTCATCAAGCTTTGGAAATTTGCTTCGGAATTTCTTCGAAAATTAATTTACGAATTCTTTCGGAAGATTCTGTTAGGAATTCCTTCGGATTTTTTCTTAGAAATTCCTCCTAGAAGTTCCTTGACAATTTTCTTGAAAATTCCAAAGGAATTCTTTCAAAACTACCTTAAGCAATTTCTAGAGAATTTCTCCGGGTAATCCGCTGGAAATTCCTCCACTAAATTCTTTGGTAACTTTAGGAAGCTACA
Organism: Armigeres subalbatus; assembly: GCF_024139115.2. NCBI lineage: Eukaryota > Metazoa > Arthropoda > Insecta > Diptera > Culicidae > Armigeres > Armigeres subalbatus. The sequence goes on from NC_085140.1 coordinate 122,617,585, forward strand.
TACAGACACTGACTTGTATGGTCATGACTGATCGATTTTGGATAGTTATCGAGCGCAGTTAACCTGGTAGACCAAATAATCCAAACTCCAGACAGATTGTTGAGCCTATGACATCTGGTTTGGGGATAACTGAGCAGCAAATCATACGCGTGGGCTCTACGGACTTGTATGGACGTGACTGGTCGATTTCGGATAGCTATCGAGCGCAGTTGACCTGGTAGACCAATGGATCCAAACTTCAAAACAGTTTGGAGAACCGAGAACATCTGGTTTAGGCAAAACTGAGTGAAATATCGTACATATGGCCTTCACGAACTGACATGGAAATGACGGGTTTTCATTGACACGGGTTTTCGTAGTTTTCTTCGGCAAAATTTGCATAACATTTTTCATCAGTTATAAAGGTCATCAGACTAACAGGTCAAACCAAAATAAAACCGCTTTGTTTCCAACCGAGCCGCCAACTGTCAAATAGTTGTTCGAACAACTTCACACACGGTCAAACAAAGCAGCCACCGAAGCTTTTTCTTGGGGCCGGAGTCAATGTTGGTCCAACGTGTTTGGCTTAAACTGACGGGAGCGGAGTCAGCTTTGCGTTCTAGTCGATATGCAAATTGACCTTTCCGGTCAACATTTTTTATTTGCTTAATCGATTCTTTATAAAAAAAATTAAAAAATGGAGCTGTTTTTCAAAATTGGCCTAATATTTGATCGATTTTCAACGAACAATTACTGAGTGGATTGCGACGCCTGCGCCGCACTCGCCCTAAAATTGTATTTTTTTTAACCTTTTCCTGTCGAATCTACCAACTCTTTGTATATATAAACACTGAGAATCCCACCTTAGCCGTGCGGTAAGACGCGCGGCTACAAAGCAAGACCATGCTGAGGGTGGCTGGGTTCGATTCCCGGTGCCGGTCTAGGCAATTTTCGGATTGGAAATTGTCTCAACTTCCCTGGGCATAAAAAGTATCATCGTGTTAGCCTCATGATATACGAATGCAAAAATGGTAACTTGGCTAAGAAACCTCGCAGTTAATAACTGTGGAAGTGCTTAATGAACACTAAGCTGCGAGGCGGCTCTGTCCCAGTGTGGGGATGTAATACCAATAAGAAGAAGAAGAAGAAGAAGAAGAAAGACTGAGAATCATAGGACGAATTGATTGGTGAGAAAATCTTGCAAATCGTGAATCAATAGCCTTAAAACAGAAAATATCAGCATGTTTTTGAATATAAGAAATAAAATCCATATATTTTGTACATATTATATTTGTATTTCTACTATAAGGTACAGTTATTAAAATAAAAATGTGCAGATAATTCTTAGGATGTGAAAAAAAGAAAATGATAATACATTGACAGATTACTCAATAAAATTACAATTACAATTACTATGCCCAATAATTTATGTATATCCTGGGCACTGTACAGAAGACAAATATAAAAACTAATCAGAGCCGAACATTGTATTATTCCGGGCGGACACGGTTCTTTTCCAGCAAATCCACTTGAAATTCATTCGATTAGTGTCAACATACAATAGAAATTACATACATTGAGGTATAAGTCGTTGAAATGCATTATTATAGTTCGTGTGAATTTCAACATATTTTTCTATTTGTTAGCTTTTGTTTTATTATGGATGACTATTGGCACATTGTTTAAACTGTTTCCTTAGTCTCTTGGCTGTGGATAATACTGCGTCAACACTGGAACCACTTTATCCGCCAGCTCCTGAGAACTGGCGCAAAGCACCCGACGGGACATCAAATCAAGAGGACCACCGGCCGGGTCCAAACAAACGCCTCCTGCTTCCCGGACTATCAAATCCCCTGCGGCGATGTCCCAGGCATGTATTCCACATTCATAGTTGACGTCGGCCCCGCCCAGTGCAACCATAGCCATATTCAGTGCAGCGGATCCCAAGCTCCGCAACCTGAATTTAAAATATGATATTAGATTTACCTTGTGCCTCATGCACTGGATTTTCATATTACCCGTGAACAACTCGAACTAACTTCCCGATGTTTTCCAACACAACAGTCGTTCTTTCCTCATCGCGGCTGGTTCCGAACTCAGTCGCCACCAAAGCATGTTCTAATCGCGTCTCGCCTGACACCTTTATGGTTTTGCCATTCATAAATGCTCCCTTGCCACGGCGTGCCGTAAACTTCTGATTCAGCACTGGATTGTAGATGATTCCAATTTCTGCTTGCTGTGGGAGAGGATTCCAATAAGAACGTGATAATTAGCATAGAGCCGGCTCACCTTATTGACAAGGAGCGCTATCGAGATGCAAGAATGCGGAAAGCTGTGGACAAAATTCATGGTTCCATCGACTGGGTCGATGATCCAGGTTGGATCGTCGGTCAGCTCTGCTTTCTTTCCAGCACTGGTTTCCTCTTCTCCAATGAATCTGTAGTTCAGAACGAATGTAAAAAACAATTATGTATATACAGCTCTACTGAACAATCTCACTTGTGGTCAGGATATTTGTCAGTAATGCCATCCATGAGTAGTTGTTCGACTTGTTGATCCGTCTCTGTTAGCAAATCGATGTTACTTGACTTTTCCACCACCGTTTTCTCGCCATAATTCCTCGATGCAATAATCTGTTTGAATAAAGTTCGATTTAATTAAATTACGACACATTTCCGCAGGGAATACAAGCATGAAGTTTGTCAATCGATCGATTTCAATATGATTGATATTTCCATGCGAGTTTGCTGCCACTTTTACCACTCCAGCCTGTTCAACCAAACCGAGGACGTGCTCATAGATTTCGTCCAAATTGAGTGTCATTTTGAATGGAATTATTCGATCCGGATATTCGGGGAGCGATAAAAACCGAACTAGTTGACTTAGAATTTCAAATAAGACTAATCAACAAGACGATACATCTGCTCGTATCAGCTGATCGATGTATTATGTTCTCTATGTAGGGAAAACGAGCGCCTTTAAATATGCACGCATGCGTCGAAAAAATACAACATGCTATATGCGGGTATTACGGTTTCTATTTTGGAAACCGCATACAATGGTGAATGGTTAGCGCCGCCTTATCGACCAAAGTGTGGTTAACGTACCTATAATAGACGAGATAGGAACAAGGTGCTCTTGAATTGGATACTTATTGTTATATGTACCAGTTTTAATGTTTTCCATCACATAATTCTAAAATAACTCCAACAATTACTAGTAATATTATACTGACATAAATTTACATTAAAACTAATCTGAAAAGGTAAACATCGCTAATAAAAACTGAATGTAAATTTGTATAAACAGCAGTTCAATGGAGACGCATGGTGAATAACATTAATGCGATTCGGCATGGCAAATGCTGGGTAACGCGTACCTGAAGAAATAAAATAGACTCCATTAACTTTTTCTTTCCATAAAATGTTGGTTCTGAGAAGAACCAATTTTCATTTCCCATTGCGCCTTTCCAATAACTAACCTTGCATTGCAACTGTCCGACTGCCACTTGATGATTTTTCGCTAAGCCTCCAAAATTTGGAATGAATTTTCGCCATTGCCACTGCCACCCACTCCCTCGTGCTGTTGTGTCCGCTCCGCTGCATCGAGTTTCGAACCACGAATCGCGTAGTAGTAGTAGTAAAATTCTTCTTTATTTAAAACATTTTTTGTTCTACAATCATTTTATACATGTACAGTGATCGGCCGGCTTGGCCCTCCAACTTCAATTTCAATTATTGTTATTATTATTATTATTATGCTATTACTTAATTTTTAAAATATAATGTATCATGACGGCCTTCAGGAGGCGCTAGTGTTACGCTAGGATACTGCCCTGGGGGACGCCTGCAACAATGTTGTGCGCATTGGAACTCGCTCCGCTGATTGAGACCCGGAATGTCCTTTCCGACAGGTAATTGTTGATGATTTTCACCAGGTAGCTGGGAAGATTGTAGCGTTGTAGTTTGTACACCAGGCCATCATGCCATACATTGTCAAATGCCTTCTCGACATCGAGTAAGGCCATGACGGATGTTTTTGAGACAAACTTGTTCCGTCTGAGGACGTTGGTAACTCGGGTCAGTTGGTGTACAGTTGACCGACCGCGTCGGAAACCAAACTGTTCCTCGAGCAAGATGTTGAGATTTTCGGCAGACTCAAGTAACCGATGATGAATAGCTTTTTCGAATAGCTTGGATAACCCTGAGAGAAGGCTGATGGGACGATAACTTTTGGGGGAGGAAGGATCCTTCCCAGGCTTCCGGATGGGGATGACTTTCGCTGACTTCCAGGACGATGGGAAGTAGCTGAGCCGGAGACACTGATTAAAGATCAGCGAGAGGTGCTCAAAGAACGGAGCACTCATGTGTTTGAGCTCAAGATTCAGGATGCTGTCGAAGCCTGGGGCCTTCATGTTCTTCGATGATTTGATATAGGCCGTCAATTCGCCAGCTGAGATCTCCAACTCCTCCGAGAAGTCGTTGGGAATCAAATGGATGTTGTTAGCATGCTCGTTGACGGCTGCTTCGTGTGGACTGACGATGTTCTGCCCAAGATTGTGTGAGCTGACGAAGTGACGACCTATTTCAGCGACCTTCCCTGCAGGAGTTATCAAGCGATCCTTAGAGCCATTATTGTCTAGTGGGATCAAAAGTGGAATGGGCCGAGGCTTGGATTTTAGAATTTTGGTCATTTTCCAGAACGGCTTAGCATAATCTGGGAGAGTGCGGATCTTATTCGAGAAGTCGAGTCAAGTACGAGACACTGAAGACGGCCTTACTGTTGAGGTCGAAATACGTATCTGTCAAGATACAATTAAGTGGTGGAATTCAATGGGATTGTATAAACTCGTCTTATGACAGGTGAAAACATTCCACTAAAAAGCTCAAAATAATTTTCTTTTCGAGAAGTCGTTATTTTTGAGGTCCACCATTCTGGCCTTGATAATTTTTGTGATTCGATTGCAGCGTGCCTTAAGCTCAGGCAGTCCAGTACGCTGAAACTGCCTGCGAGTGACATTCCGCAATCGAATCAAATCTTTGGTGAGTGTATCGATGTTTAAGGAGTTGCTTACCTGTCGAGCCGTCGGTACGTGTTGCTCTCGGGCCGCCGTGATCGCCTCCTCGATAGCGCACAGCTGGCGGTCGATACTTTCCGGCGTCTCCGGACGCACCTCGTAGTCGACGGTGTTATCGATGCACTGCTGGAACCGCTGCCAGTTCACTCGGTGGTAGTTCCGCCGTAACTGCTGGTGCCGATTGACCGAGGAGCCCAGTTCCGCCACCACCGGATAGTGATCCGAACTGAGCTCCTGGTATACAACCGGCTGCGAGACGTGGTCACTCAGGTTTGTTATGTAGAGGTCGAGCGTTGCGTGGGCACCGGACCGACTCAGTCGAGTGGGGGAATCCGGGCTCAGGATCGTGTAGTGGCCTTCCTCCATGTCGTTGCTCCAGATGGTGCCGTTTCGATTGCCGCGACTGTTGCCCCAGGCTTGATGTTTGGCATTCAAGTCGCCGGCAATGATATACTGGCCTTGCCTCCGCGTCAGCTTGACGATGTCCCTCCGAAGGGCAGCCGATGATCCATCGCCGGCTTTGGCCTGCGTTGGACAGTACGCCGCGATGAGCGCGATTGTGCCGACCGAAGTGGTGATTTCGACACCGATGGCCTCGATTACACTGAGCTGGAAGCTTGGAAGCAGACGACAGTTGATGTTGTAGCGAAGAGCGATAGCCACACTACCTCCTCTGGTCGGCCGGTCAAGTCGCACGATGCGGAAGTCCGGGATGTTGATGTTCACCTCCGGTTTTAGGTGCGTTTCGGTGACGAACGCCACGTCTATTTCCTTCTCCTCAAGGAAATCCTTCAGCTCAATTATTTTGCTCTTGAGCGAGCAAGCGTTCCAGTTGACCAGGCCCACCCTAGCAGCCATTTTCGATGATGAACATGCCAAGAGTGAAGACCTGGTCGAAGCGGGTTTTGCAGCCGCGCAGTCGAGTGGCGAGCTGCGCGAAGATCGGCATCAGTTGTTCCGGAGTGTACAGCGGAGCAGATTCTTCCGATGGGACGGCTTCGTTCTCCGACTGCCGACGGAACCCAGGAGGAGGGAGCGGGGGCCATTCGCTGGTGGATGGTGCCGACGATGTTGGAGCTTGGACCGATGCCGCTGCCGCTGCCAGTCGCTTGTGCGGCTGTAGCGGTGGGAGTAACGGAATCACACGACGGGGAGCCGGGATGGCTGGAAAGTTCACCTCGTTGATTACGGGAACACGGTTCTTCATCGTAATAGTCCTGGTGGAAGCCTTCTTCCGGATTTCCAGGAACTCGGCTCGCTTTGGGCAGCCCTTTGTGGTGGCGCGATGTTTGTCGCCACAGTTGGCGCACTTGGGATCGGCCACCTCCATTTTGTCGCACTCGTCCGTCGGATGGGGTTCGCCACACTTGTTGCAGCGCGGCTTCATGCGGCAGTTCCTGGTGCCGTGCCCGAAATTGAAGCAGTTGGTGCATTGCGTGACATCACGGTGCACTGGCCGATATCGCTCCCAGTTAACGACGGTGTAATTTATAACGCCAACCAGCTTCAGGTCCTTCCAGGTAGTGGAACCGTGCTCCAGATGGATCAGGTAAAGCTGGTCGCGATATCTCCTCGCCTTGTCGTGACGAGCGATCTTGTGGACGGCTACTGGCTTCAGTCCGCAACTTTCAAGCTCTGCTTGGAGCTCTTCCTCCTTCATGTCGTGAAGTCCTCGCAGCAAAGCCTTGAGCGGCTTCGTGCCGGGGTGGTCATGAGTGTAGTACTCATACTTGAGGACCTCGAGGAACTCCACGACGGATTGATGATGGTCCCTGTTGGCCGGCATCACTTTCACGCCCTCGCTGCAGAGCCGAAAAGTACATTTTAGCCCCTTAGCGATCAGCTGGCGAATTTTTTGGCGTAAATCCGGCGTATCGCCCTTCACAAACACGGGCGGGCACTTCTCCTTCCGCTCCGGTTGCACCTGCGGCAGCTGCGATTGCTGCTTCTTCCTCTTTTTCGGCGGATTGCCGGCGTCATCAAGAGGCAACGGCGAGAACACGTTGCTCTGCAAAAGGTGCTTGGAGGGATTACCCGCGCCTCCAAGAGCAGTGCGCTTAGGCACTTTTCCAGCGACTGAATCGGCCACCGAGTCTCCCATGACGGGTCCGGGAGAAAATAACGCCAACGCGACAAGCGAAAACGTAAACAGCGAAAGAACAAGAAAAAACACTTCGAAAAAAATGCGCGAGCAAAAAACACGTCCGTACGTGTTGCTGTCTCGAACTGGAATGAGATGACCACGCGCGCCGGACAGCAGCTTTCTTGTATTCAATCAATTAAGCCCGTTAGCACCGCCCCTTTGTGATCTGATATGGGTGTAAATATAATGTGCACTCATAACGATTAATGAAGGGGCGGGGCTAATGGAATTACTTCATAAGAAAGCTGCTTTTCGGCACGCGCGAGCCATTTTGCTCGGGATTCCGCAGACAACGGACTGTTACGAGAATGACAAATTTCAAGAATCCTATGAAATTTTATCGCGAGATTCTGAATTTGGTTATGAGATGTTGTTTATCTAAGATGCGTATTGTTGCGAGGAATGACAACAGAAATTTGACTCAAGACGAAGTTTCTTCATATTACAAAACCCGAGTAGCACACTTGTCACATACCAGTCACTGTGACTCTAATGCGACCAAATCCAGTCACATTAGAGTTGCTGCAACTAAATCGATCTGAACTGTGCTACTAGGGAACATTATCTTTCGGCATCTGTCTGTCTGAGCGACGTTCACCGATGTGTGATTGCTGTAGATAGTTTCCACTGAGGTGGCGTCTTCTTTGATTTTATACAAAAGTCACCATTTTATACAAAAGAAGGTTGATCCGTCTATCCGAAATAAACTTTCTCAAAGTGCAAAACTCAATCGTAAATAGCGAATTTGATGGCGCATTGGAGGGAGATGATGCAATAAATTTGAATGGATGGAATCATTAACAGCAACCAAGCTACCACGCCAAACCCGATGCCACCGAAACAGTCCATTTTCGCAATTAACTCTTTCTTTCCATAAAATGTTGGTCCTGAGAAGAACCAATTTTCTTTCCCAATGCGCCTTTCCATCTAACTAACACCACAATTTGTAATACATTTTTAGCATCGGCACTGGCGGTGCGGGATTGCAACAGTGCCATTTTTATAGTCAACCCTTTCTTCATATGAAATGCTGGTTCGTTAAGGTTGAATGATCTGCAACAACACACCGAGCACCACTACCAATGCGATAGATTTCCGTTGAAAATGTTACCATCGCCTCCGTGATGCTGTGTCCACTCCGCTGCGATCGCTTTGATGCGTCCGCTCTGCGTGAAATCTTGTTCAAACTGAGGAATAGATCCAAACCCACAAGTGATTGATTTTTGATGTCTGTGCTAGTGATGCATGTACGTAATCGGTTAGTTTACCTATTTCTAAACTTTTTATCAATTATCTATAATAAATAGTTAAAAATTAGTATTTATTTATAAATACAAAGAAGCGTTGACTCATCCTTGATCTAACGGTCCAAAAAAATTGAAAATCCATCGAGAAATGGTCGAGATATTAAAGTTTACAGTCTATCATATTTTCGTGACAATCCCCGATTTTCACAATCGCAAAGTATACCCCAATATAGAAAAGACAGACGTAGTCCTACGTCAAAAGCGCACACGTAGATGTGCAGATTGATGAATGCAACAAACGTTATTCAATCGTGAGGGGTGCGACTTGTTAAAGGCTGGTTTACAGTTCGGAAAACGTGTCCGCGGGATTTTTTACGGGATTTTGCTCCGGGTTTTGTCAGGGAAAATTTTCCGCCGATAGTGGAGTCAAAACATTTTCCGTGATTGGGTTTACACTTCAGGATTTTGCTTCGGGATTTGAGAATCTGCGTATCCTCGCCCGTGATTGAGTTTACACTTCGGGGTTTTGGTTCGGATTTCTTTATACAAGAGTTGGAAAGATAACGAGAAGAGGGAGATATAGTGAGAGAAAGGGAGATAATGAGTGAGAGAGCGATTGAGTGGGAGAGAAAGAGGAAATGAGTAAGCGAGTGAGTGAAAATGAGTAAGTGAGAGTGGGCGAGCAAGTCAAAGTGAGTGAGTGAGTGAACGAGTGATTGAAAGAAAGTGAGTGAGTGAGAATGAGTTAGAGCGAGTGAGTGAGAATGAGTTAGAGCGAGTCTCACTATGCACTATTTCTCAATTATCACTGCTCACTTTCCACTTCTCACTTCTAAGTACTCATTTCTCACTTTACTCTTCTTACTTCTCATTCTCAATTCCCACTTCTCACTATCCATTTCACTTCTCACAACTCATTTTTTCACTTATCATTCTTCACTTCTCACTTCTAATTAATCACTTTTCACTTTTCTTTTCTCACTCTTCATAACTCACTTCATACTTTTCACTTCTCACGCCTAATTCTCACTACTAATTTCTCACTAGTCATCTCTCACTTCTAATTTTACACTTCTTACTTCTTATTCTCACTGCTCATTGCTAATTTCTTACTCACTCATTTTTTTTTCACTTCTTGCTTATCATTCCTTACTTTTCTCTTCACACTTCTCACATTTCTCACTTTTCGCTATCTATCTATCTATCACTTCACTAAATTCTTCCCATAATAAAATACACATTTCCCGTGCGGAATCAATTCAAACGAAATTGTTTCCCCGCGGGATTTGCATCTCTACACATGGGATTTTTCTCGCGATTGGGTTTACAGTTCAGGAAAATATTTTTTTCGTGTTGACTTCTGCTCCCGTCACGGGAAACGCATATCCCGCTCCCATTTAAATTACATGGGAGACCAAATCCCGGGACACGTTTTCCGAACTGTAAACCAGCTTTAATGAAGGAATGAAGGGAAGTAGAATGAAGGTATGAAAGAAGTGGAATGTAAATGTGACGTTCTGAGCCGGACATACGGAAGCTTGAGAAAGCAGAAATGTATATGAGAGGTTCAGTCTATTGACAATGTTTTAATCGATTGGACGTTTTTTGTGATTCGTGTTTGCGATTTTTATGACTCTTCTGCTGAGTCAAGTGTGTATATGACAATAACCACTGCAGACATAACCACAAATCGACCACGTTCTGATTGATGGACGGCACATCAGGATATATCGTGGCGCTATCATCGACTCTGACCACTATCTGGTGATGGTTAAAATGCGCCCAAAACTATCCATCATCAACAATGTTCGGTACCGACGACCGCCGCGGAACAACTTAGACTAGAGCGACTCAAGCAACCTGATGTCGTCACTGCATACGCGCTGCATTTCGAGGCAACGTTTCCGGAAAAGGGTGAGCTCGATGGAACCCTTCTTGAGGACTACTGGAGTAGTACAGTTGAAGCATCCATTAACAAAGCAGCGGAGAGCAACGTTGGTTATGTGGGACGAAGTCGACGGAGATATCGACTCGGCGAAGAGTGCAGACCAGATCATTACTGTACGACAAATCCTCCAAAAATGCCGTAAATATCAAGTCCCTGTGGTAGTAGCAGATAGCATTAGAATAATAACCGCAAATACTGAATACGAAAATCTTCATCTTCTATATACATAAAAATGAATCTCTGTCTGTCTAGGTCTGTCTGACCCTTATAGACTCGGAAACTACTGAACCGAGGGCTCCCATACAAATGGAACAGAAATTTGTGCAAGAACTAATCATAGAATAAATCAAATTTAGGCGAAACGAAGTTCATCGGGTCTACTAGTCTTCTTCTTTTTCTTCTTCTTCTATATAATAAAAATGGATTGGTCTGTGTTCGTATCCGCATAACTCGAAAACGACTAGATGGATTTTCTTCATTTCTTCAGCAGTTAGGTTCGTTATAGTTTCCGACGGGTTTATATGATATTTCCGCAGTCGAAAATCATTAGTAAGTTGACGTCTGCCGGGTCGACTAGTACTGAATAAAAGCATAAATTATTTGAATTATTTTTGAACTACCAATCGAAGCAACCAACTTTCAAATAGTAGGCTATCAATCACACAAATAAAAGTTTGATTGACAGGACCAGTAGCTCTACACGGAAGAAATAAACTACTCAATAGTGAGTTTAATTCACCCAACCTCGAACATCCGTACGGGAAGCCAAAATTGAGTAAGTAGGGTCGAAGTAGTTTGCCCTGTTAAAAAAGTACCCAACGGAAGAATTATTTACCCAAATGTAAGTTTAATTCATTCAATTTCGACCTCAGGTAATAAAACTCAAAATTGGCTTCCCGTATTGAACTGGCGTCGTTGGATTGTTTGGCTCTTTTGCTTTTTGACAACAAAAGAAAGAGTGGATGAATGAGAAGAGAAAAAATAACTCAAAAGTAAGTTTAAAAATACTCAATTTTGGGTACTTTTTTTCTTCCGTGTATAGTGATTATTATGGGCCAAACACAATTGATACGTTTGCGTGCGTTTTGACAGTTTTCCCATGGGAAAAGTGTCAAAACGCACGTAAACGTATCCATTGTGTTTGGCCCATTAGTGATACATGAGCGATGCACCAAACATTCGAGTTAGTATCGTCTCTTTTTCTTCGGGTCGTTCTGTCATTCGAATTTTTATTTATGTGATTGCACCTTGGTCCTTAAGCTGATTGAGCAGGTAGATGGATGGTAGTTCGAAAGGGCCGCGTTTGATACTACCCAGCGAACTGTGTTGAGATGCGGATACTCGATGATTGACACTCACTGGGGTTTTTCCATTTTCAGCAGACGTTTGTCCTCTGGCTTCTAACATTCAGGACATAACTATACGTAAAAAATAACCTTATATGTTATGCAAAAAAAAACCATTCGAAAATACTTATACTCTTCATTATGTCATCTAATGAATGATCCCATATCAAAAAGCTAATAACATTCATAAGTTAATGAAAAGTTTAAGTTTCCGAATGTATGTGACTAATGCGATGTATAAGTTTCTTCTTATACATATCATTAAGCGCCTGCTTTGGCAAAAAAGTATTGGAAATATTAATAATAAACAAAATTAATTTTTTCACGTGTAGTGTCTTTTTTGTGCTTGTTTACGCTATAAATTTCGGAGAGGCGGAGAAATAACGGGTTTGATGGCTCTGTTCCGTAGGGTTTGCAGCGGTTCCGATGCGTTTTTGGGGTCCATGGAACGTTCAACCACTCGCCAACCGGAACGAGCGGGTTTCCATTCTTCGCGTTACAAAACTTTCCGCGAGAATGCGACAGCAAAAAGTGAAGAAAAGACGAAAAACGTGCGCCTCCCCGCATTTGCTCAAAAAGATCACGCCGGAGGAAAAGTTTGCCGTTCTTCCACCGCGCAAGTCACATTTCACAAACCCGTGAGCTACCATGCACCTCCTTCACACTTCCAAATAAAATTCGCTTTCCTAGGAGGATTCCCTTGACTCAGTGAATCCGACCCAATCCGCTGAACTCTAGGGCAAAGGCTCTCAGTGGCAAGCGGCGATCAGATGTCCAAGATCATTTCCAGCTGAATTTCAGAATTCCACAGTCGCCGGATCAGTAACACTTCATAATGTCCAAGTCCACCCGAAATTACCGATGTCCCCGATCAATTAGCCGGTTTTTAGCCGCGGAGTTGTCTTTCGTCCTAACCAGTAGCAGAGTGAAGTCCAACGGATGTACCCCATGATTAAAAATCTCCTCGCTTCACAAGATGTTGAAAGCAAATGAAAGACTGCGCTACTGCCTGGAGCAACTGGAGCAATAGTTGAATTGACCTGATCATATAGAGAGTTAGGAATAGAATAACAGCTTTTTTGTTTGGTTTTAATCAACCGGTTACAGGGTAGATGGATTGGAAAATGGATTAAACTGTGATTATAATTTATTTATCAACGGAATAACAAACAACATCGCAATTTTGCGACATTCGACAGCTGATTGACGTTCGTGGTCATCTGAAAATATAATACGCTACAACCTGCGATCGAATAAGAAGAACAGGTATTTTAATAATAACTCAACACGACATAGGTCGTAATAAAAATCATGTTCTCGATTTTCAAACGTTTTACTACGGTGTTGTAGTTTTATTACCATATGATTTTCTTTGATATTTTTTCATAACATTCTACTTTTAAGTCGTGTTCATAGTTTGTCTTCAATATATTGTATGCTAACTTCCATTCACTTACATAAGCAAACGTTAAAGTATCACCAAACAATAACAACTGCAAATATAGCTTTTTAATTTCTTGTAACTATACTTTCTCTTTTATTTCTATCCTTAAAGCATAATGATATGTTCATTTTGGGTAGTTTAGTAACTTACAATAAGAACTAAACTGCGCGGAACAAACAATTCCCTAAGTCTAAACGTTCCGCACATGATATGTGTTTGCTTTAGTATTTGATATTTCTTTTAGGAACGGGCGGTACCTGACATTGAATGCGGTTTGCGGTTAAAATTGTCTACATCTAATCATTTCAGTAGTTTCCTTTCGACCACCAAAGTGCTTTTTTTGGGGGAAGTGGAGCAACGTGATATGTATATGGATCACTGGGCGGTTGATTTGCTTTTTGTCCGATCGATTCTAGATAAAGGGGAAACCGATTGAGTGCGAGTGATGAGGGGTGAGTTTGTGAGAATGCTCTGGCGTTCGAATGTGAATGAGGGTCTTTGAACAAAAAACTTTTGCAAACGAACTGAAAAGATTGAGTTACAAGTGTTTTGTGTGGTTGTATTTGTAAAACAGAATCTGTTTATTGGATACTACTAAGTAAAATTATAAAACTATATTATTGAATAACGAAATATCTGTGCTCAAGCTAGGCTCAATGACTTAGAAACTAAAGGCTTTTTTATTTTTTGTAACATTGGTTTAACTATACCATTCGATTTGTGTTTGTCTGTCCAAATGGATTTGGTTTCACTTCTAGCGAAACACTTTCACAACTTTGTTTAATACCTAAAACTAGAAAGTTAAAACATACATGAATGCATTAGCAAAGCACATATACATCTACATCGACGAGTTTCTCATAAAAGATTCACTGTTTCACTTTGTTTTCTGCAATCGGAATGTGATGTCCTTTTCTAACATTTTTTCACTGAACACTGAATCCTAGGCTTTAAAATTCCATATCGTTTATGCATCGTCTTGAGAGTGTATATTCTTATCAACAGTGTTAGACCAGATCAGTGGTATATAATATGTGAATGTTGTGTTTTCAAGTCGTACCCAGGTTCATTAGCACCATTCTAGAGCAAGATCTCTCAGTTGTAATCGTTCCTAAATTGTCGATTGATAAGTCCGCCCAAATAGATTGGTAAGTAAGATGTCCGAAAGATGTGTCACATTTTTATGATATCATTTTCGCATGATACCGATTTTTCCTCTGTCTCTTCAAACTGAACTCCATAAGTTTGAGATCACCAGCAACTTAAGATACTGGTCGGTTTGCGAACAACTGCTCAATAATCGCCTCGTCAGCCAGGGTTGAAGTATCGCCAATTTCCCGATCATTGACCGCAATTTTCCGCAGTACTCTTCGCATGATCTTGCCGGATCGCGTCTTCGGAAGTCCCGGTGCATGCTGGATCACATCGGGCTGGGCAAACGGACCGATTCGCTCCCTAACCAAAACCTTCAGTTCGTTGATAAGCGTCTTGTCGAAGGCTTCATTCTGGTTAGGCGTGATGAAACAGTACAAGCATTCTCCTTTGACAGGGTGCGGGCGGGAGACGACGGCAGCTTCCGAGACGCGAACATGCTCGGTGAGTACAGACTCCACTTCGGCGGTGGACATCAAATGCCCGGAAACGTTGAGCATATCGTCCACGCGGCCCGTGATCCAGAAGTACCCGTCGGCATCACGCCGAGCTCCTGTTGACGAAAATGAGGCATTGGTAAATATTCAGAGAAGCTCGAGCTGATTAGAACCTACCATCTCCAGTACAGTAAAAACCGTTGAACTTCGAGAAATACGTGGACTCGTACCGTGGATGGTTGTTGAACAAACTGCGCATCATTCCTGGCCATGGCTGTGAGAAAACCAAATAACCTTCTCCTTCACCCTTGATCTCGTTGCCACTTTCGTCCAACAGGGTTGGCTTGACTCCGAAGAATGGGAAGGACTGTAATGAAGCAGATTACAATGGTTAATATAAATAAAGTAGAGTTCTAAGACGTTACTAAAACTGTGATCAAGATTCAGGAAACAAGATTGAAATCAGTGTCTATTCCATCCAGAAACTAAGCTGTTATTACTATTAGAAGAGATCCATGAAAAAAAAATCTAGACAAGGTTCGTTAACCCTCATTAGTTTTTTACAAAATAGACTATGCTGAAGGTAAGTGGACTTTTTTCATTTATTTGTTTTAAATTTTGAATATTTCAGTATTCGTATTCGTAATTCCAGTATTTTGAGCTCGGTAATAGCGGCCGAGTGAGAGGGTGACTTTTTGACATATGAGGGTAGAAAATAGGTAAAAAATAGAGTCCACTCTTTTCAGCTCGATATCTATCTCTATGTCGATGGTTTCCTCAGTACCTTAAATTTACATACATTAAGGCTTTCTACATCTTAATAACCTCCTTATTTTGATATCTCCCTAACTCGATGTTTCTTTTTCTTTTTTTTTTTGGCATTACATCCCCACACTGGGACAGAGCCGCCTCGCAGCTTAGTGTTCATTAAGCACTTCCACAGTTATTAACTGCGAGGTTTCTAAGCCAGGTTACCATTTTTGCATTCGTATATCATGAGGCTAGCACGATGATACTTTTATGCCCAGGGAAGTCGAGACAATTTCCAATCCGAAAATTGCCTAGACCGGCACCGGGAATCGAACCCAGCCACCCTCAGCATGGTCTTGCTTTGTAGCCGCGCGTCTTACTCGATGTGTTCTGATCATATTTTGTTCAGCATTCACTCTTCTTATGTCGATATGTTCAAATTTTTAGGCTACTAGAGCATTTTTGGACAATAACAAACACATCAACAACAGTAAACGACATTTGTTTTGTTGTCGTTTTTCATAGCAACAAGCTTTTTTTGGATCTGGTACTCGTTTCAATTTGGATGTGGAGAGGCGACTGTATTTTCGACTTTTAATCCAAGTAGACGTTGATTCATTAAGTACTGATCGGCTCTCATCAGATTTTTTCAAACAAACGGCAAGTACATACTTTTGCAGTGAACTATCCCTTACTAGATAATGAAGGGACCATCGAGTTAGGGAGGTATCGAGATAGAGAACACATTTATATTGTTTTTTTTTCCAAAATATCAAACACTTTCCAATAACATGTAGAAATATGGTTTAGGGCAGTGATCCCCAGCATGCTCACTATCGAGAACCGCATTGAAATTTTGTGTTGAAGCTGTTGAAGCGGGCCGCAGTATATTTTCAATATTTGTTTATTTTAAACTGAATTTTAAAGCATAGGTGTTTCTCCAGTAAGCGGATCTACCGGTCGTCGAAGTTTAGTTTTGCTTTGTGCGGAAGGCAAAACGATCGGCCGGTCGTCGTAATTATGTTCTGCTTTGCGCGGGTGAGTGAATAAATCAGAAAGTGAAAGTTTCAGACAGCGAGAGTGTTGTAATATAAACGCATCGTCATTTCACATCTGAATTATCTCAGTAACACCTCTATTTTCAAGTGGTTCAATTCTCACGAACCAACAAAACCAACATCTGGTTGCCATGCAATTTTAGTGACATTATTCTATAAAACGCTTTGAGATTTTCCCTTGAAAAAGAATCATTGATTTCTGAAAATAAACTAAACTTTTTAATAAAGGCGTCTCGCGAATCATTTTACGATATACAACAAATCATTAAACAAAAATTGCGGGAAAATCTACTAGTTGAATCAAAACGTAATACAGTAACCATGGAGCCCCCGGCAGCCCCCGTAGCACCCTTACCACAAGTTAACCCGGAACTGCACGATCTACTTTACCACCCAATCCTCAAACATTAGAAGAATTAACAAATGCCATTAAACAGGCATGTAAAAGTCTAGAAACACCGGAGTCAATATTGGCCAAAATGAAAGCAATCAAAAATAAAGGGGATCAACAAAAATTTTGCGACGAAGTTGAAACACTTTCGCAAAAACTATCAACATTGTATATTGACAATCAAATTCCGGCAACCGTAGCTAATAAAATGGCCACAAAAGCCGGAGTAGAGACATTGATTAATGGTGTACCCAACACAGAATTAAAAATTATTCTAAGGGCTAACGAATTTGATTCAATACAGACGGCTATTCAGAAAATCCACGAATCTCAGCCTGAACCACCTCGGATACAGGCATACCTCGATAGTACGTACACCTGCGTAATTTTAGTGTACGTACTATCGAAGCGTACGTACTATCGAAGCAAAAAAAAAATCCGAACAAAATTTTTTTTTGTTGCCTTTTTGTTTATTTAGGAATAGTAGAATGTTCATAAAACCATCCGGAAGTCAAAATTTCTATAGAAGGCTCTGTATTCTAAGCATATTTGTATTTGGTATAGTACACAAGGAACCAACAGGACCCAGATTTTTCTTGAAATGGTGCCTACATGTAGCATTGAGCTAAATCATCGTCTTTGTACATGTGAGGCTTTTTCTACAAAATATGTACTGTTTTTTAATGCTTCCATAATCAACATCCATAAATTACGTGACATTTGCAGGAGTAATGTTTTAAATATATGTTACACATCATACATGATTATGCATGTTACTACAAAAAACGACGATTGGGGGTGGTTGATAGATTGCTTAATTTTTACGTGACGTATTTTATGGATTTCCCCTATAGATTTTATGGGAATGAAAAGCTTTTAGGTTGCCTATCACTATCGTTGCGACTCTATTGACTCCAATGACGCTGCCTTACCAAAGCGACAAACTGCCAACCATAGCAACAGTCGCATCGCGTTGGTTTGGAGGAACCTTCATTATGATTCGTAATTATATGAGTATTTAACACTGAGATGAGTTTAAAAACAATAAGAAAAATTTCGAAGATGTAAGAAGGTTCTATGTTATTTTAGTATTCTCGTCTTTAGAATTCTGTTTACGCTTCTCGTGCACCAAGGTATAACGAAAAGGCAGTATGTTCACTAAAAAACGATGTTTTGATGACAGGCTGATGACTTCCATATAGCGATCAACACAGCTCGACAAATTAAGGTGATGTTTGTCGATAAAGTTTTTAAATCTAAAATCTACTAAACACTCTACTAAAAGTCAGAAATTATTTCATAACTTTATTTAAAATTTGCTTAGAAATTTAAAAATATTTTCCTCTGAAAATTCCTTATGAACTTCATTTAAATAAAGCTTCTTATTGTAGAATTTCTCCTAGATTTGTTTCCGATACTTTTCTAGGAATTCCTCTGAAAATCTCTCCAGGAAATCCACAAAATCCATCTGGGATCCTCTCCTCCAGAACCTACAATAGGAAATGCAGCAGGAAATCCTTTGGGAACTCCTTCGAATACTCACACAAGAATTCCTTCGAAAATTCTTCCTAAAAAAGAAACTTCCCTGAGTAGTTCTTGAAGGAATTCCATGCAGAATAGCTTAAGAAATTCCTGTGGGGATTCCGAAACGAATTCCCGGGGAATTCATGAAAAAAAATTCTGGGGAAAAGGGATTTCTGGAGAAACTCTCGAAGTAATTTCCGGGGAAATTCTTGATGAAATTGTTGGGAGAATTCATGGAGGAGCTTCTGAAAGAAAATTTGGGAGAGTTTTTCGAAGAATTTCCGAGGTTCTTGCTGCTTACTCCTGGAAAAAAATATCGGAAAATCATGAGAGATTTTTTAGATGATTTTTTGTAGACATTTTAGAGGAGACCGCAGAAATGTTGAGAATTCCGGGTGTTTCTTGCGGGAGAATTGCTTCAATAATTTCCAGAGGAATTTCAAGAGGAATTTTGGGAGGTAGCCCCAAAAGAGCTTCAACAAAATTTTCGGAAGAATAGCTGGAGAAATTGTCAGATGAATTTTCAAACGGATTTCTCAAGGAATTTCTGATGTCTATGAAGGGTCTATCAAGGGCTTCTACGTGAGTTTATGAAGAAATTCATATGGAATTTCTGGAAGATCTCGAAGTAATTAATTAGAGATCTTGGTGGAATTTCTGGAGTAACCTCAGAGCGAATGCCAGGAGGAGTTTACATGGGAATTTCTGAATGATTTTCTGGTGAAAATTCTAAGAGAGGAGACGTGGAAATTTCTAAGGCAACAATTTAAAATGTGATTTTGAAAGTTTATTGAAAGGATTTACGGAGAAATTTTTGAAGTAATTCCTATGAGTCCTAGTCGAATTCTTGGAGAAACTTCGGGAGAAATCCCTGGAGGACCTTCCGGAGGAGTTCTTGGAAGAACTTCCGGAGGAACTTCTGAAGGAACTTCCAAAGTAATTCCTGGAGGAACTTACGGAGAAATTTCTTAAGTAACTTTCGGAGAGATTCCTGGAGGAACTTTTGGAGGAAGGCCTGGAGGAAATTGCGGAGGAAGACCTGAATGAACTTGCAGATGAATTCCTTGCGGAGCTTCTGGAGAGATTTCTGGGGGAACTTGCGGAGAAATTCTTGGAGAAACTTCCGAAGGAAATCCTGGAGGAACATAAATGCACGTTGCCGCAAATCACCAGCGACATGACACCGCCACGCCACCGCCGCTGGCTCTGGCTGAAAATTATCTGGCACCCTGATATAATTTCAATCGGCGCACAGGTCTTGAGTGAATATCAAGTGAAATCCTGTAGAAACTGGAGAAACTTCGGTTACAGGATAAATTTCTTCTGGGATTCTAGAAGACTAGAGGAATCTTAGAAGGAACTCCTGATTGAATTTATAGTGAAATCTAGGGATGATTTTTTAAGGAACTCCTGGGAAATAACTGAATTTTAATTTCAAATAAATAACTGAAAAACAAAATAAATAAAATAAAAATAACTATTCAACCAAAAAAATATCATCATTTTAGTAACGCTGCTGATTTCTCAAGAAAAATGTTGTCACCAACAAGGGGATAGATTGGAACTAAACTTACTGTGAACTGAATTAAACTATTGTACATCTTGCAGAAAATTCATTTTTGTGAGACATTATTCCCATGATTTATTTAATTTACTCCTCGGGATAATGCTCTCGGGTCTATAAGGTGAAATAATACATGGGTTTCTAGAACTGGAACTAACTTCCTTGATAGATAAAATAATTCATGAACATAATAATCGTTCAATTAAGTGGATAGCTATTCTGCTTTCTAAGAAAATCGCCTATACATCCACACCCATACAATTATGGTAATATTTTTGGAGAATGTAATCAGCTGTTTCAGGAGTTCCTTGAATTGTTTAAAATAATAGAATGATGTGTGCTACGTGAGACTGTCAGACGATTATTAAGCGCTGCTTCTTTAAAGTACTGCAACTAAATTCGTTATAAGCTCACGATGGTGTTTAAATCAGATGTAAAATGATTACGTAGCATATAAAGGACCCCACGCATGTGCCATGTTCAAAACATTTTAAAATTTTAACTAAAATCGTACAGAAAACAGAACGAATTTTTTTTTTGTGTACGTGCTATCGAGGTAAAATGTACGTACAATCGAGGGTACGTACTATCGGGACTATTGGGGGCAGCAGGGACTATGGCCAAGGGCTTGACGATCCTTCCCAGGCCATCTGCGAGTTGTGGCGCCTGCCATGGATGTGGTGGGGTTTGACAGTTTGACAACCCTGTTAAACCTCTATAAAAAGCTGCATGTATCCGCAAGTAGGCTCCGCCAAAGCGACCGTGTGCCGCTCAAAGCGCACAAGCCCAAGTCCTGGTGTTAGGTGGGACGCTAAACAGCCCTGCCACGACGGCCCTCCGACGAGACAGGAGGTTTGCACAGGCCCAATAAGCCGCCTTTAAAACAATTATTACGAACGACATAGAAGATAATACGACTCGATACAATCGGCAACGACCTAGGGGACGAATAAAGGATCACGATTGGAAGCTTGGAACATGGAACTGCAAGTCGCTAGGCTTCGCAGGTTGCGATAGGATAATCTACGATGAATTACATCCCCTCAACTTCGATGTCGTAGCGCTGCAGGAAATCTGCTGGACAGGACAGAAAGTGTGGAAAAGCGGGCATCGAGCGGCTACCTTCTACCAAAGCTGTGGCACCACCAACGAGCTGGGAACCGGCTTCATAGTGCTGGGAAAGATGCGCCAACGCGTGATTGGGTGGCAGCCAATCAACGCAAGGATGTGCAAGCTGAGGATAAAAGGCCGTTTCTTCAACTATAGCATCATCAACGTGCACTGCCCACACGAAGGGAGACCCGACGACGAGAAAGAAGCGTTCTATGCGCAGCTGGAGCAGACATACGATGGATGCCCACTGCGGGACGTCAAAATCGTCATCGGTGACATGAACGCTCAGGTAGGAAGGGAGGAAATGTATAGACCGGTCATCGGACCGGATAGTCTGCATACCGTATCGAACGACAACGGCCAACGATGCATAAACTTTGCAGCCTCCCGCGGAATGGTAGTCCGAAGCACTTTCTTCCCCCGCAGAATATCCACAAGGCCACATGGAAATCACCTAATCAAGTAACGGAAAACCAAATCGACCACGTTCTAATCGACGGTAAATTCTTCTCCGACATCACGAACGTACGCACTTACCGCAGTGCGAATATTGAATCCGACCACTACCTCGTCGCAGTATGTCTGCGCTCAAAACTCTCGACGGTGATCAACACGCGTCGGAGTCGTCCGCCGCGGCTTAACATTGGGCGGCTACAAGACGGTAGACTAGCCCAAGACTACGCGCAGCAGCTGGAAGTGGCACTCCCAACGGAAGAGCAGTTAGGCGCAGCATCTCTTGAAGATGGCTGGAGAGATATTCGATCCGCCATTGGAAGCACCGCAACCGCTGCACTAGGCACGGTGGCTCCGGATCAGAGAAACGACTGGTAGGACGGCGAATGTGAGCAGTTAGTTGAGGAGAAGAATGCAGCATGGGCGAGATTGCTGCAACACCGCACGAGGGCGAACGAGGCACGATACAAACGGGCGCGGAACAGACAAAACTCGATTTTCCGGAGGAAAAAGCGCCAGCAGGAAGATCGAGACCGTGAAGAGACGGAGGAACTGTACCGCGCTAATAACACACGAAAGTTCTATGAGAAGTTGAACCGTTCACGTAAGGGCCACGTGCCACAGCCCGATATGTGTTAGGACATAAACGGGAACCTTCTTACAAACGAGCGTGAGGTGATCCAAAGGTGGCGGCAGCACTACGAAGAGCACCTGAATGGCGATATGGCAGACAACGGTGGCGGTATGGTAATGAACCTAGGAGCACGCGCGCAGGACATGCGACTTCCGGCTCCGAATCTCCAGGAAATCCAGGAGGAGATCGGCCGGCTGAAAACAACAAAGCCCCTGGAGTTGACCAACTACCAGGAGAGCTGTTTAAACACGGTGGTGAGGCACTGGCTAGAGCGCTGCACTGGGTGATTACCAAGGTTTGGGAGGATGAGGTTCTGCCGCAGGAGTGGATGGAAGGTGTCGTGTGTCCCATCTACAAAAAGGGCGATAAGCTGGATTGTAGCAACTACCGCGCAATCACATTGCTGAACGCCGCCTACAAGGTACTCTCCCAAATTTTATGCCGTCGACTAACACCAATTGCAAGAGAGTTCGTGGGGCAGTACCAGGCGGGATTTATGGGTGAACGCTCTACCACAGACCAGGTGTTCGCCATACGTCAGGTATTGCAGAAATGCCTGCGGTGGGCCGGGCACGTAGCCAGAATGTCGGACAGTAATCCGGTGAAAATGGTTCTCGACAACGATCCGACGGGACCAAGAAGGCGAGGTGCACAGCGGGCAAGGTGGATCGATCAGGTGGAGGACGACTTGCGGACCCTCCGCAGACTGCGTGGTTGGCGAAGTGCAGCCATGAACCGAGCTGAATGGAGAAGTCTTTTATGTGCAGCACAGGCCACTCCGGCCTTAGTCTGATGATAAATAAATAACTATCGAGGGTACGCACTATAGAGGGTACGTACTATCGAGTTATGCCTGTATTAAGATTTCACTCGAGAGGTCATGGTCGAGCGAGCTTTGGGAACAATAGCCAACCATCCAACTTTTCACGAAATAGATTTGTTTCAAATAACGATTCCAATCGTCATTATGGGAATTATAACCAGAATCATAGCAGACGAGGCAACGGAAGAAGAAATAACTATCGAGGTACTTTCCGGGGAAATTACCAAAACAGAGGGAGGAGTACTTATTATTCGTCAACTTCCTCAGACCAACACAGATTGAGACCTGGGCATAATGTATTTTACGCTCAAACGGAAAACTGCCCAGTCCCCCAGCAAATAGTAGTTGGGGGGATCGCTTCGAACCAATCGCAAACCCCACAACAGCAACAGAAGATGAACAAAGAGTGTTACAGTATCAACACTAATTGTTCAAATTTCATTCAAATTAAACATGAATTTTCAAGCTCTGAGTGTATTCTACTGGTAGACTCTGGAGCTGAAATTTCAATTCTTAAAATAAATAACATAGATCTTGGAAACACACTTATTAATTCTTACGAAAAATGCACTATAACTGGAATAAATAATCTACCCGTAGAAACACTGGTTTCCACTTCAACAAAAATTTCTCTCCCGAGCAATGCGGCAGTCGACCATACCTTTCAATTGGTTGACTCTTCCTTCCCGATCCCAACAGATGGTATTTTAGGGCGAGATTTTTTGACAAAATTTCGGTGTGTAATAAATTATGACACATGGCTTTTATCAGGAGTTTTCAATTCCACAGAAATTCATATTCCAATTGAAGACAATTTGAATGGTGAATTCGTTCTACCACCCCGATGTGAGGTGTTGATACAAATTCATCTTGACGAATTATCAGAAGACCAGGTATTAAGTTTTTTGTGCCAATACCTTGATAAATAAAAATAACAAATTGGCAAAATTTATAAATACAACTGAAAATTTTGTAAAGATTGGCAAACATTTTTCTAAAACACTGATACCCTTGAAAAATTACGATTGTTATTCTTTTGATACAGTTACCGTCGATGATCGGACGACAAAATTGCTTTCTGAACTGAAAACCGAGCACATACCACCTGATTATAAACAGAAACTTACGGATCTCTGTTTAAAATATAACGACGTGTTTGCTTTAAAAGGTGACATTTTAACCTGTAATAATTTTTATAAACAATCCATTAATTTGAATGATCGTAATCCAGTTTACATCAAGAACTACAGGACCCCAGAAGTTCACAGAAATGAAATTTGTAGCCAAGTAGAAAACATGCTGAACAATGAAATTATTAGACCTTCAGTCTCACCGTATAACTCACCACTTTTATTAGTCCCTAAAAAAAGTTGCACTGAAGATAAAAAATGGCGCCTAGTAGTCGATTTCAGGCAACTTAATAAGAAAGTAGTTGCCGACAAATTTCCTTTACCCAGGATTGATGACATATTAGATCAATTGGGTAGAGCTAAATATTTTTCAACTCTCGATTTGATGTCTGGATTCCACCAGATCGAGATTGAAGAAGATTCTAAGAAATACACCGCCTTCTCCACAGCAAATGGTCACTATGAATTCAACCGGCTACCGTTTGGATTAAACATTTCTCCGAACAGTTTCCAACGAATGATGACCATTGCACTCAGTGGATTGTCACCTGAGTGTGCTTTTCTTTACATCGATGACATTATCGTCATCGGATGCTCCGTAAAACATCATATGCAAAATTTGGAAAACGTTTTTAAGAAACTTCAACATTTTAACCTTAAACTGAATCTTGATAAGTGTAATTTTTTCTGCGCCGATGTTACCTTTTTAGGACATCACGTATCTAGACATGGTATTTTACCTGATAAATCCAAACATGAAACTATAATTAATTATCCTACACCTAACAATGTCGACGACGTCAGAAGGTTCGTTGCCTTTTGCAACTATTACCGAAGATTCATCCCGTATTTTTCAGAAATTGCAGCACCCTTAAATGCTCTATTAAAGAAAAATGCCAAATTCATTTGGAGTGATGAATGCAAAAACGCATTTTCAACACACAAAGATAAATTGATATCTCCACAAATACTAAAGTTTGCTAGCTTCAACATAAAAATTGTATTATGCACAGACGCATCAAAGGTTGCGTGCGGAGCAGTTCTATCGCAACCATATGGAAATATTGATTTACCGATTTCGTATGCGAGTAGGACACTTACCAAAAGAGAGCAAATTAAGTCCACAATTGAACAAGAACTAACAGCAATACACTGGGCTATATCTTACTTTAGACCCTACTTATATGGTAGACGATTTACTGTTAGAACAGATCATCGTCCACTAGTATATTTATTTTCCATGAAGGACCCATCGCCAAAACTAACAAGGATGAGAATTGATCTGGAAGAATTTCAATTTGATATAGAATACGTGAAAGGAAAAGAAAATGTCGGGCCTGTCGCTCTTTCGCGTATCGTTATCGATTCAGAAAGACTTTCAAACATTCTCGTTCAAACGTTCAACGTTCAAACGTTCAACGTTCAACGTTCAAACGAGGTCTATGACAAAACCACAAACGGCAATAGAAACCAAAAAGTCAACAGCTGTCGAGACTGATCACCTCAAAGCATTTGACTCAACCAATAACATTGATGAATTTAATATGCCAAAATTGATGTTCGAAATTCAAAATAATGACTTATACATAAAAATTATGACCAAGAATGTGAAAAAGGTCCTTGCTCAAGCGCATTTTCCTTATACATTGAAACGGTTTGATTTTAAAGAATTTATTCGCACGACTATTGAAATGGCCACAAACTTAAACATCAAACAATTAGCAATTGCAAACGATAACATAATATTTTCGCTGGTAGAAAAACAATTGTTCAAAGCAATTTGTAATGAAGTACTTGAATATGTCGACATAATATTTTACAATCCAGCACAAATTATTACATGCGAAAACAAAATCAACAAAATTATTTCGGAAAACCGGAAAACGATACTCTTTTGGGAGGACAGGTTGGTACATCGAGATTACTTAGAAAACTAAGAAGGTCATACTATTGGACCAATATGAAAGGCACTATTAACAACTTCGTTAAAAGATGCACAAAATGTATACAAAACAAACACAAGCTTAACACCAAGGAAGCGTTTGTTGAAACTACAACCCCAGTTAGACCATTTGACGTCGTGTCCATTGACACGATTGGACCATTTACGAAATCCACAAGTGGAAATCGCTATGCATTGACAGCTCAATGCGAGCTAACCAAATTTATAATAGTTGCACCAATTATTGATAAGCAAGCCAAAACACTTGCCAAAGCTTTCGTTGAAAATTGCATTCTTGTGCATGGTTGCCCAATAGAAATCAAATCGGACATGGGAACCGAGTACAAGAATGAAATATTTCAAAATATTTGTAACTTTTTAGATGTAGAGCAAAAATTTTCAACTGCTTACCATCCCGAAACTATTGGCAGTTACAAAGAAACAACCGCTGTTTAAATGAATGTCTACGCCACTTCATAAATGAACAGAAAGACGATTGGGACACCTGGTTACCATATTACGTTTTTAGCTACAATACAACCCCACATTCTACACTTCAATACTCACCATTTGAACTACTCTTCGGAAGACAGGTGAATATTCCACAATCAATTCAGAAATCCTTGAATCTAGACCCAATATACAACTACGATTCCTACTACACAGAACTTAAATTTAAAATTCAATCTACCATAGCTAAAGCAAGAAAATTACTTGAAAAATCAAAAGTTGACAGAGTACATAAACAAATTACAGAAATAAACCCGATTCATATATCTAAAGGAGAAACAGTTTGGTTGAAAAATGAAAATAGGAGAAAATTGATTAAAGTTTATTTAGGGCCATTCGAAGTTATTGCTATAGACGACCCAAACGTAATAATTAAAAATAAAATCCATAACGAAACACAAAAAGTACATAAAAATAGGGTAATAAAATAAGTACATAAAATGAAAGCAAAATAACTATGAACAAATATAGCTAAATGTATTATGATAATAACATTTATAATATCTATAAAAATAGGAATAGGCGTTTGGACTGCACACCGAATAGAATGACTCCATTATATTACGTCATTCACCTAAAAAGGGGAGGTGTCGTAATATAAACGCATCATCATTTCACATCTGAATTATCTCAGTAACACCTCTATTTTCAAGTGGTTCAATTCTCACGAACCAACTAAACCAACATCTGGTTGCCATGCAATTTTAGTGACATTATTCTATAAAACGATGACACCATGCTGAGTGCATCGTCCGGCAAGTCGTTGCCAGCAAGAAGGTCAAATCACAGACCTCCTTGACGGCAACGTACCCTGCTGTGGGAACGCAACCCTTAACGCACACGTTTCATTTCATTATTTACAGTACAAGCATACATCAATCACCAATAGTCAATCGCAGTCCAGGCGTCTATCTCTTACTCTGTTTCCCAATCTTCAATCTCTGTTATTTTCTGTAGACTTATGCAGACGTAATTTAGAATAAAACTTATTTGGAAATAAAGCGAAACATTCAAGATTCAACATTCAACAGTGAAGGTGTAAGGTTGTTCTGACTACTGATGACAACCCATCATACGGCGCCGTTACAGTGTTATTTCCCATCCCATAGATCGCATCACTTACCGAAGTGAATCCAGATAAATTATCCTTTGTAACTAAAATGAAATCCTATCACAAGACAATCGTGGAGATGCAGAGGTATACTCAGTGTGTAGTAGCAACGAGAGTCTGACTAACAATCCTTCCCTTCCTATATGACCGTAAGGACGTGGCCGGCGCCGTTATTAACTTTAGATATTTGAGCTCCCGAAACGTGTACATTGAGAATGGGTAGCTAGCCCCAAGCCCCATTTATTGTGTTCTCTGTACAATTTCGCAAGCTCTAGTCAATCACGGAGTAGCAACTACGAATTGTGCAGTCATAATGCTCATGCTCATGCTCATGCTCTCAAACTGAATTTTAAAGCATAGTACAACAAAATTCAACAAAATATTTTATTCCCGTGATTTTTTTTTCAAATAACATACTTTGTAAGGACATTTAAGGTGAAATTTATTTATTTTTTTCATTTCTTTATTTGAGTGATTTTTAAGTCAGGTACAAAGTTCATCACTTAAAAGGTGAAATTGACCAGAATCTAAATAATGTTCTCCTCACATTTTCAAAGGCATCAGTCTCAACGCAGAAGCATCGCATTACTGTTATCTTTTTATTTTAGCTTTGCTGCATCGCAGCAAGCGTAGAATGGAAAAATGGCAGCTTCTCGTTGCTTCAATATTGAAAGTGGTACCCTTGAAAATGCGAGGTGGTAAAATATTGGATTCCGAAATGTTCGTCCTTAAGTCTGCAGTTTTTATTACCGTAGCTGACTATGAAGAGCGGAGCAAAATGGATACGTTTGCGTGCGTTTTGACAGTTTTCCCATGGCAAAACTGTCAAAACGCAGGCAAACGTATCCATTCTGCTCAGCTCTTGGGTCGATATTACAGTTTCTGCTTTTTCAGACTTGACAAGAGAAAATTCTTTTGCAACACCATCTTTTTTATTGTTCGGGAGAATAACATCGAAGTTTGTTTGGCCTACATAATATTTATGAAGTGATGAATTTCATTAATCATGATGATAACACGATTTATGCTGTCTATATGGTGCTTGAACAACATAGTGGTGCGAACTTACAGAATCCCCAAATGCAACGAAAAAATGGGCACAATGAAAAGCTTATCTTCCCGGGCAGAAGCCATGAGCAGAATAACAAAACATGATATGGAATTGATTGATATAAAAGATAAAAGAACAGACAACAATATCAAAAATTTACACTGAAATATTATTTACACAAAATGACAAATGACACATGATTTTGAACACTTATTACATATAGCATTACTTGATCTCCTCATGAATTTTATTGCAAAATATTGATATTGTCTTCTGATATTTTATCTCTTATATCAATCATGTCCATTACTAATTTTGCTATCTAATCAACATTTGATATTATTGAGCTATTTTCGTCTACTCGGGTTGTCATGTAAAGTTTAATAATATGCAACATGTTGTGTATTCCCTGCAATCCTTCACGGGCCGCATGAAAAGGCTTGGAGGGCCGCACTTTGGGGATCACTGGTTTGGAGCCAATTGGACGAAAGAGTCATTTGACCAAGGGCCATTTAGCCAAATATTTGAAATTTGTTTCCTTATTACAGTGAGAATCGAGATATTCGAAGTGAATAGTGAAAAGTGAGATTTGAGATGTGAGAAATGAGATTTACTTTATTTTAAGATTTTTTTTTAAATGAGATTATTATGAGATTTTATTTTATAAGTGAGAAGAAAGTACTGAGAAATGAAAGTGAGTACTTAGTAGTGAGATGTGCGCAGTAACAAGTTACAAGCGGGTGGAGAGAAGAGAGATGTGATAGTTGTGAAGTGAGAAGCAGGAAGTGAGTAGTATGCAAGGTAGTAAGTAAGTGAGTAAGCAAAAGTTAAGAAGTAAAAGATGATAATTGTGAAGTGAGACAATAAGACAAAAGAGAAAAAGACAAAAGAATGAGGAAACAATATGAAAGGAAAAAGAGAGAAGAGGAAAAATAAGGAAGAGAAATAATATGGAAGAAGGAAGAAATAAAGAGAAAGAATGAAGATGGGAATAATGAAGAAGAAAGAAGAAAGAAGGAGTGAGGAAAAATGAAGAAGAAAGACGGAAGAATGAAGAATGAAGAAGGAAGACGCAAAAAGAAAGTAGGATAGAGAAAGAATAAGGAATAAAAGAAAGGAATAGAAAATACAAGGGTGAAACACAGACAGACGTTCAAGTTCGACTCACTAACTTGTGTAAAAAACATGGCAGTCGGATTGCCAAGTAGCAATAAGCGAAGAGATGGCGCCTAATGTCAAAACGGCAAACCCGGCAAACGTTATTTGTCGTTTTGTTTTGATTTTTGATTTCGTCAAAATCTTTTAGTTTCTTAATTGGATCTGCTCGATGGGGATCTTAATAAAAATGCACACAAGCGTTGTTGAAAAAGGAATAGAAAAATGCTTAGCACGTCAGAGATTATATTTGTTACTCAGGAAGGGTTACAGTCAAACCTCCATGAGTCGATGTTCTATGACTCGATATCGACTCATGGAAGCAAATTATGCTATATTGAAAAATATTTTCTGGGTTACTGTGATGGTCCCTTGAAACAGCTTCCCAAGGATTTTCTATTCCACTTCTCGATATTTCCCTGAGTCGATGGTCCCTTCAATATCGACTCATGGAGGTTTGACTGTATTTCATTTTTGATTTTTAAATTCTTTTCCATGTCCTACTTGACTGGACTATTCGTTGGTTTTGCAATGGAAAAAATCTACGATTTTCGGTCCAGGCACATGTTTTGAATCACAATCGCCAAAAAAAAACACGCATGTGAAAGGATCTAGGTAAAAGAGCCAACGCTAAAGTTCCGAAAAAATGGTAACAGCATACACACAGCTTCACAATTTCTTTACTATATCGTGGCAAAAACTGCAAGTAAAGTGAATAAAATCGCTTAGCTACATTGTTAAAGTCGATTGTAAAGTCGTTCAGATAAAAATGATTTTTGCAGCCGTGCGGGAGATCTTTGTTGAGTGTTTCTCTTTTGCTTCTATGGTTCAGTGGGTAACAAACGTGGGTGAGATAGAAGGCATTATGGCAATACGTCAGTTTTCATGTAGCAATAAGTTGTATAGGCGGCGCTAGCATGCTATGCATTTCCAACGTATTTAGATTTGAAAATTTACACAAGAAAATCGAATTCAAATGTATGAACTTAAACGTCTGTCTGCGGGTGAAAGGAAAAGGAAAGAGAAAGAAAAATGATGACAGATATGAGAAAAAGAAAGAAGGAAGAAAGGAGAAAAAAGGAAAAAAGAAGCTTTAGACTCCTTTCTTCTCACTTCTCATTTCATACTTTTCCCTCCCACTTCTCATTTCTCATTTCTTATTTCTTACTTCTCACTCCTTACTTTCCACATTTCCCTTCTCACTTCTCACTTTGCACTTCTCACTTCTCACTTCGCACTTCTTGCTTCTCACTTCTCATTTTTCACGTTCCACTTCTCACTTTTCACTTCTCACTTCACACTTTTCACTTCGAATTTCTCACTTCTAACTTCTCATTACTCACTTTTCACTTTTCATTTCTCACTTCTCACTTTTCACTTCTCACTTCTTACTTCACACTATACACTTCGAATTTCTCACTTCTCACTTCTCATTTCTCAATTTTTACTTTTCATTTCTCACTTCTCACTTCACACTAGTCACTTCAATTTCTCACTACTAACTTCTCATTACTCACTTTTCACTTTTCATTTATCACTTCTCACTTTTCACTTCTCGCTCTGCACTTCTCACTACGAATTTCTCACTTCTCACTTCGCACTTTTCACTTATCACTTCTCGCTTCTCACTTTTTACTTCTCATTCCTGAATTCACTTCCTACTTAACACTTCTTATTTCTTATGAAATGTTAGAAATGCGTCCTTCGTCAATTCTTTTTGTACACACTTAATTTTTTTCGCCGAGATCTCAGCATTTTTTGTTTATTTTCCCGAAGTGGGCACCGCCGATTTTCAGCAAACATGATTTTTGCCGAGATCTCAGTAAAAGTGACGTTTCAGTTGCTGAGATATGGTAAATATTTTCCAGAAAATCAGTAATAAACCAATTTTTCTGCCGAATTTCAGTTCTGAAATTTACTGAGGTACAGCGGTGCCCGATTTTGCCGAGCTCGAGAAAGAAAAACTTAGTGTGTACACTTCATTTAATTCTCATTACTCACTTTCCACTAATCACCACTATTCGGCCAAATGTTCCGAACTGATTCTGACAACATCGAGTAAGCGAGGTGAAAATGCATTGGAAAATTACGACGACAAACTTCACGATTTCACAAAACAATGATATGAATGCTATGTTTAGGGGTCCTATTCCGTCTCAATTTAGGAAATGGCCATTTCGGAGGTCCCACGGATTGTGGCCGAATTGGTCCTGAGTGGCCAATGAGCCATGAAAATATCATTCATATCATTGTTTTGTGAAAGCATAAAATTTGAGGTGTCGAACGACCTATTTTGGCTCAATTTAGAAAATGGCCATTCCGGAGCTCCCTGGATTGTGGTCGGATTGAATCCGAATGGCTCAGGATCCATGAAAGTATCGTTCTCATCATTGCTTTATGAAATCATGAAGTATGAGGTGCCGCATGACCTGTTTTGGCTCAATTAAGGAAATGGTCATTCCGGAGATCCGCCGAAATGAGGCCGGATTGAACCCGAGTGGCCCAAGCACCATGAAAATATCATTCTCATCATTTTTTTTGAGAAATCATGAAGTTTGAGGCTTCGCACGAACTATTTTGGCTCAATTTAGAAAATGGCATTTCCGCAGATCCTCCGGATTATGGCCGGATTGAACCCGAGTGGTGCAGAAACCATGAAAATATCATTCCCATCATTGCTTTGTGAAATCATGAAGTTTAATGTGTCGCACGACCTATTTTGGCTCAATTTAGAAAATGGCCATTCCGGAGGTCCCCCGGATTGTGGTCGGATTGAACTCGAGTGGCCCAGGTACCCTATAAATATCATTCATATCATTGTTTTGTAAAATCATGAAGTTTGAAGTGTCGGTCGTGTGACTAAAATGTGTTAAGGTGAAGGTGGGTTGAGTACCAAAACAAAGCTTTGAAAGTATTGGTACAATAAAAACTGTCATATACTGTAGTAGTATTGGTGTCGTATTTATAAAAAACATAAAATATTAGTAGGGTGGTTCAAAAAACGACCCAGCTCCAACACGCTCACTCGATTCCGTCCCATGCTCCGAGTGTCCTCCAAAAACCGAATCGAACAAAACCTGGGTGAGCACAAGCCGGTTCAAGTTTGTATGAAAACTAGTATGTGAAACTAAACCTTTCACTACACTGGCTACAGCGCCTCCCCTCCAAACGTTAATGAAAAGAGAACCCACATAGCTGAAAAAAGATATTTTAGTTACTAGATAAAGATTGTCGCTGTCGTCGCTGTCCGGAACATCTTTTGCTGGCGAGGATAGGGGAGCTAAATGTCAAAGAAGGAAAATCCATACGATTTGACAGCTTGGTACCCAACATGTTCCGGACAGCAGAACAAAGGGAACCGAAGCGACAATCTTTATCTAGTAACTAAAATATCTTTTAGCTGAAAGCAACATTCCAGAGACTTCACTGAACGAAGGAAAGAACCATTGATTACGTAACGCGAAAAAATAGCATTTTATATCCCGCTCACCCCCATGTCACACTTTCTGTACGAAGTATCTGCCCCTGGTGCAGATATCACAGACAAATTCTGGCTATTTTGTTGAATTACACGTTTCACTGATTCCTTCTGAGAAACCTGATTATCATGCTAAACAAGAATGTTATCGATCGTTAAGGAATTTGCGTTCGATCATTTAGTATTTTGTCAATAACTTATTCCAGAAGCTGATTTTCAAAATGTGTTGTATGGTGGACTTCTAGTGCGAAGATTTTTCTACAACTCTGCCTGATGGTTTGTTGTTAGAATTCAACTAATAACGGAGTTATAGCGCTAGTAGCAGTAACTTAAACTAAATTATTGAAATTTCGCTATCATTTAGTCTAAGTTACTGAAAATACTGCTGTAACTACGTTTCTAGTGGATCGAATGCAAATTACTAAATGATCAATAACATCCTTGATGCTAAAGACTGGCAACCTCGATTAAAATCGACTTCCAACTATTGGAACGACCATTCAATATGCATTGTCTACGGAGTTAAAGCTCTTGAATATTTCATCAATTTTGTTAAGAAAATTATTTTGAGCTTTTTCGTGGAATGTTTTCACTTGTCATAAGACGAGTTTGTACAACCCCATTTAATTCCACCACTTAGTCGGGCAAGAACGAGACACTGAAGACGACCTTACTGTTGAGGTCGAAGTACGTATCTGTCAAGGTACAATTAAGTGGTGAATTAAATGGGATTGTACAAACTTGTCTTATGACTAGTGGTATTTCATCCAGTCATATGGTCTCCCACTCGCCAGCGCCCATTGACGGAGTGTCACAATCAGAATAATGTTAAATTCAACCTCGCCATATCAACTGTCAGTCATACAAACCTGAAACGACCTGTGCACGATAAGCCCCTATTTAAACCAGCCCAAACCATCAAACGACACCCAAAATATGAAACATCATCGACTGAGCCTGGCGGAGCAAAATCATTTTTGAACCACCCTAGTTAGTTTGCTGCTATCGGTGCCGCCGGTGTTTACATTCGCTCCGCGATCAGTTTTTCATAGTTTTTTTCGGGCAAAAATAGCAGTTTTTATAAAGTTTTCGGTTCAAACAAGTGACTGATTTCAAAAAGTGATGTTTCACTTGCATTCCATCAACATTTCGGGCTGCTCATGTGCGAAGAAGTGAGTAAAAACTTAATTTTTCCAATGCCCTTTGAGCAGAAGTGAAGTGCAGTGATAACCCCACCAAATCGCGAACGGCTATTAAATTGGCACAAGATTGCTGATTTATGATAAAATTCGTGCCGAAATACATAGGATTCTTCGGAGAAATATGTTCATTATCACGGGAAGTGAATAAATATGCTGTGAACAGGTTAGTAATTCGAATATTGAACTTTTGTTCGAAGCTGTTCTATGCATTCGAATGTTTGTGGGAGAGGAGTGCGGGAGGTGTGGGGTTGACCCGTGGAAGGTCAGGTGCCATATTGACGGCCATCGTGGTACTCTTCCAACTATGTCCTTAATGGCCTTTTTTTCCGGGGACAACTGATTAACCAGTGTCCAGAATCCAGTGTGAATCAAAAATTGGGATCCATCCAGATCGAATGCAACTTGTTGCGAAGGAATCGGTCCAGAAAAGTGGTTTTTACAGCAGTTTAAATTTGACGTCAGGGACGGGAAGGTTAAGAATATTAGCACAAATGATTTGATACGCTTATTATTAATTAAAACTCTATCAATGTGTTGTGGCTTTCATATTCCTAGAAAAAAAAAATGAATTCCTGAAATTAAAATAATTAAAAGGAATGCCCAACAAACGTACCAAACGTACCTTGAATAACATGAAGGAAAATATTTGACATTGGGATTTTTCAAAAGATTTAATGAGTGCCAATGTTATTCAATGAATCAAGGCCTACATTTATTAAAATTTATAAATTTTTTCTACCTCTTGAAAGTCAAAAAGGCACTCACTCGGCCTTCATTACTGAGCGCAAAATACTGGATAAAGTATCGTAAATATGGATTTTTGGGAAAGATAGTCTTATCCCAAATTGTAAATGCTGTCGTGTTTTTGGCTGTGCATACTTTTCATTATTTAAGGAAGAATTCGCTATTCAATATTGCATGTTTCAGCTGATCACATTATCTGTCCAATAATCTGTAGTTAATAAGTTTATCAAATAACTTACAGCAGATCCAGGCTTCATGGGAGTAGCCCCTGGCAATGGTGTAATCACATGTCCTCCAGTTTCAGTCTGCCAGAAGGTATCCACAATCGAACACTTCTCATTGCCCACCACCTTGTAGTACCACATCCACGCTTCTGGGTTGATCGGCTCACCGACACTTCCAAGAACTCTGTAAATGCAATCAGACATAAATCAATACTGTCTATCCTTGCTACTCAACAGCCTTACTTCAACGTGGAAAGATCATGCTTCGACACGGGCCCGTCGCCGAACTTCATCAACGACCGCAATGCCGTTGGTGCGGTGTAGAACTGTGTGACCTTGTACTTGTCTATCACTTCCCAGTAGCGATCATTATCCGGGAAGAATGGAGTGCCCTCGAACATCACCGACGTGGCACCATTCGCCAGTGGTCCGTACAGCACGTAGGTATGACCGGTGATCCAACCGATGTCGGCAGTGCACCAGTAAACGTCATGGGGTTTGTAATCGAAAACGATCTTGAACGTCGTCGCAGCATACATCAGGTACCCGGCTGTGGTGTGTAGAACGCCCTTTGGTTTTCCCGTCGATCCGCTGGTGTACAACATGAACAGCGGATCTTCCGCTGCCATCCACTCAGGATAGCAAGCCGCTTCCGCTTCTTCCATTTCCTGATGCCACCAGTAGTCACGGTCATCCGTCCACGGAGTCTGAAATTATAGACCCCAATCAAATACCTCATTCTGTACTACAAAATTTGTCCGACTTACATCGAAGACGCCATCCCAATCCGGCTTACCGGGTGTTACCCGGTTAATGTGCGCCACGACAATACAGCTCTCTACGTGATGTCCCAATTCTTCGGCTTTGGCTATCGCGTGATCGCAGAGATCCTTCAGGTGTAGAATTTTCTCCCCTCGCCATGCTCCGTCAGCGGTGATCAACACCTTCGCCTGACAATCATGCATGCGTTCAGCCAGCGAATCCGACGAGAAGCCTGCGAACTGAATCGATCCCAACATCCCACAGTGAGTTATCTGCGTTGATGGGGTTCCCAAAAGGAGAATCCAAAACTTACCACTACTGAGTGCACGGCACCGATACGAGCGCAGGCCAACATAGCGACCGGCAATTCCATCGTCATGGGCATGTAGATGGACACGCGATCGCCCTTCTGGACGCCGCGAGCCTTGAGGACGTTGGCAAAGCGACATACCTCTTCGAGCAGCTTGCGATACGTAAGGCGACTGTAGTCGTCTGGGTGGTTTCCTTCCCTGTGAAGAATGGGAAATGACGAGACAAAAAATGTGTATTAAATGTTTTTGGTCAAGGTGCAGAACGGTGAATAACAAACATTTTTGAGAAAACGAGCTTAATTTTTTTTACTGATAGGGAGTGATCCCACGATCTTTCTTATCATTTTTGATTATTCAATATTTTGTTTACGATGCATACGCTAACATATGTTTAATATTTTTCGGAGCGAATGAGTAGGTACCGTAAAAACAAACTGCGCAATAAACATGCGAAATCTTTCAATGCGATCGTCCACATTGATCCTCATTACATAATTGTTGCTTTTGAAAAGTTAAAATCACTGCGTAATTTACAAACATTTAGCAACGTGAATTAGTGCTTGACATGTTGATGCAATTTGCTGTGAATGACTAATCGAAGCTAATAACTGAGCGACTATCAAACGCAAGTTGTGATCTAATCAGGTTTGGTAATCGTTGTCCATGATCAGCTTAATTCGTTGTAAGTTTTGTCCTTCAAGTTGAATTTTATTATAATGTATATTAGAGTATATTTCACCTCCAAGGAAAATAGTATGCCCACACCACATGTATTAGATAGTTCACCATTGTCATTGAACTTTTGTAATATAGTGATAACAACGGCAGGAAATAATTTCCTATCATCAAAAAGGGGAGGTCAAGCATCATCAACAGAGAACCACGTCCTGATCCTGAATAAACACTTCGCGATGGTGTGAATCATGTTACTCAATTCGAACTCACAACCCTCGTTTTACATGCCCTGTCTTGAAGCTGCTTTCACGATTCACGATGCTTCGTGTGATATATGCGATAGCATCTCCTGCACTAGTGAAGTGACAGTCTGTTATTATCATCCTTTGCACAGTATTTCAGGGTCAACGAGCTACAAGTAGGAAAGTGTGGGCATCCTTTTTCAAACCTGAGAAGCGGTGTCTCATATCAAATAGAAGTGGTTATGGTGGCATTGACACCACAGCGAATGGAGTCTTCGCGTATTAGGAGATAAAAATAATTATTCAAAGTTTGATTGCACAAAAATAAAGAATCCATTCACGTTTCATTTGAACTCTATAAACAGGTGCGATGTCTTCCTGTGATATGGGCATATAACATATAAGAAACATTATTCAACGTATGAGACGAGCCGGCCTCAGGCTTAGAGGTGTGCGCCACCGCGCCACGCCGCCGCCGCCGGCAGTTTTTGGCACGCCGCCGCCGCCGACATTTTTGCATCGGCGCGCCGCCGTTTAAAAATTGTCACGCCGCTTATCTATAATTTTCCACGCCGATACAAATTTGAAGATGTCCGCAGAATTTTGGAAGTGGAAGTGGAAATTCTGAACATTCAATGGATTTTCTGTATAATTTCCTGATCCATCACGTTGAAACACCAGAGATTTTTCCGTGAAGATACCAATGATTTCCATGTAAATCCCATACAATTTCTACTTGAATTTTTGAAAATCACTCCGTAAAAACTAAGAAAAACTTTGTGTGTAAATTGCGAAGGATTTCTCTTTGAAATCCAAAGAATTTACCATTGAAATTAATTTTTGAATGAAAAAAGGCGTTCAGCAGAAAGCCATATGGAAGGAGATCACAAGGCTGAAAGTTGTTTCGCCGAATATGTCGTTTAACCGAAAAGACTATTTGGTAGAAGCCTATCCGAGCAAAGATTGAGAGCAAATCGATAACTTGTTTCAATGTTGTGAAATAATGGATTATTATTACTTAACTTGATATCTTTTTGGTCGTTTTAACGGTTGAGTAACAAAACGTATAGCAGAAAAGTCTTACTGTGACATCAAATCGAAAGCTATTCCTGCTGTCATTGAGAGCAAATAGAAAACTAATTTTGATATTGGTTTCCGATAACAAAACAAGTACACAGTTTGATGTCATATCATGCAGTTTAGTAATCTACAGCAAAATTAGATCAAAATATGTAATCAATCATGATTATTCATATTTGAAAACAAATTATGAATCAATTTTAAGTCAAAATCAAAATATGTTTTATATATGCACTCATTACATTTTCAGACTTTGCTAGGGTATCTAGCATAGAATGTCATTTGGTCGGATAGTTTCTTTGGCTGAAAGAAATGGTTAGATGAATAGCTTAATAGGCCGAAATAGTCATTTGGTCGAAAGGGCCATTTGACCGAAATGAACATTCGATCGAAAGTTCGGCTGAATCGGTCATTTTGGATATTTTCAACACATTAACGGGAGAATCTTTTGAATTTCGTCAGAAAATTCTTCAAGTTTTTTCAAGAATATTCATTTGGAAATTATTTTCAAAGTTTTCACAGGAAGTTGTTCAAAATTTCCTTAGGAAAATATTCAGAATATGCACGGAAAGTTCTGTTGAGAATTTTTCGAAATTTACACTTCCTCAATCTAGATCATTTAAGATGGTTAGTTTTTTTTATTCTTTATTAGATTGCTTTTTTTCGCAGGGAGAAGTTCATCACTAGACGGCTAGATTGGCAAAGCCAACTTTAAAACAGATTTTTTTTGCAATATCCGCGGGAGACTGTAGAATTTTCACGAGAAAAACTCCGGCATTTCCAATTCTTCAAAGTTTCTGCAGAAGATGGTTCAAAATGTAGATTTCAACGAAAAATTCTTTGGAAAATTGCTCGGAATTTTCAAGAAATGTTTTTGGATTACTTCAAAACATTCTTTCTATTTTCGATAAGAAATTCTTGGGAAATTCCATTGACGGAAGGCGACAGACGGGTAATTTGGCACAGAAAGCCGTTTGTCCTAACAGGTCGTCTGGCCGAAAAGATTCGTTGGCCGAAAATGCTGTTTGGCCGAAAAGGTTTTTGACAGAATGGGCCATTTAGCGGAAAATGTCATTTGACCATTGAACAAAATTTCGTAGCCTCTCTACTTTTAAGTCGATACTGGCTTTTAGGCCAAAAGTAATCTAGCCGAGTACCATTAGCAGAACTAAGCGTTTAACGGTAACTGTTATCTGGTCGAAACAGGTTTGACAGAAAATGTAGTTGAATCGTAAGCGACGTACAGGAACATTTGGCCGGATTTTGACCGTAACAGTTTGTCCTAACAGGCTGGAAAAGTCGTTTGACTGAATACCCAACAAACAATTAGGGCTGAATAAGCTAGTTTTTTATTGTAGAAGACCATTTTTGGTTGAATAAGTGCTCTATCAGCTCACAATGTTTATTACAAAAAATGCCGGTTGATTGTCATTTGGGAAAAAGAGCCATTTGGCCCAAAAATGTCCTGTCTGCAAGACAACCTTCTTCAAAACGTGTCGTTTGACGGAATTGAATAAAAAAACAAGTTCGGCCGAATAGGTCATTTGACAGAAATTGCCATTTGGCCGGAAGGGTATTTTGCAGAAAGGATATTTTCGTGTCAAATGACCATTCCTACCACACGGCATTTTCGGTCTAATGATTTATTTGGTTAAATGATTTTTTCGGCCTAATTACCAGTTCGGCCGAATGTTCCTTTTGGCTGTATGTCGCTTTCGACCAAACTACATTTTTTGTCAAACCATTTTCGACCTGATAATAGTTGCGGATAAACGGTTAAGTTCAGCTTAATAGGATTTGATTAGATGACCTATTCGGCCAAACGACCTGTTAGGGTAAACGATTTTTTCGGCCAAATTATCAGTTCGGCCGCTTGACGCTTTCGGCCAACTGAATTTCCCAAGAATGTCTTATGGACAATACACTAGTCGTTCGATAACTGCAACATGTTTTCGTTTTAGTTAGCGAATGCAGTTCTAAACGTTCTAAACGTCCAACTATTGTCACGTCCGACAACTTCAGATGCAATATAAGTGCATTTGATTGTTCAGCGCAATGCAGCTATCATCGAATTTAAAATCGTTTCGAAGTTTAGCGGTCCGATAACTACAAAACTGATGTAACTATTAAATTGCAGTTAGAAAGCATTGCAGTTGAATAAGTTTCAGTTGTCAAACATCTATTGTACAAAGAATTTCCTAAAATTCCTTAAAATTCCGAACAATTTTCCGTTTAAATGCAAAGATTTTTCATATTAAAATCTACATTTTGAACAATCATTTGCGGAAATTCTATTAAAGTTCCCGTCAAATTCCGGAGACTAATTATTTTAGTCTGAGCAAGCCAACGTTAAAACACCCATTCTATCAGTCGCACTTTCCTACAATTATGAAGTAAATTTCGAAGAATACTCCACAGAAACTCGACAAGAACTTTCCGTGTATATTCCGAGGATTTTCCTGTAGAAATTTAGAACAATTTCTCGTGAAAATTCTGACGAGTTTCTCTTGGTAATTCCATAGATTTGTCTAAACTTCAGAGTAGTTCCCGAGGAAAATTACAATTAACTGCATATTATTCGGCAACTCGAAAACCTTTTTTTTGTTGAATATCTTGGCTGTGCATATGCACAGCACATGTTTCAAAATGGACAAATTGATATGAAATTTGCGAAAAAGAATCCACGTGTCTTGGAGGGACTGGAACTCTCAACCTCCTACTCTCTAGATAGGCGTGATATCCCCTACTCCATCCCCTAGGTCACATTTGCGGAAAAGCTATCAGAGTACAAACCTCCATCGCGGTTAGTTTTTTTTTTTGCAAATTGAATATGGGTCTGTTCAAATATTACGTAACGCAATAGGGGGTGGGGGTTATTTATTTTTTGTTACGATTTGTTACGCAAAATATGGGGGTGGGGGTCTCTCGAAATTTTGTTACGCGTAACAACAGAAAAAAATATTTATATATTTTTGAAAAGTATTTATTATCTTTAAAATAGCATGAAAGATATAAAAAAAATTAAATTATTGTTTCGTGCTTCAAATTGTACCAAAATTCAGATTTTTCCCAAAAAAACAGCATTTGTTACGCGTTACGCATAGGGGTGGGGGTACTTCTGAAAAGTGTTACAGATTGTTACGAGGGGGTGGGGGGTTCTTTAAAATAACGTTTTTCGCGTTACGTAATATTTGAACAGGCCCTATCTTTCGGATGCTTGATTTGTCCTAAATAATTTCCAAATAAATATTTAGAAAAAAGGCAAAAAAATTAAGGGACGTGATAAAAAAAAAAGCCACGCCGATGCACGCCGCCGCCGCCGCCGACTAAAATGGCTATCGGCGTGACGCCGAAAACGCCGCCGCCGCCGACCAAAATTCTGACGAACGCCGCCGCCGATGAATATTGGACCGGCGCACACCTCTACTCAGGCTGAAAGTTCAACTGAAAAAATCAACGCTATGAACGCATAAGCTTTGGCTCATTCGCCATTGATTATTAATACGTTGCCTAATATTGCTGGTTTGCTGTAAAACATTTTTATCTGTTAGATGTCACGAGAATATGGAATCTAGTTAGAAGAACTGAAATGAAAATGGCGATGAAAATGTTTAAACAGAAAAATTGGTGTAGCTTTAAAACTGCGACCCAACAGAGTTTGATATAGGTACCGTCGTCGGCGGTGACAACGGGTCAAGTGGGGGTGAGAATGGGTCACTGTTTCAACTACTTAGAATGCTTGTAGAATGGATTGAATGTATCTAAGGGCAAGAAGACAAAAATATAGGAAATCTTTTTGAACGATTTTGCTCTACGACCTCCAGGCTGCCTGTGATAGCGATGACCCATTCTCACCCCCCAGACCCATTGTCACCCCCGATGGCGGTATAAGAAACAAAATCATGTGAGATCAAAGCACACACACAGTAAACTCAGATTACTGGGATCGGTAAAATTTTACCGCAAAACGCCTGCCTCTGACTCCGAATAAATAGTAATTTAAGTACTACACTCAACCTACCAAAACCTGTATAAGAACTGCGTATATTCGAAATTGTCAGATTCTGATTCAAAACAAGTAAACTCACTAACAAATATTGAAAAAGAAGCTTGTAAGGTCTCATGCAATATTTTTCAGCACGAGTTGTAAGTGCCTTGTTGCATAAATACTACGGCAATCCTCGTTGTATTAATCTTCGAGGACTCGTACCATTTATAAGAAGTTATATACAACATTAGCAAAAAAGCACGATTGTCGTTCCCAACGCAGGCGAGACTGCATGAGTGATTCTAGACCATGCGAGTCCGTGACGGTTAATATTACGTGAACTGAATAGAGTTTTGCTACGAGTTGCACACCATATTTGCAACGACGAAAAATGAGCTTCAATAAGATAAATCGGACCCTCCTTAGCCATGCGGTAAGATGCGTGGCTACAAAGCAAGACCATGCTGGGTGGCTGGGTTCGATTCTCGGTGCCGGTCTAGGCAATTTTCGGTTTGAAAATTGTCTCGACTTCCCTGAGCATAAAAGTATCATCGTGTTAGCATCCGAGCCTCTTGAAAGGAGGCTTCCGAGCCTCTTGAAAGGAGGCTTCCGAACCTCTTGAAAGGAGGCTTCCGAGCCTCTTGAAAGGAGCCTTCCGAGCCTCTTGAAAGGAGGCTTCCGAGCCTCTTGAAAGGAGGCTTCCGAACCTCTTGAAAGGAGGCTTCCGAGCCTCTTGAAAGGAGGCTTCCGAGCCTCTTGAGAGGAGGCTTCCGAGCCTCTTGAAGGAGGCTTCCGAGCCTCTTTAAAGGAGGTTTCCGAGCCTTTTGAAAGGAGGCTTCCGAGCCTCTTGAAAGGAGGCTTCCGAGCCTCTTGAAAGGAGGCTTCCAAGCCTTTTGAAAGGAGGCTTCTGAGTCTCTTGAAAGGAGGCTTCTGAGTCTCTTGAAAGGAGGCTCTGAGCCTCTTGAAAGGAGGCTTCCAGAGCCTCTTGAAAATGGCTTCCGAGCCTCTTGAAAGGAGGCTTCCGAGCCTCTTGAAAGGAGGCTTCCGAGCCTCTTGAAAGGAGGCTTCCGAGCCTCTTGAAAGGAGGCTCCCGAACCTCTTGAAAGGAGGCTTCCGAG
The DNA here is from genome assembly GCF_024139115.2 of Armigeres subalbatus. Taxonomy (NCBI): domain Eukaryota; kingdom Metazoa; phylum Arthropoda; class Insecta; order Diptera; family Culicidae; genus Armigeres; species Armigeres subalbatus. The sequence goes on from NC_085140.1 coordinate 122,661,391, forward strand.
CCTCTTGAAAGGAGGCTTCCGAGCCTCTTGAAAGGAGGCTTCCGAGCCTCTTGAAAGGAGGCTTCCGAGCCTCTTGAAAGTAGGCTTCCGAGCCTTTTGAAAGGAGGCTTCCGAGCCTCTTGAAAGGAGGCTTCCGAGCCTCTTGAAAGGAGGCTTCCGAGCCTCTTGAAAGGAGGCTTCCGAGCCTCTTGAAAGGAGGCTTCCGAGCCTCTTGAAAGAAGGCTTCCGAGCCTCTTGAAAGGAGGCTTCCGAGCTTCTTGAAAGGAGGCTTCCGAGCCTTTTGAAAGGAGGCATCCCAGTCTCGTGAAACGAGGCTTCACAGGCTCTTGAAAGTAGGCTTTCGAGTCTTCCCGAAGGACGAAGCTTTCGAGCCTCATGAAAAGAAGCTTAGGAGTTTTTGAAAGGAGGCTTCCAAGCCTTTTTCAATGAGTCATTGAGCTTTTCGGAAAAGCCTTCAAGCATCTCAGATGGATGCTTCCAAACCTTTAGATTCTAGATTAAAGTCACTCAATTTTTTGTCTTTTTGTCCTGGTTGTAATGAGCGGGATTCAAAAGGTTTAGATTGTTAAATATCTTGGCTGTGCATATGCGCAGCACATGTTTCGAAATGGACAAATCGATATGAAACTTGCGAAAAAGAATCCACGTGTCTTGGAGGGACTCGAACCCTCAACCTACTACTCTCTAGATAGGCGTGATAACCCCTACACAACAAGGCCACTTAAAGGACACGTTTGCGGAAAAGCTATCAGAATCCGAGTACCAACCTCCACCGCGGTTAGCTCTTTTTTTGCAAATCGAATATCTTCCGGATGCTATTTAATAAAAAAAATGATTTTGGTACGGCCGAGTTGCCGAATAATATTCAATTAATTGTAATCAAAAGTCGGTCTTCCACCATCATTAGTCGTCTGAGTACACCGCGTAGAGCAATCACAGTCATCAAATGCTTTAGTCAAGAGAGCCTATGGCACAGCAGAGTATATATACAAATCCGCCCAGCCCGTTATTGGGGCCATAGAGTGTGATGCTCTCGAATAATAAAAAAAGGTGTGCTCGCTTGACTGTGGATATACAACAGTAAAGCACATGTGGCGATTAGACAAATCAACCATCCGAAAGATATTCAATTTCCGAAAAGAGCTAACCGCGGTGGAGGTTCTTCTTCTTATTGACATTACATCCCACACTGGGACAGAGCCGCCTCGCAGCTTAGTGTTCACTAAGCACTTCCACAGCTATTAACTGCGAGGTTTCCGTATTACCATTTTTGCATTCGTATATCATGAGGCTAGCACGATGATACTTTTATGCCCGGGAATCGAACCCAGCCACCCTCAGCATTGTCTTGCTTTGTAGCCGTGCGTCTGTGGAGGTGGGTACTCGGATTCTGATTACTTTTCCGCAAACGTGACCTTTAAGTGGTCTTGTTGTGTAAGGGTTATCAAACCTATCTAGAGAGTAGGAGGTAGAGGGTTCGAGTCCCTCCAAGACACGTGGATTCTTTTTCGCAAATTTCATATCAATATGTCCATTTCCAAACATGTGCTGTGTATATACACAGCCAAGATATTTAACAAAAAAATGATTTTCGTACGGCCGAGTTGCCGAATAATATGCAATTAATTGAGGCTTAGATTATTGATTGCCATGCATAATATAACGTTTCGGTCTGGGGTGGGATCTTCTTCAGGGCTTCCTGGAGCGAAACGTCGATTGAATTAAAGTGTCAACGCTATTATTCACAACTGAAACTAAGAACTACAAAATTCGCAGTCGTAATCCATGTACTATGTTTCAATAAGTTTTTATTAAAATTGTAATACATCCACTATTATGCATTTTGAGTCGAAGTGGGGGGGCCGGGGCCGGCAAAGGTAGCCCTAGGGGTATAGATACCCTAGGTTGAAAACCGCTGCATTATTGGAACAGTTTACGTTCCACGTTGTACCATAATGGTCATCCGAAACTTTATAAAAAGTCATTTAATCATCGTATAATGTTCTGTGGAATTAAGCTTTAACATATCAACTGCCTTTGTTGCAATTCTGAGATCAGTCGAGCATACCGAACCAATTTCCTGAACGAAAGAGGGACGGAGGTGTATTTTCCTACGTATTTTGGCTGAAACCACCATACAAACTTCAAATCAAATGCGCCAGCTTATGCAACAAGCGATTGAGCTGAAATTTTCAAAGATTGATTTTCTTACCCAAAGGCACAATCCTGGGGGGAGCCCCGTAGAATTCGACAACTTTTTTTCTCCACATACAAGACTGCGCCACTCTAGTGGGGACGTCATCTGGACTTGAGCCATCTGTGGGTTTTTGGTTCGTGTTCCGGATGCCAAACGTAGCAAAATGGACCAGAAGGCTACGAAGTTGGTGTTCGTTGGCTATTCAAACGAGCACTAGGGTTACCGTTTCCTAGACCCACAAAGGGGCTTCGTCACCATAAGTCGGGACGCAAAGTTTCTGGAACATGGCAATGGATCATCTTCCGCCGAATTTCCGGCTCCAGGCAAGAATCCGGTCGCTAATAGCGAGATACAGCTGAAACCCTCCAAGGAGGAGATAGCAGAGCATGCGGAAAGTAACAATTTGGGGACTGACGAATATTTTGAAGCTGCGGATCAAGAGACAGAAGCTGCCGATTACGTTTGACAACCCCGTCGAGAAACGCGCGGAAAGGTTCCGCAACGTTTTGATGATTTCGTATTGGATTACAATGTGGGAATTGCTGCTTGCGCTACAGAAGAACCGGTAAATTTTCAACAGACCGTTGAAAGCTCGCAATGGCGTCGGGCCATGGACGACGAAATGAAGTCACATGAGCAGTGCGAAACATGGAGTCTAGTCCCATTGCCACCAGGAAGAAAGGCCGTGGGTTCACGGTGGGTTTATCGCCTGAAGCGGAACGAACGTAATGAAGTGGTGAAACATAAAGCTCGAATCATTACCAAGGGGTTTTTCCAACGCCATGGCATTTTTTGCACTGATAACGTGTCATGTCACTCTACGCATATTCCTGTCTGTAGCTGCCAAGAGAAGGTTAATCGTTCACCACTTCGACGTGAACACCGCCTACCTCTACGGAACGTTAGACGAGGAGGTGTACATGAAGCAGCCTGTCGAACACGAAGCAAAGGGAAAGGAGGAGATTGTGTGTCGGCTAAAACAGGCAGAGGAGGCAGAAATTGTGAAACTGTTCGCGAGTCTGCAAAACGATTTTCAAATGACCTGCCTAGGACAAGTATGCCATTTTTTTAGCCATGGAGGTGGATCGGGACGGTGATCGTTCCATATACGCTTGGGAACCTACATCGATAACCTGATCAATAGACACGGCATGGTTGACGCAAAACCAGCGAAATCGCCAATGGATGTTGGCTACCCGAAGGCAGAAGATTTGAGCCAGCTTCTGGACGATGTAACGGGATATCGAAGCCTCGTAGGAGGACTGCTCTACCTTGGTGTTGTTGCTAGGCCAGATATTGTAGCCAGCACAGTTATTCTAGGGCGGAAATTGGGTCCTAAAGCTCTACCTCTTGTATGGTTACAAACGATAGTGGATCGGTCAAGAATACTTGAACCGATGTTAGGAAAATTCTGGTAAAAGTCTAAATCAGTAAAAATAATATTTTTGTGTTTTAGGCATTTTAAGGCAAATTTTGGGCTCGCTGTGCAACATTTCAGAACCATCAGTCAAAAACGTCAGACCCATATATTAACTGTCAAAGGTTGAGTCAAGTGCCCTGAGGTGTTTTGCTCTTACGTTTCAATCATATTATTCCGTACGTCAAACAAGATCGAAAATGTCGAGGAAGCATTTTTCATCTATTTTTTAATTTAAAATTAAACAATGTTCCTTTCGACTTTTGAGTCGGAAGAAAATCTGACACGTTCAGGATGATTAACTTCATCGTTCCGTAAAAGAAAATCGAATATCGATTCTTCATTTTAGGACCCAATTATGTTATCCCACCGAAACGGATTAGACCGCAGCAAAGCGTTTACTTCGTTATGTGAAAGCAACTCGAAACTATGCAGTAAAGATAGGAGGAGATCCGAAATAGGATTTGGTCGGCTATTCCGATTCCGATTGGGCGGGCGATGTAAGCACGAGAAGATCAAATTCAGGTTCAGTGTTTTTGTTCGCTGGTGGACTGGTGTCTTGGGCTAGCAGACGGCAATCTAGTGTCACACTCTCGACCATAGAGGCGGAGTATGTGGCTCTAAGCAAGGCCTACCAGGAGGCCGTTTGGCTGCGGCAGCAACTGGGGAGCAACAAGTGAAGCCAACGATTATCATGGGAGACAATCAGTCGTGTTTAACCTTAGTGAGGAGTGAGAGGCAAAGTCGTCAGTCCAAGCACATCGACACGAAGCAACGGTTTGCGAACGAGCTGTGTGTTGCTAAGTGTCGTGTCCGGCGGGGACGGCTGAACGAATCAGCCATCTCCAGCTGCTGCTCGATTCGCAGCAGCTCGGTAGCCAACTTGATCCTGCAAAATACATCACAAAACTGAAGGCTAATATCGTTCATCTGTCACTCTCGCATCTGGTACTCATAGCTAATGTATATGTCCTCATATCTTGTCACACCCGTCTCAATTCCTACACTAAGGAGATAATTCTAAAATATTTCCCGATGGAGGAGATGTTAGCAGACGTGTTTACGAAGCCATTAGGACCGCTGAAGCACAAGTAGGATTGAGATCTATCAGTGAAGCAGCTCCACATTGAGGAGGAGTGTTAAGCGTGCAGTGTTGCACTGCTCTAAATAAGCGCACCTCTCCGTGTGCGTTCTACTGAGAATCCATTAACGGACGAGTACCATCGTCGGCTTGAGCGAGGGGCACTGCGGAGAATAGGACGAACATTGGTAGAGAAACAAGAGTCTGCCACCACTGCAACAAACCGGGCCATCTGCGCAGGAATTGCCGGAAGCTGCTTGGTTCCAAAAGGGATGGTGAAGGTAATCCGACACGGAAGCCGAAAAACGAAGGGGCGAGGGCCGCCCACAGCGATAGTCGCAGCGTAGCATTTACTGTCGGCGAGCAGTGTTTGTCGTGGGTCATTGACAGCGGAGCGAGTTCCCATATGACAAATGACAGGTCGTTTTTCGAGGAGTTTCTCAGCGGTTGGATAACAGTGGCCGATGGTAAAAAGACACAGAATCAGGGTGAAGGCAGAGGAGTTTTGTTCGGTGTTGATTCCGGTAACAAACCAGCCCGAATCACGATGGCGGAGGTTGAGTATGTTCCGGAGCTTTCTACTAGTCTCATTTACGTTGGCAAGCTAAGGGTGTGCTCGACGACACGAGTTGCCGGATAGTTTATTTGGCAATTTATGTTCGCAACTTTTTTTTATATGCACTGCAGTGAATTGATCCCGTAATTATCAATGTGAATGATCCCGTATTATGGGAAAACGTTTTTATTCTACGTTAAAAACTACACAGCCACTAAAAACAGCTAATTCAAACAAGTTTTCATTGGTGTGAAAAATGTTGTCTCCGACGTTATGAAATGTTAATTTGATAAGTTGAGTTTCCACACAAATAAAGAAGAAGAAGACATAGTAAGTAAACGATCTGTCAGCGAGCTGACTTCTCTTTCTCAGATTTCGATGATCGCGCGATCGTTCTGCGACTAGAGAAAACACGATCAGACGCACAGTTTACTATTACTTTCCTATAATTCCACGTCGTTCTGCTCTCTTAAACACATTTGGTCACGCATTAATTAATATATTTTCAACGACACAGAGTATAACAAAATAACACGGATCTCGAAATTGTTCTGCGCTCTAAAAACTTGTTCGATCCTACACTCACAAAACTCAAGAATAAGCATATTAGAAACAATAGCACCTAATGAAACTTAAGCACGTTAAAAATCTCTTGGCTGTCAATGGCTTCAAACGTTTAGCCAGCTTTAGGTATTTTTCCGAATTATCACTTTAGACATGTTAGTGTCATTCTTACGATACAATTTGATACACACAATTATTTATCAGCATTAACCTAAAACTACTGCAAATGAGATAATAAAATTTGCAGCATTGAATTGAATAATAGTAATGGAATACTTAAGGCAAATTTTGTGTTAAGCCCACTGTTCAGTTTACCTATCTTAATTTTTGAAAACCAGAAATCAACAAGTGAACAGATTTAAACAGCAGTCTCTTAAAAATCTCAGAGCAAGTATTTTTTTCTTCTTTTCGCGAACTTTTTTTTTGTGACATACAGCCGAACACTACATTTCACTAAGATATGCTTAACAAAGACATGTAGCAAACTCTGATTTATAACAACAGTGAATACCACCTGAAGCAGAAGATAGTTTTCCCAAAAAAACACGATATTAGTTAGCCATTCTGACGGATTTTCAAACGGGTAGTACTGGGTAGTACTAATTCTGGAACTCCCAGCGTTGAGGGCTTCTCAACGTTTCAATGATTATCTCTCTTTTTCTCTCATTAAGTTACAGTTGTAGTACAGAAACGAGTATGTCATACTTAAAATACTACTTACACTACGTTTGAAAATCATAAAGAAATGTTGAACAGAAAAAATGATATATGAAGCATGTAGTGTCTAAGTTTCATGACTAATAGCATGCCTAATCATATTCGCGAAGGTGATACTTTTATGCCTAGGGAAGTCGAGACAATTTCCAATCCGAAAATTGCCTAGACCGGCAGCGGGAATCGAACCCAGCCACCTTCAGCATGGTCTTGCTTTGTAGCCGCGCGTCTTACCGCACGGCTAAGGAGGGCCTCTGATTGACTAAACTACCACTGTAAATAGTTGGATACGCACCTTGAGAAGCGATCCCTTCGATTTGTATTCCGCTTATCTTATGTAATGATTCGCAATTAGCAATTAAAACACAGTTACTTTTGGTGCAATTATGCTCTACCCAAGAATAAAATGGCGGCAAAAACTCCGCGTTTGGTGGGTGACGATTTGTTTTTGATTTTTGTTGTTTTAATTTCAAAGCCTTTTTCCATTTCTATTTCCTAAAAGCTTACTGCCAAGTATCTGAACAGGATAAGATAAATTATTTCTACATTAATTACCTTTAAATCCATTTAGTAGGGTGGCTCAAAAACGCCTTTTCAAATTTTTTGATGGGCCGCCTTTTTATTCGGCTCTATTTGATGCTCTGATACTCTGGACAAAATTTCAGCCAAATCGGTCAACGTTTGGGCGGTGCTAAACTCTTTGGAAGTTTATATGAAAAAATGTATGCAGAAACATCCAAAAACAGTGATTTGCAGTTGGACGGCACAATTTACGATCAAGAACAATGATACTAATTCAGTTCTTGTAGAATTAAATACAGAATGTTATGCTGAAAACCGCGAGAGGCCCATCAAAAAAATTGGAAAAAGTTTTTCCCATACTAATTTGAGCCACCCTACCCTTTAGTTTAGTAATATCTCATGAGGTGGACGGATTTCGGTGCTATACGGATTTCGGTCCCGCACGGTATTGGGCTGTTCTCACCAAATTTGATTCCTTTCCAAAATCAGTCATTTTATGGTCCCATCACCAAGATCCAGGAAACTTATAGTAGTATATGCTGCACAGTACTGCCGTAATCTGAAAAAGTGAAGTATACGCCATTTTCTAAAAATGGTGTTAACGAGTACTACTCATCGAGTTCTTTAACAGAAAAATGAAAAACATGCATGTTGTAAAATGGCTGTTACGTCACTTTTCCAGATTACGGCAGAGTAGCAGCACATACATTTCTTCTAATCATCGTCAAAACGCACGACATTTGAACACTATATGGTTTACCGGAATAATCGCAATCAGAAACGACAAAATATTTGCAAAACACAAATAAATGAAAAATGTAGGATTCTGAGACAGCCGAATGTTCCGAAACCACGGATGAGCGGAGAAAAAAAACACGGACGCAGAAAATTTCGAACGTCTTCATTCGCGCGCGGCACACTACGATCCTCGTTCTTATCAGTTACAGGCTAGGGCTCGAAAACTAATGAAAGTAACATGATTTCCAATAGACAACACGTGTTGTTTATTGTCTTATCGGTGCTTTGATGTGCAGAATAGCCTTGAAGACCTTGATCGCTTCGAAGCGGCAGGTCTTACAATCAACGACAGACGATGGAAGAAAGCACGGTGATTGCAATAGAAGCACGTACCTAGAAACCTCGTGAAAAACTAGTTGACACAGAGCTGCGAGGTGGTAATGGCACAGTGGGGGATGTAATGCCAATAAGAAGAATAAGAATTCTTCAAGATCGGTATGATTAATTCAATCGCCAGAGAAGCATATTGAGTGATGATCTCAGTCTAGGTGTTCCTCATCAGATATGCGATATGTAATTTAACTTTCCTAGAATCCTAATGTGGGGTTTCCCCAACAATTAATAAAATTTGAAATTTTCACAGCGCTTGAGCGGTTGCGACGCTTAAGATTCGTGCGCGTAGGTATTTAGTAACCCAACAGCAACTGCGAGATGATGCTAGGTATTGTTTCTTGCACGTCAAGGAAGTTGGAAATTCTGAATGTAGATGCTTTGAACTTCATGGATTGCCCAGAATCCGAAACAGTTATAGAGTTTGTTCTTTCTCTTACCATGAGCTGAGCTTAGAATTCATTCTAAACAAGTCCACATTACACTTTGTTTATATGCTTAGCATTTCTAAATCTAGTTGAGGCACCAGCGCAAAAGTAAGTCACGACTGCATAGTAGAACTTGAAGTGAAGAAAAAACAGTCATTGATTGCCCATTGACGCCAGCGACGACAACTGTCGGCTGGATTGGGTTGTTTAACCTTTTACATTCTTGAATAAATTGAAACTGCTAAAAAACGAACACATGTGCAATTTGAGTACACCAACTGCTTCCGAAAGGTAACCTGCGTCGCCGCTACCGTTGCGGCCCAAGCCCAAGTGTGACGTAGGTCTAGTTACGGTGATGATACTGATGATAGGCGTTCCGGTTGCACCACGCTCGTGTACCGTAAAGTCAGGAAGAGTTGTTTGCATACAAATTGATTAGCAGATTAACGAGACGATTCGCAAGGAAGGCAATCACGATTAGGCTGCATTGGAGCCGTCGGCCAACAAGGTGAAGGGTGCGGCGTTACGGTACTTGTGGTGATCTGATGCCGGAATGTAACACGTGATTTGCGCTAATGGTTTGCGATTACGAAAGAATGATAAGATTCGAGACGTCACTGAACGATTGATTGGCCAAATGTAAATAGGAGAAATGGAAGATAGAGCGGCAAAATATGAGCAGACATGGATGAATTGTTTGACGTTGGTTTTTTTTATAGAATCACAAAAGTTGTGCAAAACAAATTATCCGATGCAACAAAGTTAGTCGTTAAGAGCTCATTAGTCAGAATGACTGAATCTAATTGTTCCACAACAAATGAAGCTCGTAAACGTGATTAAACATATTCTTGGCGCTTGTAAGTGCAAGCTTATTACTTATGCCACCGAGACTAAGTATTTTTTTTATTTTCACTGAGCTGAGCGGATATTTAAATCTTGGATATCGATAAACATTGTTGGATTTAAACAGAAAACATAGAATTTCAATAAATTTGGAAAGCCCTTTGGTTTATAAAACTTCTTTTTTGTGGGATTCTAACTATAGGAATTCTCAAGGAATTTTCAAATTCTAAAGATGTTTCATTCTGTTCAGAAAACACTTCGAAAAATAATAATAATTACAGCATATAAATTAGATGTCTTATCATCATTATGAATTTTTATGAATAATACCTCAAACAACAATAATTTTAATGAAATAACTGCCACCGCCTGTGGTTTATTATGAATCATTCTGAGTACTAATAATGTTGTAAGTCTTTTCGATAAGAAATTGCGGGTTCCAATAACGTATTTCGTCTTTCCTAGCCATAAACTGATTCATATTTCTGAAATTAATTCAAAAATTGAAAATATGTTTTTTTCCTATTTTGTCATTTCCCGTTTTATCACCCCAAAAATAAGATTCGACTGAAAAAATAAAACAATGAAAAAGATGATTTTGTTTCTGAAAAGTGAGCCAGAAGTATTTTCTAACGCCAATTCAGCTGTTATCGCAACGTAACAAAATTGTTTAATAGATTTATACAATCCTTCCCCAAAAAATATGAATATCATAAAATAATACTTCTAGTGCAATCAGTTCCTTCAAAGCTCGTCCTAGTTCCTGTTATTAAAAATAATGCATGATGAATTCGCCCTAAATCAAAGTTAGTTCCTTTAAATTCCATCATTTTTTAAATTTTGCAGATACGTATTTTGGATCAAAAATGTGGATTTTATGATGATGTAAGGTGCAATCAAACCATTTGTTGATATCATGTCGTCTTATCAAGGGATGGTAAAAAGTTTGTAAATTGGATTCTGTTGATAACCATAATGCGTATCAATCACCAAATAATTTACTATTTTATAAATTGTAAAATGATAACACGCACCATTTGCGTGGCAGCACTTTTTTCCCATTTTTAGTTCACATTCAACTCATAGTGCAATGGCCATAGCCGTCACGTTAAGGGTTGATATATTGCGCTCGATTCGCGTCGTGCTAGATCAACTGCAAATGTGTTCTTATTGTCAATTAAACTGATTTAATGCAAAACATGAACAACAGAAGGTAACTCGAGCAAGCCGTTCCCTGCAGCTAAAACCTATCAGATTTGCGCTTATCGATTGTTTTAATGATTGGATTGACTGGAAAACGGATACGATGAAACAATATAAAGGTATCAGTGCTAGATAGGAAGGAAGTATAATGACGACGGCTCAGTCTGGCAAGGTCAGGAAACATGCAACTCAAGCAGCACAACTGTTCGTTCGCAGGTGAACTACCTACTTATTCCGATTCGTGCAGCATGGGTTAACTGGACTGGAAAATGATTGATTTATTATTTTTCGCCATTCTGAGAAACCGCCAAGTTGATCTTATTTGTTTTTGACACCTGACGAAACGGATATCACTATCAATATGACCTTCAAATAGTGATCGGCCATTGACGCAACGATTCCACAAATGCCCATCTTAGAGAACCTGTTTGTAAGCATGATTGGAAAAAATCTATCCCATGCACGTCACTCGCGGCACTAGACAATATTGGCACAAAACATCGCCCCCTCTACAGTGACTTCCCGGTGGATGAAAAGCATTCTTGTAAAGTGATGATACCCAGCTCGCGTTCGATCACCGGCAGGCAGATTGCTAACGTCGTTAAAGGTAATCACGTTGGGCACAGGTGGATGGGGCAATTTGTGGCAAATGCGAAAAAAAGAAACTTCTTCCATAGTGTGCGCGTGGCGAGCAATAGATCGGGCAATAAATTGTTGACTTTGCCGATTGTAGCCGGGTCAGCGAGCATTTGCTAATGGGCTGTGGGGGTAATTATTATTGAAGACGATACAAAAACAACAATGGCTATACATTGGTAGTATGGGCAGCACAATCATTGTATTTTGGGTTCACGTGCCAAATTTAATGGTAGGTTTAGCGAAATACTTTGTTTTCTGTTTTTGGTTAATTGATTATATTTTATTTATTATTATTTATTTTTCAAAAAATTTGAAAAACTGATTGTATATAATGAAATTGACTCTTTCATAATTCTGATTGGGAAGCGACATGTTTGTTAGATTGATCGATCATGTCCTTAAGCATATTATATATTAAGGGTATGCGATACATACTTTTTCCTGGCGAAACGAAACCAAATTAAAAATGTGGTTGGCGAAACGAAATGTAGTTTTTTCCGAGTCTTCAAACGATACGAAATCTAGATCCATTTGATTCAAAATTTTACGAAATGAACGAATGTAGGGTGGGTGTACCAATTGTCGCCATACTTAAGAACAACTATTAAAAAAAAAAATAAGTAAAAGGCATGTGGGTGAACTTTATACATCAAGGAAAAGGTTTTGCTTTCTGCTCCTTAGAACAGCTGTGAAAACCACAATAAAATTTATTATTAGCCTCAAAATTAATTAATCCATAATAGGAACACATGCACCAGTTGTGGCACTATTATTAATTTTGGTTCCTTATTTGGCAAATCCCATTGTTTTCTTATGGGACTGGCCAAATAGGGACCACTAGTGCGACAACTGGTGCAAAGGATGTTAAAAATTAAGCAAAATCATTTTTTACAATTATTCTTTGCTTGTTTTGGAAGAGATCAAAGGTGTTCTCGTATCATATGAATATGCTTTATCGATATGAACTTGGTTTGCGGTGATTTGATCGGCCATTTGACATATAAAGCACTAGTGCGACAACTGGTGCTATAGCCACAACTGGTACATCTAGCCTATTATTGAATCAGTTTTGCATTATGAATGCAATTTTTATTATAAAATCTAAGGCAAAATATCACGTGTAATTTGACATGATGTTATTTATATGTCAATTTGACTCCCACGTCTCAGCATGGTTGCACCATCCTCCTGTGCCCAACGTGGAGCATTTCCATAATAACTTCAAACGCGATGCGGAAAGCGAGGAAGCAACCAATCGGGCTGTGCTTCTGCACAACTGTTTCAGATCCCGAATGGTTTCGAAAAACCATTGTATTGAAAAATTGGCTGAATGTTTAAGTATATTTAAGAGTAGGAAACCCAAATCATGTCAGTATCGATTAGGGGAGACTGGAGGGATTTGATTCCCTTTTCTCATTTTGGTTTCTACACATACTCTCTGAGAAATTTATAATTAAAAATTTATATCTTATGCTCTCTATTCTTTTTAAATATTTCCCCTCCAAAATATGCAGACTGTCCGTCCTGCTGTGGATATTCATGACCGATTATTGCTGTGGACTTTGACAGCGCAAACGATCTTAAAATTTGGGGAGACTTAATCCCCTTTTTAAGGTATCTACGCAATAATGAATTATTTTTCGAGCCTACCCTTCATCAACTGTCATATCTACAAAAAATAGAGGCCTGAGAACGAATTTGTATTTCTTTTGGGTTTTTTCGTCAAATTTTTGTAATTGCAAATTGCGATTAATAAAGTAAGCTAAGCGGAATATAAAACAAAGGCATCGCTTCTCAAGGTACGCATTTAACTATTTACAGTGGTAGTTTAGTCAATCAGTCTGCTGCAATTTAGATTTCTAGTTAAAAAATTGCGGATTTTGATCCTTTGATTCGAAACGGTGGACGGATTTCGGTTCAGGAGGTGTTGATTTAATTCATTATTTTATCAGATTTTTCGTTGTTTCTAATGTGTAAATGTACAGCACTTTAAAGGAAGAGGCCTTTGTGCTACTGGGGAAAAAAATGGGGAAAAAACAATGTTTTTTTAATAACTCCGGAACGCAATGGCCGATTGGGCCAATTTTCAAAAGCGAAAAATTAGGAAGCATTCCGCATCGAATGCAAATCGGATAATTCTTTGTACACAAAAGTGTGTCTCACATTTTTTGTATACACACACACATGCCCTCCTTAAGACGCGCGGCTACAAAGCAAGACCATGCTGGTTTCGATTCCCGGTGCCGGTCTAGAAAATTTTTGGATTGAAAATTGTCTCGACTTCCGTGGGCATAGAAGTATCATCGTGCTAGCCTCATGATATACGAATGCAAAAATGGTAACCTGGCTTAGAAATCTCGCAGTTAATAACTGTGGAAGTGCTCAATGAACACTAAGCTACGAGGTGGCTCTGTTCCAGTGTGGGGATGCAATGCCAATAAGAAGAAGAAGACACACACACATGCATACATTCAAAATTCCATATAATTCAATTCTGAATGTTATTATTCAACGACGGAAAGCCCAAAAATCATGAAACAGACATATTATATAAAATGAAAAACGGTTAACCGGTAATTTTCCCTCGAAAAAGGCAGAATACAGCCTGCCGAAACGTCGGGAAATTCAAAATTTAGGCGTTTTGAGATCAATTCTGAATTTAGAAAACTTAACTATTCATATCCGCCTATTTTCAGATTTTATTAAATTATCTAAAATTCTCTACGTTATACCACAGGTTGCTTCTGTATCTCCGAAGATTTAATATTAAATAGCGTCGTCGGGGGTGACATTGTTGTAGTAGTAGCGGATTGTGTTAAAATAATAATCGGAAATACGAAATGAAAGCATGAATTATTTGAATGAGATTTGAATTTCTAAATCGAAGCAATCGGCGTTCGAATAGTAGGCGCCCATTAGTACACGAATATGAACTCGATTGACAGAACAAAACAAAGAACGAGACGATACTAATTCGAATATTGGGTACATCTTCTATGTATCACTAGAGCTACTCGTTCTGTCAGAGCATAGTTGTAAGTACACAGCACATGATAATTCAGATATTCGACGGATGTCCTAAGGATATTCGCTCGGCCACGACATGGCGCGGTTGGTAGCTGGCCATGATTCGGGGTATTTTTTTGTGTAAAAGAGAGAAAGTAGGAGAAAAAGAAGAGATAAGAAATGCTCTCCGGTGGAAATAGACGGAGAAGCAAAGGTACAAGATGGTACGAAAAGAAAAGGAGAAAAAAAAACAGAAAAATGCGAAGAAAAAGATTGAAAAAAATGCTCTCCGGTGGAAATAGACGGAGGAGCAAGAGTACAAGATGATCTGAAAAAGAGAAAACAGAGTTTTAAACTTTGGTAGTGATGGACAGAGTACAAGGACAAAAAAAAGAAAGAAAGAAAGGAAACAGTTGGCCTTTTCCTGAGATAGACGTAGAGCCACAAAAATAATATGAAAATCAATGAAAAAGAACGATGGTTGAAGATTTTCTGATTTTGTTGTTTGATCGATATTCTTGGGACTAGAAAACTAACATGACAGAGAATTGAAAATTCAACAAAGTGTTGTTTTGCGATTTTTTTAACCAAATAGAATTATAGAAAAGAGTAGAGGTGAGCGGGATTGTAGTAGTAGCGGATTGTGTTAAAATAATAATCGGAAATACGAAATGAAAGCATGAATTATTTGAATGAGATTTGAATTTCTAAATCGAAGCAATCGGCGTTCGAATAGTAGGCGCCCATTAGTACACGAATATGAACTCGATTGACAGAACAAAACAAAGAACGAGACGATACTAATTCGAATATTGGGTACATCTTCTATGTATCACTAGAGCTACTCGTTCTGTCAGAGCATAGTTGTAAGTACACAGCACATGATAATTCAGATATTCGACGGATGTCCTAAGGATATTCGCTCGGCCACGACAATTGTGTCACTGTTTCAACTACCTAGAATGCTTGTAGAATAGATTGAAAGTATTTGAGGGCAAGAAGACTAAAATATAAGAGATCTTTTTGAACGATTTTGCTCTACGACCTCCAGACGGCCGGTGAGAACGATGATCCATTCTCACCGCCCAGACCCATTGTCACCCCCGATGGCTGTAGCTCGTGTGATGAAAGATAATGATGAAAAACGGAATAAAGACCATGAAAAAAGTTGTCTGAAGGCTTCCAAGCCTCTTTAAAGAAAGCTTCCGAGCCTGTTGAAAGAAGGCTTCCGAGCCTCTAGAAAGGAGGCTTCCGACCCTGTTGAAGGGGATTCCGAGCCTCTTCAACGGAGACTTCAGAACCTTTTTAAACGAGGCTTGCAAGCCTCTTGAAAGAACACTTCTGAGCCTGTTAAAGGAAGATTACGAGCTGCTTTGAAAAAGGCTTCCAAGCCTCTTGTAACGAAGGTACTGAGCTTTTTTGGAAAAAGTCTTCATGCCTCTAATACGAAGGCTCCCGTACCTTCAGATTCTATTCTCTCGCCGATTTGTCCTTATGATCTTTTGACCCTCAACCCTTCATACATTGTGCTGGTTGTGATGGGTAGGAATCAAATCAATAGGCATCGATATACTGATTGCCATGCATATTATGTACAATACAAAGTTTAGGAATAAGAAAATATACAATCTTCAAAAGTTTATTAATAAATTTATATTTGAATTGAAGGGGTCAGAGACAGAAAAGTGTTAGCGACAATTTGGTCTAAGTTGAGTTGACGACAACAAAACATGCTCACAAGTTCACTGAAAATTAGTAATTTTTTGAACATGCGTACAATTAGTATGAAACGAAAAAATATCGAAAAACTCATTTTTCTCAAAACTAACTTTTTGTCACTTACACACCTTTGCGTTCGAAACCCCCCCGAGGTGTAAACTGATACGCTAGCAGTAATTAGCTTTCTTCTTCTTCTTACTGGCATTACATCACCACACTGGGACAGAGCCGCCTCGCAGTTTAGTGTTCATTAAGCACTTCCACAGTTATTAACTGCGAGGTTTCTAAGCCAAGTTACCATTTTTGCATTTGTATATCATGAGTCTAGCACGATGATACTTCTATGCCCACGGAAGTCGAGACAATTTTCAATCCGAAAATTGCCTAGACCGGCACCGGGAATCGACCCAGCCACCCTCAGCATTGTCTTGCTTTGTAGCCGCGCGTCTTACCGCACGGCTAAGGAGGGCCCACAATTAGCTTTAAAACTTAGATTTAAATTAATTTTTAATAATTTTTAGATTGGATGGAATTAAATAAATAATAATCTAATAAATAAGTCTAATAATATCCTTGTTGAGGACACTTGTAGAGCTTTGCTTTGAGAAATTATCTTCGTCTAACAGTCTTAATTTTAAGGAATCTTGCCAAAATTTATTGTAGAGTTAAAGAGAAAAGTTATTGTAGAGATTCTGGTCAAACTTTGAAAGAATGTTTCATAAAAATTCAAAAGCAATGCTTGTGGAAATCCAAATATTGTCTCAAGTTAATTCAAACGAGTTTCCCTTGGAAATTCAAAAGGATTTCCAGTGGACCAAAGTTCAAAGAATTCATTTTTAAACTATTTCCTGGAAAAACTCAAATGAATTCGTGGAAGTGTTTCGAGGAGGTGGCTAAGGAGGCCCTTTTGGATACATCGAAAACAACTTTGCGAGAAAATTCATGAATTTATTTCTAGTAAGTGCAAAGAAATATTTAGAAGATTCTTCCTTGAATTTTTTCTGAAGATTGAATCATTTACCTGGTGAATCCAGTAGAATTTGAAAATTATAAACAAAAGATTTTCCGTGGGAATTGAAAATTTCTTTGGAAGTTGGAAATTACCAAGAAAAATCTTCCGGGGATTTACAGTACTTAGTTACAAATAATTTATCTTATTAAGAAAATTATTTTGAGCTTTTAAGTGGAATGTCTTCACTTGTCATAAGACGAGTTTGTACAATCCCATTGAATTCCACCACTTAATTGTATAAGACACTGAAGACGGCCTTACTGTTGAGGTCGAAATACGTATCTGTCAAGATACAATTAAGTGGTGGAATTCAATGGGATTGTACAAACTCGTCTTATGACAAGTAATTTATCTTGTTCTGTTCAGCTTTTAGGCCATTGAGATGGGAAGTAGGCTTTGAAATCAACATAAATCGAAAACAAATCGCCACACACCAAACACGGAGTTCCATCCCATTTTTAAGAACATGATTGCATCAAAAGTAAGTGTCTTTTAATTGCAATTTGCTATCAATAAAGTAAGCTTAGTGGAATACAAATCAAAGGCATCGCTTCCCAAGGTACGCATTTAACTATTTACAGTGGTAGTTTAGTCAATCAGTTCAGCTTCAATTTAAAGTTCATAGTTAAAAAATAGCTGTACGGATTTTGATCCTTTGATTCGAAATCCGTCCAAGGTGTTGATTTGATTCATTATTTTATCACATTTTCCGTAGTTCTAATGTGTAAATGCGCAACACTTTAAAAGTAGAGGCCTTCGTGCTACTGTATTAACGATAAACGTTGTATTTGCTTTCGTTGTCTATTTTCTAAAGCCTTTTTCACATACTGAGGTGCTTGTATGGATTTCTATGCCCCACTAAGTTTCCACTGAAGGTTCAAGAGAACTTTTCTTAGGAATTGAAGAGTTAGAATTCCAGATAATTTTTCGTGGAAATAGCAATGATATCCTTAAAAATTTCATACAATTTTCCGTTGAAATATCAAAAATCCCACCGTGAAAAATAAGAAAAACTTCGATCGTAAATTTCGAAGGATTTCCCGTTGAAATCCAAAAAATTATCGTTGAAATAGATTTTTTGAAGAGTCGTTTGGCAGAAACCCATTTTGTAGAATGCAACAATGCCCAACAAACATTGGAGGAGAATAAAGCGCTTATGTGACTGTTACGTGCTGTTACTGTTCGAAGATGGTCTAGTAGTCTAGAAATTCGAACACATCGACATAGAAAGAGAGGAACCTGAACAAAATATGACTAGAAAACATCGTGATGGGAAGGTTATCGAGATGTAGAAGTCCCGAATGTATGTAGATTGAAGGAACCGAGAAAACCATCGACATAGGGAGAGATATCGATATATAGAACATCGACGGAGACGAGCCAGCCTAGGGCTGAAAGTCTCATTAATAAAGATACTAAAAAAAGAACATCGAGATGTAGAGCGTCGACTGTATAGCTAAAACTCATTCTCTATCTGGTAAAAGAACGAATGTCGCAAGAGAGAATTCTCTTAGTCGACTTCCCCTCTTTTAAATAAAAGTAACAATAAGCAGCCCATCAAACAATTTATGTTGAATAAGCTAGTTTTTTGGCTGAAGAAGACTACATTTGGTTGAATAAGTGCTATATCAGCTTCCAATGTTTGTTGGGAGAAGATTTATTTGCGGTTTATAACCTCAGAATGCAGGTTCTCATTTTCTTGTTTTCTGAGGTGATAAACTACAAAGAAACCCCCTGCTTTACACTTTAATTCAAAAGAGGGGAAGTCGGTGAAGAGAATCCTCTCTTGCGACATTTGCTCTTATCCAGATAGTGCTTGAATTTCTTTGTTGGTAAGTCCAAAAGTTGTTTGGCCTAATATACCACATTTGGCTGAAGCCCATCTAATCTAAAATTACTTTGCCGAAAATGTCATTTGGTAGAACAGTTCCTTTGGCAGAAAAAAAAATTGACCGTGACTGAAATATTTGTTTTGCTGAAAGGGCATTTTCAGCCAAAGGACTTTTTCTGCCAAACGACCATTTCTACCAAATTAAATTTTCGGCCAAATGATCTAATCGGTTAAAAGAATTTTTCGACCGAATGACATTTTTAGCCAAAAAAAACTGTTAGAGCAAAAAACTTTTTCGGTCAAATTACCAATCCGGCCGAATGAGGCTTTCGGCTGTTTGTCGCTTTCCCCCAAATGTCATTTTCGGTCAAACCATTTTCGACCTGATACCGTCCTGGACAAACGTTTAATTCGGCCTAATGGAATTTGGCTAGAAGACTTTTGGTCTAACTAGTTATTCGAACAAATGGCTTTTCGTCGAATGATTTTCGGCCAAACGACAGGTAGGGCCATTTGGCCGATAGACACAAGGCCGAAAGGTGTTTGGCCGATTATGTAATTAGGCCGAACAAACTATTAAGCCAAAACCCATCCGGCCGACTATTTTATTTAGCTGAAATAGAAATACGGCCGAAAATGTCATTCAGCCGACTGGCCATTCGGCCGAAAAAGTAGTTTGGCCAAAAAGTTATTTGACCGTAATGGTCGTTTTGGTCAAAAATGTTATTTGGCTAAACGGGTGGATATTTTTGACCATATTACCGTTCAGTAATCAACATTTTCGACCAAATGACGCTTTCTGTCATACATCCATTTCGGCGTAACGACTTTTTCGGCCTTATAACATATTCAGCTAAACGACCATATCATCCAAATGACGTATTAGAGAAGAGTGCTTTTTGGCCAAATTGCCAATTCGGCCGTATGTTGCTTTGGCAAAACTGTTTTTCGTTGTATAACCGTTCTGCCCAAACGTTCATTTCGATCAAATACAATTCGGCTGGATGATTTTTGACTTAACGTATTATTCGATCTAATGGCTTTAGCCAAATAATTTTCGGTCAAACGACCCTTCTTCTTTTTAATAGTTTTTCATTGAATTTTCGAGGAATTTCTTATGTACAATACAATGAATTCCCTGTAGAAATTAAAAAAATCCTTCAAAAATCCGTTTGTTTTTCGTTGAAATACCAAACGGTTTCCCGTATAAAAATTAAAAAACCCTGATTAATCCACCTAGCGGTGATGGTGCCTTTCTCGTGAATTATAAAAATAGCATTTTGGCCATTACTCTTGAGCCCATAGTCCGATCTGGCCAATTTTTCAATAGGAAACAATGGAAGAATATCCTGCGTCGAATGCAACTTGTTGCGAGTGAATCGGTTAAGGATAAGTGCCTGAAAAATGAGTGACATTTTTTTACAACTTTTTTCTATAAAAAAGTGGTATTTTGGCCATAACTTTCGAGCCCATAGTCCGATCTGACCAATTTTCAATAGGAAACAATGGTAGAGTATCCTGCGTCGAATGCAACTTGTCGCGAGTAAATCGGTTAAGGATAAGTACTTGAAAAATGAGTGACATTTTTTTGGGGTGGGTGCGCACAGACACACACACACACACACACACACACACACACACACACACACACACACACACACACACACACACACACACACACACACACACACACACACACACACATACACACAGACATCACCTCAATTCGTCGAGCTGAGTCGATCGGTATATAACACTATGGGTCTCCGAGCCTTCTATAAAAAGTTTGTTTTTGGAGCGATCATATAGCCTTTACGTATACTTAGTATACGAGAAAGGCAAAACCACGTAGAATCCCGAATTTCGGGGATCTTCTTTTCGCAAATCTTAGAATATTTTCTCATAAAGGTGCAAAGACAAAAAATCACTACGCCGATCCATTCCACTGCCCGTTAAATTTGCTTCCGGTATGTCAACGTAATTAATTACGAGATAAATTATGACCGCAGCCGGTAGTTTACGGATCGGCTAACATCTCTACACCTAGTATCAATATTTTCTTGTAAATTTTGATTTTTTTTTTGCATTTCATTGAATGATGTGTGTTTTTAAGCATCATCTAAATATTATTTGTCGTAAACTTCTTTTGTTATCAAATATTAAATTAAAAAAAAAATCACATGGTTCAACTGTCTCCCCCCCCCCCTCGCCACATGTGGTTCATTGTGGTCACTTTCCAATCCCCTGTCCCCCTGTATAACCACGTGGTTTCTGGACGGCCCTTAGGATAGATAATACGTATTTGAAATTTGACTCATGCGTTGAAAAATTATACAAAACTGTTCGCTTCATAAATACGCTCTCTCTCACTTTCCTGTGATAGTCTAAAACAGTCCTAAGACAGAGAATATGTGTTCCAAATTTGGTGGAAATTTGGTCAAAGGGTTCATAATTTAAACTGAATCCTAAACTTTAAACTGAATTTAAACTCCTCCCTTACACCCTGATTTGCAGTTTTTAAATTGATTTGTTATTAAGTTCATTTCGAATCAAATGAATAGTGTTGAATATTCTCGATAAGGTAATTTGAAATATCGCACACGGCCGTTTAACGATATTTATCAATCTTTCCCCAAGGACCCTGACGGATCCAAACCTGCTCCAAATGTTTCAGGGTAGCCAAATCTGTCTATGTCTATTAGCTGGTGGCATCTAATCTGACAAGTTCCATTTTGAAGGTGAAATAATAAATTTGCCGCCATAGGTATTCAATTTCCCATATGTGTTAAAGTCAATAAATCGCTGCACTTAATAATAATTCTAAGGTTAAGTATTACATTCCCAATTCCTAAAAAGCGCTGAATGCATTCGGATTGTCCGTAAATTTCAGAATTATAAAGATTATATGTCATCTGAATTAGTTGTTACGAAACAAGCAGCAGCCATGTTCTTGTTCCACTCCAAGTAATCCCAAATGTGCTCATTCATGTTGAATTTATTCCCGATCCGAAATCCTGCTGAATCTCGTTCTCTCGTGGAAATCGAATACCGACAATAAAATTCCCATGGTGAGACCGTCTCCACAACAGAATTAATTCAAGTTCGCTCTATGCGTAGTATTTTAGCTATCGTTAAATGTGTCGCCAATATTTCTGGTCAAACATCTTTTTGGTACGGATGTGTGGAGCCATGGTACCTCCCCCACTATTATGGATCAATTAGTGTTGAAACCAATTTTCATAATTCACTAAAAAATGTAGGAGGTTGGAACTTTGAGTGTAAAAACGGTTCTGGAATCGTTTATGAATCAATTTTTGATTGGCACAGTGTTTCATGCATAAAATTTCATTAAAATATAGCCAAAAGCTAAATATTTGAACCGTGGTCAAAAATCATATTATGGATCACTTTTGGAAGCGGTCACAATTATGGATCAATTTGGTACATATTATGGTTCAGTATACTGATACACCCAGGTGTTTTTTTACGCGGTTGGAATTCATTAATTTCTCGGTTAACCTGAATTTTTACAGTTTTTCAAATACCCCCTGAATTTTCTTTGATTTTTTGTGAATTTTTTGGTGGGGTTAACTCATTGCTTCATTGACGATGAAGGTCTTAAACGACCAAAACCAAACCGTGTAAAAAAAACCTGGGTGTATTCTCATTTTCATCACCATATGGCCTCCACATATTTATGGACAATCCCTAAATTAGAGTGAGAAATGTCTTCGTTCATAAAAACAGCTTGTTTTATAAGCAAAAAATACACAAAGTAAAAGATGAATGATCGTGGATCATCCATACATTAATTCACGTTTGAAGGGGTGTGGAAGGATGGAGTAGTTCCACAGCAGCTTGAATAGTTTAGATGGCTTGAATTATTTCACCTACATTTGGATTGAAGCTCCAAATCAATCATAGTTTTTTTAACGGGCATCTTCAACTCATAGAACCGTTTGAACATGGATAACATTCTATTCCAGCGTGTCTTGATATCAGCCATCGATAAAAGTTATTTTCCGAACTCAGAACGGACATAGTCTTGTAGCAAATATTTTTTCACAGGTGATTGCCGAAAGAAAATTCCCTTTCACCAAGCGAACTTCTTCATTTGCTCGCAAGACTGTTGAGGGCCCAGGGTTGATATTCTTAGGGGGTGACTTAAGATGACGTTGCAGTGTTGTGAAAGGAACCTGGCGAAGGTTTGACGCCTTACGGATTATTTCCGTTTTTACGAGCATCGAATGCTGCTTTTTATAAAGCTTCGGAATTGTATTGCATCCGTTTTTAATGTTTCTTGCAAGTTAAAGAAGATACGCTATGATGAGATGCTAAGGCCAGAGAAATAATGATAGATGGTTTTAACTGAATCTTATTGAATTTCAATTTCGACGGATTTCCATAGATTTGTTTATATCAGATCTCGGTGGTTTTAGCAGACCGACGAATTCCCAAGAACGACTCGGCAGTGTGTGAGAATCACTAGATTCAGGAAAATACTTCAATGGAAAGTGATCCATAATTGTGGGAATCTACTCGTTTCGGTCACAATTATGGATCACTTTAATATTCTTTAATTTTTAACAGAATAAAACGAAAATGATGGAAACTCTGTGTGATTTGTGAAAAACATACCTTAATTTTGGTGTACGAACCATTTTTTCACTTTGATATGAAAAATTTAACGATTTTAAAGCTTATGAATGAAGCAACCACTTCTTATGAAGCCACAAAAAATGTTGATATTTTGACAGATGTTCAACAGCAAGTTTTCAAATGCGCATAACTACCATTGTTTTTGGGTTGAAAAACATGATAAATGCAATAAATGTTAGAAAATAAGTGTTTTTATGTAACAAAAATATATGCGGAGTTACATTATTGATATCAAGCTAGAAATTTAATGTCAAACACAAAAGTGATCCATAATTGTGGGTGATCCATAATTGTGGGAGGAGTGTATCATTATTAATTTGCATTCGCATGATATTTTTCGCACTTTGACGTACGTTGAACCGATCCGTTGAATATTCAGTGTTATGATGATTGCGTTGTGGATCAAAACTGCCATGTTTAAAAACATTAAATTTGTTTCTTCAATTAGTAAATTCGTAAAATATAATTCCAGTAGTCCACACTAATCGCAAAATTTCATTGCACTGAGTTCATTCCAAGGCTGTCATTATTGACTTAGTCACATTCAATCCTCCTTGACACTGACCTAGTTTGGTAACTATTTCGCAAAGTAGGTCACCGTATATGGTCCTGTACTACGCAGGAGCTTGTGCAACAAACTGATCTTTTATCTTCATGAGAATACCTAACTTCAATTGTACATATTTTTATTCCTAATCATCAATACTGAGAAAACTGTAACACCTACAATGTAACACAGTTCCCCAAGTTCCGTTGTCGACGCAGCATTGAGGAAATTTGCGACGACTGGCTACTTTGTAGCGTTTAGTAACCACCGACCTCACATCGAATGCAACCCTTTAAATCGGACGAGGTACGCAGTTCAATTATTCATTAATTTCAAAACCCAAAAGTAACAAACACACTCCAGTGGCCGACCGATACGACTTTGGCTAGTCGCACCATCAAATGGTTTCCAGTTCTCCAAAGTATAAAAGAAGGTATTTGGTTTCGATTCCTATTTCAAGTATGTGCGATATCATCTTGCCATATATACATATTGATACTGCTCTCCAAACAGAGTGAGCAGAAACAGCAGCACGGCAAACATCATACACCACCGCGATGGAAAACAGAGAACCGAAACTGCTCCATGGAAAAACTGGAAAAATCAATGACTGACGTAAGCAAGACGAATTAATTTCGTGTGACCCGATGCCACCAGTGCTCGCGAATAACAAGGCTTCAATGTAATGATTTTAACTACGTCGTCATTTCCTGCCAGGGCCCAGGAAGTGCAAGGACGACTTCCTTCCCACGTATTGCTTACATAATCCTAGCCAGTAGGACTCACCAGTAGTAGGCCACTGTGTCGCCCAATCCGTTCTTTACGTTCCGGTCCAGCAGATTGTAGCAGATATTGGTCGAAGCACCTTCCATCCACTTCACAAAGATCGGACCTTTAGAGATGTCGAAGTTGTACGAGAAGAAGTTCTTTGGGTCGTAGGGTGTCTCCCAATGGAACTGCTTAGCCACATTACTCCAGAATTGTGCAGGATTGTCGATGGACTGCTGATAGAACTCCTGATACTGCTCTAAGCTGTTGATGTACGCCTTTGAGGCGATATCAGGGTGCGGGTTGAAAACCTTCGGTTCCGAGGGCATTGTGTCACACTTCAGTTGTTCACCACCAGACAAATTATCACTTTCCTTCCCAAAGATCACAATCACTACGTTCAAACTCGCACTGTCACTCAACTACTGTCCCTCGAAAGAAAAGTGCTAGAAGGGAAGAACGAATTTTCTAGCCTAATCGATTCACGGCCGTCTGGAGAATAATGCTTTGCTCCGCGAACGCGTGTTCTCCCCCCGAATCGTACTTCACACTCTCAATGCTGTTCAGACACTACCCGAGTAAAATACGTTTCGCGCATGTGGACTTCCCGCGCGTTAGCTCTGCTCCGAGAGAGTTCGCAAAGCACTCACAGCTGGTGTCAATAAATGCAAACAATAATCTCTGTACACACCACATGTACTCACTCACTTCCTTCGAAATATTTGTCTATACCACAAGTGGGTAATCTCACAGACTTTGTTGATATCACAGCAAAAGCAAAACACAGCGAACGAGCCGCAATAAATTTACTCCTTACGAGACACTATTCAGAACATCCATCCGCAGTGGAATACTCACAGCGACTGAGCAGAATTGCTTCCGTGCTCGTCCAGCTGTATGGGATTTTCTTTAGCTTTAGCTCTGACCACGCGAGGTGCACTCACTCACCTCAATTACGATCGTGCGATATGACTATAGAATGAGAGTGCATATAGGATTCTACTCAACGAAGTGCGCTCTATTATAAAGCCATGTGTGCAATTTCCTTCGCGGGAAGTAAAGGACTTCGGTGAAAAGTAAATCAAATGTGCTTATGCGGGAAAATGGTCTGAAACGCATTTAGGACGCATTGGGAAATTATGAGACAAAGCAAATGGAACTTTGTTAGTGAAGCAGCCCGCCCATACTACTCGATACAATTTCAGCGAGGTTCGCTCTTCCTAATGTAAAAATATACCTATTTATTTTGAATGCCGTTGTTATTTGCACTGCTGATTTTCTTTTTATTTACACAAAAGATTGACCAGTATGATAAGTGAAGCCAATTTTTCAGTTTTTTTCAACTAATCTTTTAGTTCATTTATTTGTATGTTTCCTATAATGTTTAATAGTTAGGGGAACTGAGGGTAGCACGCCCAAAGGGTCAAAACGCCCCACCCTTGAATAAGACTAAATATCCTCATTGTGATTAATTTCAATAGGCTATATGATCAAGATATGGAAAATATTGCCATAGAATACATACATTTCATGATTGTACTCTAATTATACATGAAAAACTGGAAAAAACGATTTTTGCTTGTTTTGATGCAATTTTGGTATTTAGTCTTTCTATCGCTATTACACATTGATAAATTGAAAATTAAGCCATGAGCCATGCTGCTTACTCGTATTCTTTTTATTCCACACGAAATCGTCGTCAAAATCGGTCTTAATATGATTTTATGGGTTCTCAAACTTCTGAGGTTGGTGTGGGTAGAGGTGTGCGCCGCCGCGCCACGCCGCCGCCGCCGCCGCCGACATTTTTGCATCGGCGCGCCGCCGTTTAAAAATTGTCACGCCGCTTATCTATAATTTTCCACGCCGATACAAATTTGAAGATGTCCGCAGAATTTTGGAAGTGGAAGTGGAAATTCTAAACATTCAATGGATTTCCTGTATAATTTCCTGATCCATCACGTTGAAACACCAGAGATTTTTCCGTGAAGATACCAATGATTTCCATGTAAATCCCATACAATTTCTACTTGAATTTTTGAAAATCACTCCGTAAAAACTAAGAAAAACTTTGTGTGTAAATTGCGAAGGATTTCTCTTTGAAATCCAAAGAATTTACCATTGAAATTAATTTTTGAATGGAAAAGAGGCGTTCAGCAGAAAGCCATATGGAAGGAGATCACAAGGCTGAAAGTTGTTTCGCCGAATATGTCGTTTAACCGAAAAGACTATTTGGTAGAAGCCTATCCGAGCAAAGATTGAGAGCAAGTCGATAACTTGTTTCAATGTTGTGAAATAATGGATTATTATTACTTAACTTGATATCTTTTTGGTCGTTTTAACGGTTGAGTAACAAAACGTATAGCAGAAAAGTCTTACTGTGACATCAAATCGAAAGCTATTCCTGCTGTCATTGAGAGCAAATAGAAAACTAATTTTGATATTGGTTTCCGATAACAAAACAAGTACACAGTTTGATGTCATATCATGCAGTTTAGTAATCTACAGCAAAATTAGATCAAAATATGTAATCAATCATGATTATTCATATTTGAAAACAAATTATGAATCAATTTTAAGTCAAAATGAAAATATGGTTTATATATGAACTCATTACTTTTTCAGACTTTGCTAGGGTACCTAGCATAGAATGTCATTTGGTCGGATAGTTTCTTTGGCTGAAAGAAATGGTTAGATGAATAGCTTAATAGGTCGAAATAGTCATTTGGTCGAAAGGGCCATTTGACCGAAATGAACATTCGATCAAAAGTTCGGCTGAATCGGTCATTTTGGATATTTTCAACACATTAACGGGAGAATCTTTTGGATTTCGTCAGAAAATTCTTCAAGTTTTTCAAGAATATTCATTTGGAAATTATTTTCAGAGTTTTCACGGGAAGTTGTTCAAAATTTCCTTAGGAAAATATTCAGAATATGCACGGAAAGTTCTGTTGAGAATTTTTCGAAATTTACACTTCCTCAATCTAGATCATTTAAGATGGTTAGTTTTTTTATTCTTTATTAGATTGATTTTTTCGCAGGGAGAAGTTCATCACTAGACGGCTAGATTGGCAAAGCCAACTTTAAAACAGATTTTTTTGCAATATCCGCGGGAGACTGTAGAATTTTCACGAGAAAAACTCCGGCATTTCCAATTCTTCAAAGTTTCTGCAGAAGATGGTTCAAAATGTAGATTTCAACGAAAAATTCTTTGGAAAATTGCTCGGAATTTTCAAGAAATGTTTTTGGATTACTTCAAAACATTCTTTCTATTTTCGATAAGAAATTCTTGGGAAATTCCATTGACGGAAGGCGACAGACGGGTAATTTGGCACAGAAAGCCGTTTGTCCTAACAGGTCGTCGAAAATGCTGTTTGGCCGAAAAGGTTTTTGACAGAATGGGCCATTCAGCGGAAAATGTCATTTGACCATTGAACAAAATTTCGTAGCCTCTCTACTTTTAAGTCGATACTGGCTTTTAGGCCAAAAGTAATCTAGCCGAGTACCATTAGCAGAACTAAGCGTTTAACGGTAACTGTTATCTGGTCGAAACAGGTTCGACAGAAAATGTAGTTGAGTCGTAAGCGACGTACAGGAACATTTGGCCGGATTTTGACCGTAACAGTTTGTCCTAACAGGCTGAAAAAGTCGTTTGACTGAATACCCAACAAACAATTAGGGCTGAATAAGCTAGTTTTTTATTGTAGAAGACCTGTATGTCGCTTTCGACCAAACTACATTTTTTGTCAAACCATTTTCGACCTGATAATAGTTGCGGATAAACGTTAAGTTCAGCTTAATAGGATTTGATTAGATGACCTATTCGGCCAAACGACCTGTTAGGGTAAACGATTTTTTCGGCCAAATTATCAGTGAACTGAATTTCCCAAGAATGTCTTATGGACAATACACTAGTCGTTCGATAACTGCAACATTTTTTCGTTTTAGTTAGCGAATGCAGTTCTAAACGTTCTAAACGTCCAACTATTGTCACGTCCGACAACTTCAGATGCAATATAAGTACATTTGATTGTTCAGCGCAATGCAGCTATCATCGAATTTAAAATCGTTTCGAAGTTTAGCGGTCCGATAACTACAAAACTGATGTAACTATTAAATTGCAGTTAGAAAGCATTGCAGTTGAATAAGTTTCAGTTGTCAAACATCTATTGTACAAAGAATTTCCTAAAATTCCTTAAAAATTCCGAACAATTTTCCGTTTAAATGCAAAGATTTTTCATATTAAAATCTACATTTTGAACAATCATTCGCGGAAATTCTATTAAAGTTCCTGTCAAATTCCGGAGACTAATTATTTTAGTCTGAGCAAGCCAACGTTAAAACACCCATTCTATCAGTCGCACTTTCCTACAATTATGAAGTAAATTTCGAAGAATACTCAACAGAAACTCGACAAGAACTTTCCGTGTATATTCCGAGGATTTTCCTGTAGAAATTTAGAACAATTTCTCGTGAAAATTCTGACGAGTTTCTCTTGGTAATTCCATAGATTTGTCTAAACTTCAGAGTAGTTCCCGAGGAAAATTACAATTAACTGCATATTATTCGGCAACTCGAAAACCTTTTTTTTGTTTAATATCTTGGCTGTGCATATGCACAGCACATGTTTCGAAATGGACAAATTGATATGAAATTTGCGACAAAGAATTCGCGTGTCTTGGAGGGACTGGAACTCTTAACCTCCTACTCTCTAGATAGGCGTGATAACCCCTACACAACAAGACCACTTAAAGGTCACATTTGCGGAAAAGCCATCAGAGTACAAACCTCCATCGCAGTTAGTTTTTTTTTTGCAAATTGAATATTTTTCGGATGTTTGATTTGTCCTAAATAATTTCCAAATAAATATTTAGGAAAAAGGCAAAAAAATTAAGGGACGTGATAAAAAAAACGCCACGCCGATGCACGCCGCCGCCGACCAAAATTCTGACAAACGCCGCCGCCGATGAATATTGGACCGGCGCACACCTCTAGTGTGGGGCGGTAAGCCCATGCTCATTTCGTATGACCAAAACAGCTGAAACATTCGGTTAATTGCCTTAATGTAGGCAATTAGAATGATAATCAGTACGATGAGCACATGCGCGTTTTAACCCATCCACTGGCGCATCTAACCCCACATGATTTCAAAATCATTTTTTTTGCGGGTGCTTTTTGAAAATCAAATTTCTGTATAATAAAATGTTAAATTAGATAACTGTCATCGGTAGTCAGTAGCAGATAAGCTGTTCTTCAGTTTGCGCTGGTGAAAACTGGCTGAACTGGTAGTTTTCATTGATAAAAACGGCATTTTCCTTAACGTGGGCGACCTACCCCCAGCTCCCCTATGATTTGAACTTTTTCAGACTTGCTTTGAAGGGCAACGTTCTGATAAAATCAGAAAGATGCCTTAGATTTTAAAATATTTTTCTTTCAAAAAACGCGGAATTTTCGAATTGCTGTGCGTATACATGAACGATTTTTGTTATTGAATTCGACAGCACATGCAATTTTAAAATTTGGGGAGACTTGATCTACGCTATAAATATTTTTTCCTGCCAACCCTTCATCAAATCTGTCAAATGTACAAAAAATTGGAACACATCAAAACAGATTTATATTTTTTTAATTTTTCCGCCAAATTTTTGTATGGGTGACTTATAAGGCATTAATTGTCCTCTTATTGAGACAATAATTTCAAATCCAAATATCCTAAAACTTTGATGGAATGTCGACATTCCTGTATGTGGTGCCTTGAAAAGGCGAGGTGAAACAACATTGGATTCCGAACAGTTCGTCCTTAATGATTAGTATTATGATGCCAATTAGCTTAATAGACATTTTATCAAATCAAAGACACGAGCCAGCCTAGGGCTGCATGTCTCTCTAATAAAGACAAAAAAAAATAATCAATCCCCCTATAAGTGAGATAAAAAAAGATTTTTCTCCATTTTACTACATACAAGGTTTTGTGTCTTCACAAAAGTTGAAGCAAAAGTTCTCCAGAAATTTTTTGTCGAAGACGCCAAGTTCGTTACTTTCGGACATTTGTCACGTTATATGCCGACAACCTCTTAAAATGTTTTTTAATCATATCTATTTTATTTTCATTTCAACATTTTTATATGTTCTAGAAAGTTTTAGATATATTGAAATACGCCGTTTAGTTACTGTTGCATTTAAAAAACTTGAAAATTGAAAAAGTTATAACAGTTTTTATGATTTTTTTTAGCCATATTTGGTTGTCATATTGGTAACTTGACAAGGGGCAAATTGTGACACATGGAAATTTTTCACGCCGCTGTATATTTTTGCCTTCCTTGTACTAAGTACGAGTAAAAGCTATATATTCGCTTCAAAACCAAACTTTTTATAGAAAGCCCTGAGACCCATAGTGTTATATACTAATCTAGTTGATGTTTGTGTGTGTGTATGTGTGTGTATGTGCGAGAAAAAGTCTAGCCACTTTTTGGGCACTTATCCTTAACCTTTTTGGTCACAACAAGTTGCATTCGGCTGAGATTCCTGTCTCATTGTTTTTGGCCAGATCGCGCTAAGGGCTTGGAAGTTATGACCAAACCAAATTTTCAAACCAAAAAGGCGTTAAAAGGTTAAGGTTACTTTTTTCGCACTTATCCTCAACTGATTTGCTTACAACAAGTTGCAATCGACTGGGATGCGAATGGGACTGGGATCGACTGGAATCGATTGAAAATCGGTTGAATCGCATTACGGGCTTGGAAGTTATGACCAAAATATTATTTTTGCCTTTCTCGTATACTAAGTATACGTTAATGCTATATCTCGGGTACTTATTCAAAAGGACGTATGTGATTTTGTAAACAAAGATTCAAACGTCGATTTGTCCGATCTGACGGCACTCCCACGCAAACCAACAGCACTAACAGGTA
The DNA here is from genome assembly GCF_024139115.2 of Armigeres subalbatus. Classification (NCBI taxonomy): domain Eukaryota; kingdom Metazoa; phylum Arthropoda; class Insecta; order Diptera; family Culicidae; genus Armigeres; species Armigeres subalbatus. The sequence continues at coordinate 122,693,133 of NC_085140.1, forward strand.
GCCGAAGCCTCCCCCTATCTGTCTATGATGATGGTTTGCATGGGAGGGCAATCAGATCGTACAAATCGACGTCTGAATCTTTGTTTACAAAATCACATATGTCCTTTTGAATAAGTACCCGAGATATGTACGATTGTTTCCTATTGGATATTGGGCTGATCGGAATCTATGGGCTCAGAATTTTGGCCAATTATTTTTCATTCGTAAAATGTATTTGTGGGTCCTCCTTAGCCGTGCGGTAAGACGCACGGCTACAAAGCAAGACCATGCTGAGGGTGGTGTTAGCCTCATGATATACGAATGCAGAAATGGTAACTTGGCTCAGAACCTCGTAGTTAATAACTGTGGAAGTGCACACTAAGCTGCGAGGCAACAATGTCCCAGTGGGGGACATAATGCCAATGAAGATGAAGATGAAGTAACTCATTTTCGAATTAAACTCGAATTGAATTGAAAGTGACAATTGATTTTTATGACTGGGTGATTTTTTTATTTTCAATCTGTCACTTTCAAGTTTAATTTAAATGCATATTAGGAAATGAGACGCAGCCTAAGAAGTTAAATGTTTTTCGGGAATTTAATGAATCGCTCCTAGTTTTCTTTCTTTTTCAGAATTCCATTCAAAACTTCTTCTTCTTCTTCTTCTTCTTCTTCTTCATTGGCATTACATCCCCCACTGGGACAGAGCCGCCTCGCAGCTTAGTGTTCATTAAGCACTTCCACAGTTATGAACTGCGAGGTTTCTAAGCCAAGTTACCATTTTTGCATTCGTATATCATGAGGCTAGCACGATGATACTTTTATGCCCAGGGAAGTCGAGACAATTTCCAATCCGAAAATTGCCTAGACCGGCACCGGGAATCGAACCCAGCCACCCTCAGCATGGTCTTGCTTTGTAGCCGCGCGTCTTACCGCACGGCTAAGGAGGGCCCCTTCAAAACTTCAATTAATTTAATTTGGAAAATGAAAAAGATTGTTTTAAATCTTTATAGATGAAAACTAAATGATCTGTGTCCGTATCCGTATAACTAGAAAACGGATGATTGGATTTTATTCATTCCTTCAGAAGCTATGTTCATTATAGTTTTCGACGGGTTTATATGAGCTTTATGTTGAGTAAATAGTGAAAAACTAGAATTAAGATTCGTATGGAAATTTTGCATAGCCAGCTCACTACGCGCATTTTCGCAGTTTATGCAGGAAAATGTCTGCTGTGCCAACTAGTTTCTTATGAACTACCTTTGAAAATACTTTTTAAATTTCTATTTAAAATTCTTCAGAAGTAATTTTAGTAATTCCTTCGAATAAATTTTGGACGCCCATCGTGAAATCCACCCGAAATTATTTCAAAAATTTATCCAGAAAATTTTACAGTGATTCAACCAGGATTTCCTTTTCAAATTTCTCCTGGATTTTTTCAACTACTCTTTCAGATTTCTTTTGAGTTTAATTCCAGTAAGTCCATTGAGAAGTCAATCAGAAATATCATTGAAAATTCCGCCATGAATTTATCCTAAAGTTTATAAAATTTATAAGGATTTGAACTAGAAATTCCTTTGCAAATTTCTTTATAAACTTTTTCAAAACGGACTTGTTGCATGAAATCCCACAAAAATCCATCGCGATTTCCGTCTGGAGCAATTCCTGGAGGTTGTTTTGAGAATACCTTTCTGGAGGAAATTCAAAACAAATTTCCGAAGCAATTTATTGGAGAACCTATAGAAGAATGTATAGAAGTATTCTTGATGTAAATTCCGCGGAATCTCCTGGAGAAACTCGAGGAAGAGAAGGCGGGAGTATTTGTGGAATAATTTCTAGGGACGAAATTTGGGTGGAAGCACCCGGAAGAAAATTAGCAACTTTCGGAAGGAATTTTTGTAAAATGCTTGATTGCCTCGAGAATTTCAAATATATAATTTCCAGAAGATTTTCTGAAGAAATGACTGAAAATTCCAAAACTATTCTCCTGGGGCTTCTTGGAGGAATGTTTTGGGAAACACCTAGAGGAATCTCTGGATTAATTTCTGAAGGAAATCGCAATTGAATTTCCATAAGTATACCTAAAAAAACTTCAGGGGTAGGTGGGAGTTGCGTTAGAAACTCTATTGCAGATTCGAAAATTCTGGAGAGTTCACGAAGTAATTTAGGAAGAATTCTTGGAGCAGTTTCTGGAGGAACTTCAGGGACAATTTCAGGAGATTTCTATTCTACGGAGGAATTCCTGCAGGAATCTAGGGAGGAATTATCTGAGGGGCTTCCGGACTAACTCCCTGAAGAACTTATGACGGAATTTGTGGAGAAACTTCCGAAAAAATCTCAAAGAATTTGCAGGATTTTCCGGGAGCAACTTCCGGATGAATTCCTGGAGGAAATTCCTAAGAACTTCCTGGACGTGCATCCGGAGGAATTCTTAGAGGAACTTCCGAAGGAATCCCTGGATGAACTACCGGAATAACTTCCAGAGGAATTTCTGGAGAAACTTTTGGACGAAATCCCGAAGGAACTTCCGGAAGAAATCCTCCAGAAACTTCCGGACGAGATCCTGGAAAAATTCCCGGATAAACTTTCGGAAGAATTCCTTGAGGAACTTCTGGACGAAATCCTTAAGGATCTTCCGGACGAAGCCCTGGAGGAACTTCCGAACGATGTCCTGGAGGAACTTCCAGACAAAATCCTGAAGGAAATTCTGGACGAATTTTCAGAAGAACTGCTGGATAATGACCGAAGAAATGTCCTGAGGAATTTCTTGATGAACTTTTCCTCGAACTCGTGGAAAAAAATCCTGAGGAATCCGTTGAGTAACTTCTGAAAAAATATTGGCCACACCGCCGCCGCTGGCTGAAAATGATCTATCACGCCGCTGCTGATAAATTTTCAATCGGCGCACAGGTCTACTTATTTTGCCATTACTGCGAGACGGACGCATGAAGAAAACAGAACTGTGCAATAAAAATCCTATTCGACTAGATGCTGATGTCATATTAGAAATTTGGAGACAGTACTCGTCGATAGAAAATGCTTCCGCACGCGATGGCATATGAGCAAATCAAACCACCTTCCTTTTGCCAGTGGAGATATATCAGCTTCCACACTGATATTCTTCCCTCCCCCTTCATACGGTAGTTTGGCAGAAGGTCGTACGATATGTGCCATCACAAATATTGCCCTCCACTCGCTTTCAAATCGACTTCTATAAAAACATTCTTCATGCCTGCTGTATCCCAACGGATCTATCAATTCAATACTTTCGCCTCTAATTGTATCATGAACATGTACGTCTAAGTTTCGAAGATAATATCAGCATTTCCATATCACTTTAATTATTGCTCAAAAAGTTTAGTCACAAGGAGTTGATAACACAATGCACCATGCGTCTCCATATGCCTATAGTCTATGATATGATGGACATGCTCAAAACTTGTTGTCATTAATAATATTGAATCTCAAAAAGTATTGAAATTACCAACTTGGTGTCTTCGACACAGTTTTTCAGGAGAAGTTTTGCTGCAACTTTTGTGAAGACACTAACCTTGCATGTTGTAAAGTAGAAAAAAATTCATACCACTTTTAGGACGATCGATCATTAAGCTGAATACCCCCAAAGAATGGCAATAACTTTCTGATAAAATATCTGAATGACACCATTACGCTACCAGCAGAGAAATTCGGAGACGCATAGTGGCTGGAAATCGTACGTACTTTGGACTCCGCAAGACGCTCCGATCGAACAGAGTTCGCCGCCGTACCAAACTGACTATCTACAAAACGCTTATAAGACCGGTAGTTCTCTACGGACACGAGACCTGGACGATGCTCGTGGAGGACCAACGCGCACTGGGAGTTTTCGAAAGGAAAGTGTTGCGTACCATCTATGGTGGGGTGCAGATGGCGGACGGTACGTGGAGGAGGCGAATGAACCACGAGTTGCATCAGCTGTTGGGAGAACCATCCATCGTTCACACCGCGAAAATCGGAAGACTGCGGTGGGCCGGGCACGTAGCCAGAATGTCGGACAGTAATCCGGTGAAAATGGTTCTCGACAACGATCCGACGGGAACAAGAAGGCGAGGTGCACAGCGGGCAAGGTGGATCGATCAGGTGGAGGACGACTTGCGGACCCTCCGCAGACTGCGTGGTTGGCGAAGTGCAGCCATGAACCGAGCTGAATGGAGAAGTCTTTTATGTGCAGCACAGGCCACTCCGGCCTTAGTCTGATGATAAATAAATAACCATTACGCTAAATCGCATAGTGAAAGTACTATTGAATAAACGCGCCAAAAAAAAAACTATTTTTGCCACTGTGCGGCAGTCTAAATCTCGCGCGGCTGGTGATCGTTGAGCGCCGCGTTATAGTGTGCCGCGATGCGCTCGAAGATGTCGTTTATGCCCCTGTTTACGATGCTTATTGCCTTTGCCAGTTTCCAGGTGGTCCTGCTTCAACACCTTCAAGTTGCCCTGCTGTCGCTCCCCGCTACCGCCGCCGCCGCAGCCATCGTCGCTGCAGCATTTTTCACTGCCTTTGCTATGCCGTCTTCCGATGCTATGAAGTTTGATTCTGTCGATCGGTCGCGGAAACCGGACCTTGACTTGCCAGTATCCGATTGCTTTGGAAACCGACGACGCCCCGTCTTTTCGGCGGTAGCCGGAATCATTGGGATCCACTGGTTACGCCTCCCGTTCGTTAGATTCCAGTGCTTCCGAGCGTCGGCGCATCAGCATTCTGGTATGGACAGTGCGTGGAGACGCGAGTACATTGTAGGATAGTTCTCCTAGGGCGTTTTGCCTCGCCCAAATGTAAGATGTTTCATCAAAATGTGGAAAATTTCAGTTTTTCCTATCTATTATTTTGACACTTTTTCGCCTAACTTACATAGTTTCACTTCTAGTTTGATTAAAGCTATCTCAAACATGGTAAATATAAGTGAATACCCGAAAGTCGTTTTGCCCCGGGGGGGGTCGTCTTGGGGCCTTCCCCCAAATCAGAATCGTTTGGCTTCGGCAGTGCTCGACGGAGTAAGACAATAATATCTTTTCTTTTCTATATATAAAAATGAGATTGCGTTTCCTTTGAAGCAATATAACTCACGAACGGATGGACCGATTTACATGATTTCCTCACCTATTGATTCGTCTTGAGCTCTGCTGTGTAGAAGTCTACGAAGAGTTTAGTGAAAGTGAAGGGAAATGTTGAAAAGTTGTGAAAATTCAATATTGAGGTTAGTTGTGAGGAAACCCAATACGATCGTGCAAAAAATAATCTAGGATCCTAGTAACAAAATACATTTTATGATGCACTTGAAGCACACTTCTAGATTTGTGCCTTAAAACCACATTTAAAACCAATTCTTCTACAAGCTTGCTCCAAGACAGCCATAAAACCACTATAAGACGAAAAAGGCCCACTCTTGAGAAGGTGTTCAAGACCATTTTCCAAGGTTCGCTTAAAACTTGTTAGATTTATCAAAGTGAGCTTATGATGGCATGAAAGATCAGCATAAAACCCTGTTAGGATTACTAAGGAATTTGACAGCATGTATTTTCGTTATCTAGATCCGCTGATGTTTATACTTGTTAATATTGAATTTTGACTGAACCAAATCGAACAGTATCTCATAATGCTGAAAATAATAATGGATACGTTGAAAAATTGAAACTTAATTGCATTGTGATCGTGTAATTCCACATACCTCAACCACTTTGTCGAAGCTTTTCTGAATAAATGTAACAAATAATGAATGCGCCTTATTTATATTGCAAGATATAGTATTATTTTGAAAAACTATTTCTATTCAAAAAAATGTACACACCCAAAAAAATAATTTTTGCTCTACATTTTATTTCGCAGATGTAACAATATTTGTTTTAGGCCCCAATCTGTGAAAATACTCATGCATTTAAAATGAAATCAAATAGTTTTCAGCGTTCATATAGAAATGGATTCCATCAAAAAATTTGACGCAGACGATAATCCGCCATGATTTCAATAGTTTTATTGAAAACCATCATAGGATTGGATTAAACCCACTTTATCTCATACAAAACCTGTTAGCTTTATGCAAGAGCATGATAAATTGAACTAGATTTATCGCAATCTTGACGAAGCTTAGTTTGTCCTGAATAAAACTAACTAGTACTGGTCAAAACTAAGAAGTTTTATTGAAGAGCGTTATAAGTTTGGTGCTTTCATTATAACATGTGGTTTACATATCCATTGAAAACAAATTTGGAAAGAGTTCGCCTCTAAATATTTACTAAACTGAATACTTGCACAAAATGCTGAATTAAATTAAAACTCAATAGGGTTACTGCTCCTCGGGTTCATAATATCTATCTACATCAATAACAATAGAAAACAAAGAATTGGAGCCCAAAATGTTTTGTTTTCCATGTTTGTGATGTTTTTCAGTAGTGGGCACGCATGATTGCAATAAAAAAATGACGCAGATTAAGCTGAAATCATCCATTTTGCGAATATTGTCATATAATAACATGCAATTCAACTGGAAAAAGAAATGTATTTTGAGGAAAATTGATTGCTCATATGATAAATGGGAGGATATGAACTCTGCCTGGTATTGAAACATCAAGACAGCTGGTGATAAATTTGATCCGATAGAAATAAAACTGCAGCTGATGATCCGATAGAGAGAAAACTCCGATAGAAAAAAACAGATGCTTGCGCAAATGGAGTTTCCATATATGGGATAAATTTACATTATTGTTGCCTTTGATCCACTAGTTTTTAATTTCTACACTTATTTGCGTCCAATTTGACATTATGTTTTGTTTGTTTTGATGTATTCTACAACAAGAGTAATTTCTCTAAACCAAAACCACTTAGTTTTAAGGAAGTTTTATAATGGCATTCTCGAGATCGTTCTTTCTTAATGAAGAGTACCATAAAACTTTCTCAAAACTATTTGGTTTTAATTGGGATAAAGTGCTCTTGCTGGATAATTTATCAAAATAAACAGCTTAAGATGGACCTGGAGCATATCATAAAACTATTATAAGGTAATTTAGCGTTGAGGTAACTTGGACTAGACGAAAACTATGATAAAACTCTACAGTTTATGCGAACCTTGATAAAACTGCAATAAAACTTGAATAAATCCAAATAGAATTCAAAATATTACTTGGGGAGGCCGGCTTCGAAAAAAAAACCATAAATTGACAGTTCAATTAAAGTTAATTGCCTAGTCCCGGGGATTAAACCAACCGACTTGGACGTTAATTTACAATTTTATGAAAACTCATATGTGAATATGTACGTTATGTGGAAGATATTGATTTGGAAAATGTATTGGAGGTAACCACTTTCCCTTCGATGGGACTCGAACCCATGACCCTACAGTACGCTAGACTGGTGCTTTAACCAACTAAGCTACGAAGGACCTCCGTCGACCTTCGCAACCTAGAGGCTACTGAACGAGCTCGAGATTCCCAAATTGGACGCATAGTCAAATCACACGTAATCCATTTCTCAAGCCAATACTTCCACATGTGTATAGTACACGTCCACATTAGAGGAGCGTGAGTATTTTGAATGTCTGGCGGCTATACACATTCTTCATCAGCAGCTGTACTGATCAAGTGAGGTTGTGTTAGCTATTTGCATTTAGAACTCCAAAACCCGAGCAACGCAGGGTACGTTCTGCTAGTTAGCAATAAATATATATAAAATTTCCACAAATAATGCAAAATTTCCATGAAGAATTAAGAATTTTCCACAAAACAAAAATAAATAAGCACTTTTGAAAGCAAAATGTTCCACGGAAAAAAAATACAAAATTTCCCTAATTAAATCAATCAATTACAAATTTTTTCACAAAAACATTTTTTTCCAAAACAAAATTAAAAATTTTCCACAAAATATTCAATAAAGAGCAAAAAAAAGGACATTTCCATAAAAAAAAACTTTAAAATGATGAAATTTTCCATGAACTTCAAATGTGTTTAAAGAAGAGAGTCATCTACATGGGCGTAGCTAAAATGGGGCCTGGTTCTCCCCTGACCCACTTGTGCCCCCCCCCCCAAGAAACTTTGAAAAACGAATTCTAATATAGTCAATACTTATGTATCACTAGCTGCGAGGCGGCTCTGTCCCAGTGTGGGGATGTAATGCCAATAAATGATGTATCACAAAAATATATCTTCATTCCTCATTGCATAGTATGCCTTCTGCATGAGAACCTTACAGAAGCTGTATAAAATTTTGGCAAATTGAAATCTTATATATTTGTATTATTTTTATAGAGTGCCTGTTTAAAAAGTTTACATTCATAGTATTAAAACTTTTCAAAAATGTATTAAAAAATAAAATAAAAGATTGTATACAATAATTTTCTGATTTGTTTTTTTTTTTGCATGTACGCCTATTATTTGCCCCCATTCTTGTATGCTCCTAAATCCGACCAATGAGATTTCAAACGATAATTCTTTTGTAAACTTTTCAAAATAGGGATTATAAATTGGAGTCAATTAGGTATTATTTAAGTACGCCGCAAAACAAATGATCACATTTTATAAAGGGTGTTAGTAGAATTTTCTTACCATCCCGATGATTAGTTTCACTGTTCAACAAAACTCGACCCCTAGTAACTTGACAGATATGCCTGTTACAGTCTTACTCTTGAGATTGAAGAACGTACATAAATCTGAACAGATATAAAGTTGTGGACATTGCATAATAGTTATATTATATCTTCTTCTTCTTCTTCTTCTTCTTCTTCTTCTTCTTCTTCTTCTTCTTCTTCTTCTTCTTCTTCTTCTTCTTCTTGGCATTACATCCCTGTTCCAGAGCCGCCTCGCAGCTTAGTGTTCATTAAGCACTTCCACAGTTATTAACTGCGAGGTTTCTAAGCCTGGTTACCATTTTTGCATTCGTATATCATGAGGCTAACACGATGATACTTTTATGCCCAGGGAAGTCGAGACTATTTCCAATTCGAAAATAGTCTAGACCGGCACCGGGAATCGAATCCAGCCACCCTCAGCATGGTCTTGCTTTGTAGCCGCGCGTCTTACCGCACGGCTAAGGAGGGCCCAGTTTTATTATATACTAGTTGAATAATGAGTGATGAGCTTAAAAAATAATAAAACTCACTGTATTTAAATAAAAAGTGGAATGATTCCAAGATTTGTTAATTTTAACATCCTTTCGAATTCCCACTAACTATGCGTAATTACAGAAATTTAAAACTCTGACGAAAACTTAGAAGAATTTTTCACAGAATATTGAAAACCGAAGCAAGCTCGAGAGACAATCGTATTTTCTCCCCTTTTCGGATGTTGCAACTACTTCGCGAGAAGTGCGCAAGATGGAGCATGGCTAAGGCATAGATGCACACTACTCGCAATGCAGTTGCGACATCCGAAAATGGAGCTTTTCAACTCCCCAGTCCCCGTCTCACCATGTAAGATTTTTTCATTTAAATTATGTTTTTAACGTATATGGGGCGTGAGAAAATAACAGACCTCCTCCTTTCCCTGTTAGCCCTTACTTAATTAAAGTACGGCCTTCACAACCTTTAAAGTGCTCTAAAAAATCGGAATACCATACAATTATTATGGAATCGGGAAGAAAGTTCGGTCCTTTAATTTAAACGTTTTCAAAGCTTTCCGCATGTCATACGAACATAAATAAAGAAGTTCAAAAACTGCATAGCTGATTTAGAAAACCTCAAAAAAATATCCCTCTTCAGCTAGGGCCATGGCCACCCTAAACTGGGACTCTAGTTACGCCTACGGTCATCTGTGGAAAAATTCTCAGTTTTATTGCTTTTTTATATTTATATTGTATTTTTTTCGTCGAGCATCCTGATTTCTTTATGGAAAATTCTTCTATTATACTTTTGTTTTGTGGAAAATTTTTAATTGTTTGTGGAAATTTTGCATTATTTGTGCAAATTTTATATTTTTTCGACTAGAGTTAAGACGGCCTTACTGTTGCGGTCGAAAAACGTATATGTAAAGTTACAAGCAGCTGATAAAATTAAATGGGACAGTACTAACTCGTGTTACGACAGGTGAAGACATTTCACTGAAAAACTCTCCCTTTCGTCACTAGTGAAACATATTTTGATTACTCTTATCTGTCTTGTTGGTATGCAAAGGCCATTACTTGGCATAATTTGTGAATGTTTGATTTTGAGTTTTGAACACAATTTTGTACAGAGTACAGTAAAAACACAGACAATAAAAAAAATAACGAGAGACAAAAAAGCACATTGTACCATTCTCCCCTATGTCTACCCAACATCAACCAGTGAGTGACGCGTGCTCCTCGTGGCGCGATTTTGATCGTTTTTGTTGTGTACCCTAAAGACCGAGGAAAACATTTCGCCCAGCTTGATGCGTGACACACGTCCACATCACATTAGATTACGTATCCCGTTTCGTGTATGATGATTTGTTGGTTTTGCAATTTTCATGAAAATTAAGCAGAATGATGGAATGTTTGTTTATTTTTGTACATATTGTAATATTATCCGAAATGATTATTAGTATTTTGTAGATGTAAGTCTAGAAGACCTTTATATTTGAACTGTTCAGATTTCAAAAAAAGGTTTCTGAGAATCGATCGGTCAACCGCAATCATAACCCCCATGCTAAGTTAATAGTCTAGTTGAAATTTGTTACAGGAATAAGCAAATGCCGCTTTTGACTTACAAACAACAAGGGTGACCTAATTCACCACATGATTCATGAGCATCGAAAATAGGTACATACGCTCCATTGTACACGTTTCATCGCACAGCAGGTTGCCATTCTTTCCATCGAGGTGATTGATTTCATGTCAATACGTAAAATTTAGGTGAAATTCCATCGGACTTTGTACTATGCAGGATGAGATCACAACCGATTCACCTTATGTTTATCAATGAAAACCCTTATCGCCCGGTCAAATGATGCATATCGCTTATCAGACCAGTTGCGTCGCAGAAGGTTTTGGGCAAATATGAACTATAGATAAAATTTGGAGGCCTGTATGTGTTAATAGTCGAGTAGATGACGATGCGTACGAATTTGCGTTTGTATAACATTTCAATAAATCATAAATCAAGACTTTATTTTTAATATATTTTCAAATTAAGACCACAACGATCTGTCATTGTACGTAAAGATCCACTTCCAATCTATTTCACTAGTGACACATTCATGCATTTGCTACGCAGTCCTCAACTACAAAATCGACTAAACGTAAACATGATAAACCTTTTGATCGGCGCAAACATGTAATATGGAGACCCTTAAGACGTCTCAGATAAAACCATTTGTTTCATCAAATAACAGTATGAGTCAAATGTAGTACAGACCCCAATTGATTTTGGCAACACGTTCGAGAGATTTATGTTACCGAAATCTAATGTTTCCAAAATCGAATGGTTTTTGTTTTCTAATGAAACTTTACAATTCTTCACTTATTGAGACACTATACACACTATGACACTTTTAAAGCAGATTTTGAAATCTAGGCGTCTCTTCTGATCAAAAAAATTACGCTGTTTTTGCGATTTTTTAAAGTCGGTTTCGGGGTCTAACCAGTATTTTACTCGGTTTATAAGCAAATTTTAAAAATTCAAAATTTGTTTTATGGTGGAATTCTAGTGCAAAGGTTCATCTACAACTCTGCCTTACAGTCGTTGTTTGAATTTCACTAATTACGGAGCTATAGCACTAGTAGCAGTAACTTATACTAAATGATTGGACTTTTTTATCATTCTATATAAGTTACTGTAACTGGCGTCTTAATTCCTTCAAAAGTGGAATTCGATCATCGAACTAATCGGCAAATAACCATTAAAATAGTAGATCAGATCTTATAACAGATAAATTCTTATAAAACTTCAACATAGAAAGATAGCCGGACATAACGGACCAGTAATGCAAATTTGTGATCAAATGGTTAAGCATCCAATTTTATCATCCCCTGGAACCAGTTTAACATCAGATCACCAATCACCACCGTTTTGGGATTAGGAAAGCAAGCATCTTTTTAAAGCAGAAAACAAATATGTTTTCCTGGTAATAATTTGAGATATTGTGAAATATTCAGTTTTTGCTAATTCTGTTCCGATAACGATAAAAATAAAGGTGATATGAGCACACCCCCAGCTTAATCATACATCAGCTATATCCGATCAATGTACGAAGTATATTATTTGCGATAATGTGATAAGTCAACCCGGTAAGCTTAGGTTGAGGTTCATTGAGTTGTTTTTGTCAATACTTATTTTTGTATATCGTGCACCCCCGATAGTAGATTCGTTTTTTCTGAACACTTTTAAATTTGACCATCGATAATTTGCATATAAATAAAATTAAAATCAATTCATACTAGACCCCAAATATATGACAAATGCGACTGGAAAATATTAAATGAATGAAAACTAGCAAAATCTTTCGCGCATCATGAGTATTGAAAACTCGACCTGGCCGATTATACCTGATGGACACCCCACAGCAGCATGTCGAGAAATGAAATGTTGATAGAGCAAAAAACTAGAAGTTACTACAAGACTGGGATGGGGACTCATGCACTTCACGTGTTCAGCCTCTATCAAGCACTGCTAGTTCGCTACATTCTTCTCTTCGAAGCATTTTTTTTAACGTTGCACGTCTCGTGATCTTCAATGCTCACGTCTCTACATTTCTGAACCATTCAGCTCACGAAGTGCTCGCTACCTACTCAGATAGAATTGGAATTTTATTGCGCATAGTCTCCAGCGGTGGATCTAGGCTACTCTGGCTAGAAGCTTCCCGGTGGTGGAAACTCCCCCTGATCGCGGACTACTCAGATGATCCCCGGCGGCAGGTCTATCCTACTCCAACAGGGAGTTCCCCAGCGTTGGAATTTCCCTCGGAACCGACGATTCGCTTCCGTGTAAGGCTTGTTGAATATCCTTTACCACTTTTAACATCTTTTTGGTGTTTTCTAGATCGGCGCAGATCTGGAGCCCTTTCTTACTTCAGCGAGTGACCGGTCGAGTGCCGATAAGTCGGTCCTGAGATTCAAGGAGAAGCGTAGCGTCCGGTTCAATGGTACTCGGCGACACAAAACCAGTACTACAGTCGACTCTCTACATCTCGATGTTCTATATCTCGATATCTCTCCCTATGTCGACGGTTTCTTCAGTCCCTTCAAATTACATACATTTGGGCTTTCCACATCTCGATAACCACCCTATCGCGATATTTCTTTATCTCAATGTGTTCTGATCATATTTTGTTCAGGATCCACTCTCCTTATGTCGATATGTTAAAGTTTTTAGGCTACTAGACCATATTTGGGACAATAGGAAAACACATCAACAACAGGAAACGAAATTTGTTTTGTTGTCGTTTTTCATAGCAACAAGTATTTTTGGATCTAGTAACCATTTCAATTTCCCTTCCATACCTCGAAGTCTCCCTAGTCCCTATCTCGATGGTCCCTTCAATATCGAGAAGTGGAGAGGCAACTGTATAACGTGTTACGATCCACTCGGCCTAGCCCCGACGATGAATCTAGGCAACTCCGACTAGAAGCTCCCCGGCGGCGGAAACTCTCCGAAACCAATATTCTGTAATCTGGAGCAATTATGCTCCTGGCTCGATCGCGGTTTACTCAGATAGTCCCCGGCGGCGGATCCATCCTACTCCGACAGGAAGTTCCATGACGACGGATGCTCCCCCGTAACCGACCATGCTACTATGATCGGACAGGTCAGTCAAAGGGAGGACTTTGCTTGCCCGAAATTGTGCAGATACTTTCTGAAATATCCATGGCCCGACAGGAATTGTGTAAGGAAGAAGTTGGCTTTTGCGTTTTTTCTTTCCACCCACAACGACAGGTTCAGAATGAGGCAATATGTCCACCTTCCTTTCGAACTGCTGTTCCAAGCAAGTTTCCACTTCTGCTTCGAATCGTCTCTCGCAATCATACGAGCACAAACCGTTCATTTTAGTCTGTAGCACTCACAGTCTTCCTACAATAAAATGTTTATGGGGGTCATTCCTACAATGACACAAACCGCATCCATCGATATGGTACAATACGCACTTGCTTCTATCATGGCCCTCAGCCTATGGGTGCACGACTCCGATAGCCATTAGACGAAACACGTTGTTCAACTTTCTGCTATTACGTTTCGTCTTGAGTGCAGCTCCCCAGGCTGGAGCTCCGTACCTCAGTTTTGAGGACTTACGGTCGCTAGAAAATGCCAACCGGCATTATGCCGACAATGATCTACCTTGTTCAAATGGCCTTAACCTATTAGTAGCTTTTATTTCATAACCCTCATTTGCCCGGATCAATAACCTTATGTACTTATGTACTATTTTTGTATTTAATGTTGAGCGTTTTGTATGTTTTGATCATGAATTGTCGACTATTGGAGTAAAACCGGTGGAAAGCTGGATTTTGGACTTACAACAATTTCGAGAGTCGCTGGCTTTCTGAATTACGAAGTTTCCTCGGCTTCATCACGTATGTGGGAAGGTTTATTCCACACTTGGCAACTAAAACAGATCCTCTTAGAAACTTGCTGCGAGGTGATAAGAAATTCAATTGGACACTCATCAAAAAACTTTTGAAGGCATTAAACGAGCGGTGGTAGATATCAAGCATTTAGGGTTCTTCAGTCCTCGGATACTACGATCTTGGTTGCGGATGCTAGTCCAACAGGGTTGGGAGCCGTTCTGTTGCAACAAGATAAGACAGGGGATCGTCGCATAATTTCATACGCAAGCAACGCACTGACAGACTTGGAGCGAAAATACTTTCAGACCGAACGCGAAGCGCTCGCATTGCAATGCATTGGTATGGACAGTTGATCACTTTAAGCTGTTGCTGTAATTTGCAAGGTACAAAATTCAAGTTGCTGACAGACTGCAAGTCACTCCAGTTTTTATTCAGCCCACGCTCCAAGCCCTGTATGAAAATCGAACGCTGGGTACTACGTCTACAGTCCTAAAGCTATGAGCAACGAATCTAACCGATGCTCTTTCTAGATTGGCAGTGTTGGAGCCAAAACCTTTTGATTTGGAAGGTGAGGATAAATTTCGTTTTATGACTGGAAATATTACACCGATAGTAGTAACTGTGCTGGAAATACGTGAGGAAACAAAGAAGGATGAGACAATCGTTGAAGTTTGCCAGGCTCTTGATAATGGTAATTGGACCGAAAAATCTAAATGCTGTAAGCCATATGCAATGCAACTCTGCAGTTTCTCTGATATGCTATTGAGAGGTGGAAGAATTATTGTCCCATGTTCACTCCAACCGAAGGTGCTTGAGTTAGTAGTTATGAAAAAAAGATGAAGGCAAAAAGTGTGGTGGCCGTCAGTGGATAAAGAAGTTTAGAAACTTTAAGTTTCCATCACTTCCGGACATTGGATTGAAGGCGCCAGAAGAGGCACGTGACAAAGATCAAGAGCGGAACCTAGCTCGCTGAAACGTTGAAGGAAAACAAATTATCGAGCAATTTCGGAACTAAAGAATTTGTCATCAAGAAGTGAAACGGATCAGATGTTACGATTGAGTCAACCGAAACAGGAAGGACGTTTCATCCTAACGTATCCCATCTTAAGCCGTTACTACGATCCCAAACCCAAACCGAAGACTTGAAGGTAGGAGAGCAAAACGAATCGATGGAAGCTCAGAATGATTGAGAACATATCGTACAGCAAAAATCAACCACCGAGCAACACCGACCCAAGCGCGAGGTGAAACGACTGAGATATCTGCAAGACTTCGATGTTGGTAGAGTTCAAGACTAGTAAGAACAAGTGGGATACCATAGGGAACGCTATCTGCGAGTAGTACATACACTTTGATACACGTTTATATTATACACTAATACAAGTGAGCATTGGTAAGATATTTAGCGGACTACGAATAAAGAAGTTACTTTTTGTGAGACTGTTGATCGAAGCACACGCGTTTCATTTCTTTGGTGTCCGATATTCCACATACCTACACCGCGGCTTTATTTATGTCAATTTAGAGATTTACGTGTTTTTATGCTCTTTTGATCTATACGTTCCGCCTTCATTTCATGCCAACCTAAAACTGTGTGCTCAAATTGCTCTTCTGTCCTGAAAGGGCCAACCTTGTAAAAGACCTACATAACAATCTGTTCCAGAAAATTTGGAAAGATTCAACTTTTTGCAACACAATAAATATGAAACTACGTAAATAATAAAAAACCACAAGTAAGCTCTGCTGACAACTAGTGATTGTGATAGATTTCTACATAATAATTTCATTTTTTGAAAAATAATAATTATAAAGTTTGCTTCGCTAACTCGATATCCTGCTTACTCAATCTTCTTCTTCTTATTGACGTTACATCCCCCATTGGAACATTTTCGCGTCGCAGCTTAGTGGTTTCAGCACTTCCACAGCATTCAACTGCGCCAAGTTACCAATTTCACATTCGTATATCATGAGGCTAACACGGTGAAATGTATGCCCAGGAAAATCGAGAAAATTTCCAACCTGCAAATTTCCTAGACCGGAAATCGAACCCAGCCACCTTCAGCGTGGTTTTGCTTTGTAGCCGCGCATCTTACCGCACGGCTGAGGAAGGTCCACTCTTACTCAATGGTGTCTTCAATATCGAGTTCACCACTGTAATCAAAATTGCAAAATAGCACTAAAAAATAAAAAGCACTCAGCAAACAAATTCATAATCACTCTCATCAAATTCTTGTTTCTACTCACAGTAACCGTCACCTCACAACATTTTATCTTAGTCATAGCGTCTCGTCTTCTATCGAAGCAGTGTGCCGTGGCGGACGACTGCTTCGATAGAAGACGAGACGCTATGACAATTGTGCCAGATGATCGAAATCATCCGATAATCCCAGGAGCCAATGAGAACGCGGCGAAACACTACTCCACCCTGACCACGAACAGACGAGCGGGAAAATTTATACACGCTACAAAAATGTCACACATGTGTGCTGAATCAATCTAGCTCTTTTCCATTTCCATATAAAACTCGGCTTTATTGATTTAAAAACTTCTCAAATCTAAATAACGAAATGAATAGTAATGAACTTAAGATATATGATCCATATCAGCATTCATGAATGTTGCCCGCTAAGTCTAACCCGCTGTGTATAAACCAGTTCTTCAGTATGAAATGCCACAATCAGCGAGTTGAGTTCCACCACGAACGGCGCGCGCTCAATCACTCTCCCGAAGGATGATGTTGATGGCCTCTATTTCCGCGCTTCATCTTCCTGCTTTCGGCTGAGTTGGGCTGCGCGCGGTGCGAATGTTCACTCCAAAATTTCTAACGCCGCCGTTACATAATCATGCTGGGAATTGTCTTACATCATACGATTGTGTTGCGAACCAGATTAAACCCACCGCGCGGATGGCTTCCATAGTCTGGTTGTTATGCGATGGAGCGCGATTTTGTCAGCTGAAATTTTTACTGACCGGTTAGCAGGTTGGTAGAGGATGTCTTATCTTCACAGTGTTCGGAATCAGTCGCAGGTGATAACAACCGGCAGAAAGCAAATTGTATCGGTGAAACAAATACGATTGTTCGAATTAGAATGTGATTCATTTTATATCTAGTTGACTATATTTTGTTATCTTTCAACTAAGAAATCCGCATTAAGTTGCTAATACATGCTTAATCACTAAAGTGGATGATTATACTAACTTGTTATCTATATACTTGGAATTGGAACACGTAGTAGGATGTCCAATGTCCAAAAATTATGGTGTTCAACTTGGATCGAACTTGAAACAAGAGATAAATATTATCTGACTGATGAACTTCCGCATACATTTCTTTACCATTTGTACTGATAAATCGCGAAACAAGTTTAGACGAGGCTGCACTTTTGATAATCCTTAAAGACTACATTTTATTCATTCAAAACCAGCCATTAGTTCTCTAACCGATTTTCCGTATACATAGGGTAATTCGTCAAATATTGAACGCCTGTTTATTTCTTTCTAGATGTTCAACTATAAGCATGAGTTTAAGCCGTTCAACAGCTATCTCTCCTTGTACAACTACTGTCGACAGTGTGTAAGTTTGAAGAAAAAATCAGATCATTTATTGAGAAGTAATAAGAGTACATTTATTTTTAATTTATTTTTTGGTTTCTATTGTTCTAATAATTTTAAATTATACTTCATATTCATTTCTTACGGTTTTATAATGATGTCTGGGATATGAGGAACCTATTTTGAACTACTTTAACTTTTATTCGTTATATTTTACCATGGGGGATGGTAAATATGTAATATTAGACAGCAAGCTTATATCTCAAGGCAATGGCGATCTACGGTTGACAGTAATTTCAGCAAAACATTACACTTAGTCACTGTTTTTTGTCAATCTATTTCCTGGAAATAGGCTTGCTGTCTAGAGTCAAGTCGGTGTAGTCATCCTCGTTAGCCATTAAGGGAGAATTTTTAATCATCAACCGAAGCAAGTATGGAAGTAGGGGAGTAGGGGAAGATTCTGGCCGGAGACTTAGCCGCGTTGTTAAAGATCTTCCAGCTTGTGGGGTATTCAGTCAGAACTCGTAGAAGTTTGTCCACAATCGCTCTGATCACTCTATCTTTGTAGACAAGAAAGGTGTCTGCAAACAGAAACAAGAAACCACCAGAACCTTAATCTGGCATTTCGGCTGTGGCTAGACAATATTGCGATGTTTTGATGTTTCGGATAGAAATTTATTCCGAATTTTGGTAAATCAGGTCAATAAGGGACCGACTGTTTACTTCGATGTAATTTACTTCCAGGGTGCAGCAGCCGTAAAAAGTGTAGACAACAACCTTCCGTGCACCATGTTTACGGTACTCGTCACTGAGTGGCGATACCGGCGTTTCTATCTGTTTTGTTAAACCCGCTACTCTATGTTTTGAGATTTTCACAATTTTCACCATGAGCTCATGGAAGAATGGTAGTTGGAAATCGATAAAATGTATGGAAAAATGAGGTATTTCGCAAATTTATGGAAAATGGAAGTGTTTTAGAAGAAAGTAGTGATAAGGAATGAAGTATGAGGTGAAAAGATTATATTCTGCACTTAGTTTGCACTGATTAGCAGTTTTATAGTGATGAAATTTCGATTTTACTACCATTGAAAAAACGCCATCTCTTGCATTAATCGTTTTGACTGGTACCTTATTGGTATAATCAGGCACATCCATAATCCAACTGTGCTTGGAGCAAGATGTTCATGCTTGGCAGGCTTGAAAAGCCTGTGGTAAATTGCCTTTTGGGAAGATCCACAAAGTACGTCACGCAAAAATTGATGATTTGCATACGATTCAAGTCCGTGGGGAAACAACGGCAGTGGCAACGGGTGGCAACTAAAAAATGGAATGAAAATAATGGCTCAGGATAGAAGTACAAAGAATTACAGTTCAATCTGATATATGTTATACAAAGAGTTGTCCTTAGTCTTCAAACTTAAACTAATGAATATTGGCATATGGTCCGTGATTCGCCGTGCGGCACAGCTTAGTCTTGCTCTATGGTTCTACCACATTGATTTTCGGAATTCTGCCTCTGATCCTGCTTATGAGTTGCTTTGTGTCTTTGGCCTTACAATCACCTTTGTATACAAATACAATGGAGCTGAGTGGAACAAATAATGCTATGATAATTTTTGAAACATTTTCCCGCTTAAAATGTTTGACCGTGTAGTTTTCCCATGATCTTTTTTCGCTTGAAAAATTTACAATGCACGCCGCAGTATTTCTTGTTTATACGGCATGTTGTGAGCCATGTTGAAGTGAAAGTGTGTGTGTGACCATTCTAAGGATTTATTCACATAAAGTAATATTTCCGTGAAAGCATGATTATTCTGAAAGAAAAGTATTGAAGTCATTCCAATTTTTTAGTTGCCATGCCACCCGTTAATGTGCATGTCAGCAGCAGGGCAACATCATCTAATATTTGCCTGTATGTGGATGCACGATCCTTTGAAAAAAAAAAGTCCATCAAGTGGAAGCAAATTTGCGTGCAATTTTTCGACTTATATGACTGTGCATTAGGGCAGTTCAAATTTAAAAAATGTTCGAAAATTCCAACTCCCATATGTCAAGTAGCATCATTTTGATAATATAGAAGTCCTGGCAAAATTTCAGGCAATTCGGTGGCCATTTAGGGGTGGCGCGAAGTCAATTTATGTTTATATGGAAATTTGTATGGGAAAAACTTTTATATAGATTCCATTTATATAGATTCCAAAAATGGAGGTTGGGGATGTTTACTTGAATTCATCACGATTTGACAGTTGTAGGGAGACTTGAAATTTTTTTTAAGTTTTTCCCATACAAATTTCCATATAAACATAAATTGACTTCGCGCCACGCCTAAATGATCACCGAATTGCCTGAAATTTTGCCAGGACTCCTATATTATCAAAATGATGCTAATAGACATATGGCAGTTGGAATTTTCAAACATTTTTGAAATGTGAACTACCCTACTGTGCATATCTTCAATGACTTGATCGTTCTTGGAACACGTGCAGTAGAGTGATTCAAATTTTGACTTTTTCGCTCCTCTATGCTTAAACGATGACATTTGCTGTTTTATTAATCCTCCTAAATTTTTAGTTAATTTGGATGTAACTAGACTGAGCACGAGTAGTTTGAAGTTTGTATGGAAATTACTATAGAAATCGTCACTAAAGCAAAAAACCGTTCCGTGTTGCAACCCATCAAATATTCAAATGTAATCGGCCTGATGACTTCATAGAATACTTTCTTGGTAATAGGACAGTTGTTGTTGCGAAGTGATCTGACTTTTGTAAACAAAGTTATGAAGAAAACAAAAATGCTCATTATTGATATTGATGTTATTCTTTTACGTGTTAAATTGAATTTACCACGATTCAGTATTTCCCCAATTACTTTTCTTACAAGCACAGAATCGTTTCGCAACAAAGACGACCAGTTTCATTGCAACATTTTCTATGTTGCCAATAAAGTCGTATATTTTTAGAACTTAATGAGTAACGTTACGGAACGGTTTTCCCCAAAAGTGACTGTTTTCATAGTAATTTTCATACAAACTTCAAACTGCTCGTGCTCAGTCTAGTTACATCCAAATCAGCTAAAAATTTAGGAGGATTAATGAAACAGCAAATGTCATCGTTTAAGCATAGAGGAGCAAAAAAGTCAAAATTTGAATCACTCTAACGTGCAGCCATCTTATGATAAACCGGCCTTGCTCATTATAGACGGACATTCTTCCGTCACTAAGAACTTAGCATTTACTTAGATTTTATTTATTTATTTACTACCAGACTAAGGCCGGAGTGGCCTGTGCTGCACATAAAAGTCTTCTTCATTCAGCTCGGTCCATGGCTGCACTTCGCCAACCACGCAGTTTGCGGAGGGTCCGCAAATCGTCCTCCACCTGATCGATCCACCTTGCCCGCTGTGCACCTCGCCTTCTTGTTCTCGTCCTGTTGTCGAGAATCATTTTCACCGGATTACTGTCCGACATTCTGGCTACGTGCCCGGCCCACCGCAGTCTTCCGATTTTCGCGATGTGAACGATGGATGGTTCTCCCAACAGCTGATGCAACTCGTGGTTCATTCGCTTCCTCCACGTACCGTCCGCCATCTGCACCCCACCATAGATGGTACGCAACACTTTCCTTTCAAAAACTCACAGTGCGCGTTGGTCCTCCACGAGCATCGTCCAGGTCTCGTGTCCGTAGAGAACTACCAGTCTTATAAGCGTTTTGTAGATAGTCAGTTTGGTACGGCGGCGAACTCTATTCGATCGGACCATCTTACGGAGTCCAAAGCACGTACGATTTCCTGCCACTATGCGCCTCCGAATTTCTCTGCTGGTATCGTTATCGGCGGTCACCAGTGAGCCCAAGTACACGAATTCTTTAACCACCTCGATTTCATCACCACCTCTTCCTATCATGTACTTCGACGTGTTGATGACTAGTCCAATCCTTCGCTTTTCAGTCTGATGTATGCTTCATCCATCCTCTCAAAGTTACGTGCCATGATATCAATGTCGTCGGCGAAACCAAATAACTGGACGGACTTCGTGAAAATCGTACCACTCGTGTCAATCCCTGCCCTTCGTATTACTCCCTCCAAAGCGATGTTGAATAGCAGATACGAGAGACCATCACCTTGCCGTAACCCTCTACGCGTTTCGAAGGGACTCGAGAATGCCCCTGAAACTCGAACTACGCACATCACCCGATCCATCGTCGCCTTTATCAACCGTATCAGTTTATCCGGAAATCCGTTTTCGTGCATTAGCTGCCATAGCTGGTCCCGATCGATTGTATCATATTCTGCTTTGAAGTCGATAAATAGATGATGTGTGGGCACGTGGTATTCGCGGCATTTCTGCAATACCTGACGTATGGCGAACATCTGGTCTGTGGTAGAGCGTTCACCCATAAATCCCGCCTGGTACTGCCCCACGAACTCTTTTGCAATTGGTGTTAGTCGGCGGCATAAAATTTGGGAGAGTACCTTGTAGACGGTGTTCAGCAATGTGATTGCGCGGTAGTTGCTACAATCCAGCTTATCGCCATTTGGGATACACGACACCTTCCATCCACTCCTGCGGCTGAACCTCATCCTCCCAAACCCTGGTAATCAACCAGTGCAGCGCTCTAGCCAGTGCCTCACCACCGTGTTTAAACAGCTCTCCTGGTAGTTGGTCAACTCCAGGGGCTTTGTTGTTTTTCAGCCGGCCGATCTCCTCCTGGATTTCCTGGAGATTCGGAGCCGAAAGTCGCATGTCCTGCGTGCGTGCTCCTAGGTTCATTACCATACCGCCACCGTTGTCTGACATATCGCCATTCAGGTGCTCTTCGTGGTGCTGCCGCCACCTTTGGATCACCTCACGCTCGTTTGTAAGAAGGTTCCCGTTTATGTCCTTACACATATCGGGCTGTGGCACGTGGCCCTCACGTGAACGGTTCCACTTCTCATAGAACTTTCGTGCGTTCTTAGCGCGGTACAGTTCCTCCGTCTCTTCACGGTCTCGATCTTCCTGCTGGCGCTTTTTCCTCCGGAAAATCGAGTTTTGTCTGTTCCGCGCCCGTTTGTATCGTGCCTCGTTCGCCCTCGTGCCGTGTTACAGCAATCTTGCTCATGCTGCATTCTTCTTCTCAACTAACTGCTCACATTCGCCGTCATACCAGTCGTTCCTCTGATTCGGAGCTACCGTGCCTAGTGCTGCGGTCGCGGTGCTTCCAATGGCGGATCAAATATCTCTCCAGCCATCTTCAAGAGATGCTGCGCCTAGCTGCTCTTCCGTTGGAAGTGCCACTTCCAGCTGCTGCGCGTAGTCTTTAGCTAGTCTACCGTCTTGTAGCCGCCCAATGTTTAGCCGCGGCGAACGACTCCGACGCGTGTTGATCACCGTCGAGAGTTTTGAGCGCAAACATACTGCAATGAGGTAGTGGTCGGATTCAATATTCGCACAGCGGTAAGTGCGTACGTTCGTGATGTCGGAGAAGAATTTACCGTCGATTAGAACGTGGTCGATTTGGTTTTCCGTTACTTGATTAGGTGATTTCCATGTGGCCTTGTGGATATTCTTGCGGGGGAAGAAAGTGCTTCGGACTACCATTCCGCGGGTGGCTGCAAAGTTTATGCATCGTTGGCCGTTGTCGTTCGATACGGTATGCAGACTATCCGGTCCGATTACCGGTCTATACATTTCCTCCCTTCCTACCTGAGCGTTCATGTCACCGATGACGATTTTGACGTCCCGCAGTAGACTTCCATCGTATGTCTGCTCCAGCTGCGCATAGAACGCTTCTTTCTCGTCGTCGGATCTCCCTTCGTGTGGGCAGTTCACGTTGATGATGCTATAGTTGAAGAAACCTTTAAACCGGCCTTTAATCCTCAGCTTGCACATCCTTGCGTTGATTGGCTGCCACCCAATCACGCGTTAGCGCATTTTTCCTAGCACTATGAAGCCGGTTCCCAGCTCGTTGGTGGTGCCACAGCTTTGGTAGAAGGTAGCCGCTCGATGCCCGCTTTTCCACACTTTCTGTCCTGTCCAGCAGATTTCCTGCAGCGCTACTACATCGAAGTTGCGGGGATGTAATTCATCGTAGATTATCCTGTCGCAACCTGCGAAGCCTAGCGACTTGCAGTTCCATGTTCCAAGCTTCCAATCGTGATCCTTCATTCGGCGCTTAGGTCGTTGCCGATTGTATCGAGTCGTATTATCTTCTATGTCGCTCGTAATAGTTGTTTTTAAGGCGGCTTATTGGGCCTGCGCAAACCTCCTGTCTCGTCGGTGGGCCGTCGTGTCAGGGCTGTTTAGCGTCCCACCTAACACCAGGACTTGGACTTGTGCGCTTTGAGCAGCACACGGTCGCTTTGGCGGAGCCTGCTTGCGGATTCATGCAGCTTTTTATAAAGGTTTAACAGGGCCCACTGACAAACTCCACCACATCCTAGGCAGGCGCCACAACTCGCAGATGGCCTGGGGAGGGATCGTCAAGCCCTTGGACATAGTCCCTCTTCTCGAAATCAACTCAATTGAAAATTGGAAAAATAACAGCACGCAAAATTGTGTTTTATTCGTTGCATCTAAAACAGTAAGATACTTAGCCATTTCTGCACAGTTAGAATAACTGACACCAATATCGCTTATCCGTATAACAAACGTCCATATTCAATGCAAACAAAAAATACCATGGAAATTCGCGAAAAAAAAATCTGTGGTAAGAGAAAACTTCACCGTACGCGCGCGAAGCTTACTTCGATCTCCTAAAGATCAGCGAAAGGTGCTCGAAAACTAAGCGCTAAGGATTTTGATTCCAAGATTCACGATACGGTCAGAGATTGTGTGTTTTTTTTGTGATTTGATATTTATTGACAGTTCGTAAGCTGAGAACTCCGATTCCTCGGAAACATCTCAGCCAGCGGAATCTCAGCCATCTTGATGATAATTTCGCCAGGATAGCTAGCGCCAATTCTCTTAACTTCGGCCATTACTAGATAGTGATCTGAATCTGAGCTGAGCTACTGGGTAAAACGACTAGCTGGGAGATGTAGTCGTCCATGTTGGTGATGAAGATGTCGAGTCTTGCGTTGGACCCGGGCCATGCAAACTGGGTAGGACCGTCAGGTCTTAAGATGGATGCTTTCCCTGCCACTTATATGGCTTGCGTGGGACAATAAATCACGATGAATGTAATGACGCCGATGGAGGAAGTAACTTTCACTAGGTTTACGCTTGGTCACAGATGGTAGGCGAAATTGATTCTTTTAAACTTAATGCAAAGCAGGTATGGGAAAAATCGGTTCATTTAGCGCTAATCTTTCACTCACTTCTCCACACAATCGCAAATTAGGCAACTGTACACGAGCCCTTCCAAAATTTTCAATTTCGATTGTCTGCCGTTTGAGCATAGCATAGCATAGCATAGCATAGCAGCATAGCATAGTTACGGTGTACTTCGTAGATTGGACACTAGTGATACTCATGTTTTTCTTTTGAAATCCTTATCCAGATTGCTATCAGAAATCAAGGTGGGTGTGGTCCTTGATTTCAATCTAGGGTAAAAATCCCAAAAGCATGAGGATTACTACTCCTGGCCACGCCCATCTTCACTGTAACTTGGGAGGGGAAGGAAGTGTTGATGTAGTACTTACTTAACGAGAGGCCCCCGACTCAGCGACACCCTCATAAGTACCACGGAGTTGGATATTGGGGAAGGTATTCGTTGGGTCAGGATTTGCCTGTAGCTGACAATATGACCGTGGTAGATCTTACACCGTAACACACCACGCAAAGGTGTCTACCCAGCGTTACGGGGGTAATTTCGATTGTCTGCCGTTTGACTTCAGTTAGTGACGAATCATGCCAAAAAAAACTGACAAAATTTACCACCGAATCTTTTCCACAGACAGCAAATGATGCATAGCCGAGTATTTGTTTACATTCGGTTCGTAAACGAATGGAATCGCAATTGAGTGGTGAGTGAGGATTCGGCAGAAAGAATCAGGCTGCATAACGAATCATTGAGTCTAAATTGAATTAATCTTCTGAGTCCAACTCAGTGTTTTCTGCTGCACTCACTACCCATCGGGTCATTCTCATCTCTCGATTTCTTGACGCACTATCTGTGGTTCCACTTATTCCTGCTGGGGGGCACTCAGTAGATATGAATCGTTTGTTGGTTCGCTGTTGGATTGAGTAAAAAGATATTTTAGTTACTAGATAAAGATTGTCGCTGTCGTCGATGTCCGGAACATCTTTTGCCGACGATGATAGGGGAGCTAAATGTCAAAGAAGGAAAATCCATACGATTTGAAAGCTTGGTACCCAACATGTTCCGGACAGCAGAACAAAGGGAACCGAAGCGACAATCTTTATCTAGTAACTAAAATATCTTTTGTTGAGTAGCATTCATTTTGCAATCATGTGTTCGCTGATGGATAGGAATTTTAAATCGGTGTGATTCGTGTGAGTAAGTTTTCTCATAGCTGATGCAAAGGACACTGCTCCACCTCTGGAATTTGCCCAGTCCAACATCACCATCCTGAAACCCAGAATTGTTGCATTTATGTTGGGTTTAGGGCGGGTTACGCAGAAGGTTTTGGGTTCAATCCCAGACCCGTTCAATTCCCCTACTTTGTATCTTTTTTTACATTCGTCATGTTTTAACAATCGCTAGAACTGGAAACGGACATCCTTACTGTTTCCATTTCTATCCTATACCTTCAGCTTGACTGATCTAGCAGTAACTCATTGAATTGGAAATGAACGAAAGAACTCGTTTCCTACATCCAATTACTTAAGATTTTCATCAATTCTTTTCCCATCCCAATAAAAATTCCACATGAACTCGAAGCAAAAAAAAACTATACAAATACTAAAATCTAAACTAAACTGCAAATTTCATAAATAAAACGATCATAAAAAAACAGCCAATATTTATACTACGTTTGACAAGGTAGTATTGGGTAAACATTCGAAAGTTCATCGGTTTCAGTCAGACAGTTTTAGGACTATTGCTTTCAAGTTAAATTTGAGCTCAGAAATTGGGACAGAACAATACATACTACAGTCACAAGCATGAGTTGAAGGCCGCGATCACGGCAATGAATGCTGTTGTTCGCTATCATCAGTAACGCACAGCATTTTGGCGTGATCACCCATCACTATCAGTGTTATGTGATTTGCTTTTCGAGTTTTTAATGGGAGCCTTGCGTAGCTCAGCGGTGCAAGTATACCAATCAAATCATGCTATTTGAGTCCTGCAAATGTTGGGTGTGAGGATTGGGCATGTCAAGTATTCCATAAAGGTACGGTAGTTTCATAACCGCACGTGGTCAGTCACAAGCCTACAAATGGTCCACCAATACTTGTTTTTTGCAGTCGTCTCACCAACTTCTAGCTTTACACCTGGTTTTGTCCGGCATTGTGTTTACATGTTTAGCCCACCGGAGTCGTCCATTTTCCGCGGTATAGGCGATAGTTTGTTCCTCCAACACTAACAGCTGATGCACGAATCCATTGTAGATTTTAACCACAATTGTCTTACAACATCCCAGTTAGGGTATGCGATGCCAGCAAAGAAGAAGTTATTAACTTCTGCATGCTCACCCAGCTGATAGGACTCGGATAGACAGGAAGGTGTGTCCATCGTTGCCGCTATCTTTGCCCAATCACGCAGTCGAACGACCGCCGTTCGTTCGTTTCGGCTGACTGAAAGGCCAAATACCTAGGTATTCTGATTAAAGTCTAATCGCCACCCGATAGAAACATGCTGCAATTCCGCATTATCACTGTATGAATACTTACCTATTAACTGCCAGTATACATACTACCGTGTGCGATAAGGAAACTCATCCCCGAAATCGCCGTCTGAAAACAACTGTTAAGTGATAAGCAAAAGTGGTCCGATTGATTTTTGTTTCAGCTATCGAAGTTGGATGATGAAATTGACAAATTAGGTTACTGACAGCGACCTGGTAACATGGGATTTTTCCTTCCGTTTAACAGTAGGTCTTACTTGGTTAC
Source organism: Armigeres subalbatus (assembly GCF_024139115.2). Taxonomy (NCBI): domain Eukaryota; kingdom Metazoa; phylum Arthropoda; class Insecta; order Diptera; family Culicidae; genus Armigeres; species Armigeres subalbatus. Next base: position 122,721,143 of record NC_085140.1, read on the forward strand.
TGATACCAGTGATGACACATATCAGATAGTTGGATTATGTAATATCGATAACGAATTCATCTATTTTTCATTAACATATTAGAGAAAATGAGGGTAGAACGCTGTATCTTCAATAAGACAAAATATCAAGTTTGTGGTAATTGTGGTAATAAAATGGTAATAAACAGTCTGTGCGATAAAGCAATAACACATAATGAACAACAAAACAACAAAACATATTACATGAACCCAATGATTACGCTCAAATCAAATCGATTTTATAGAACCTCAAATTTTCGAATTAAAAAAAAAACGACATTGCTCACAAGTTTTTAAGGCCCAAAATAAATTAAGGCATTCCAACTATAATTGCCTACCTGCGAGCACGCATCTTACCGCACGGCTAAGGATATTCAAAAATTAGTCGTTGAAATTCAAAAGATTCCCAAAAATTTGTTAGAGACTCCAGAATCCATAATATATGAAAGTTCAAAAAGAATTTGAACCATTTCGGGCTCAAGAATTCTCCTTGAAATGGCACTTCTTATCACATCTGGCACAAACTTCAAAATGGCATGCACTGTACGAAAAGTGTTGATATTTCTTGATATTAAGAATATTCGAGAAATCTAAAATGTTTCTAAATCACATAAATATATGACAAAATGCCTTCAAAGTATCATAAAACTTGTTTACAAAATATAGGGGCATGTAACACTCGTTTAAAGTTGCATATTCCCGTTGATTTTAATAATCAACATTCACACCGAAAAAAGAAACCAAAAATTTTTACCGTGCAACAAGTGATTTGACGTTTGCGGAACAGCTTTCCGACAGTCGACCGTCGGACCCCGGTTCGAATTTTTCAATCTTCTCGCAATACAACGTCTCTTTTCCATGAGCTTTTGTGATTCTGCGCATGTCCACTCACTAACTGCAACTACATCAGAGCAAGAACCACGCGAGAAATTTTCATTGGAGTGCTGCTGACGCGACGACAGCCACTGGATAGTTTGCCGCTGAACGCTACCTAAGCCGCTAAGCGATAGCTCTTCGTGCACAGTCTCCGTGACGGACGCGCTCGCGCGAAACACGGGTCTTTTCATGTCAGAGAAAATGATGCGGTGGCCCAAAAGGACCGTAACTTACATCATACTGATGTCCGTTTTGGGAATGCATGAACGGGATTGGTTAGTTCAGAAATTTTGACTGGGTATGTCAAGAATTCTAGTCCAACATTTGAAAAGGGCGTAACCGCCAACATTTATTCCTTCTGATTCTTCGTCCACATATATAGCTATATATGTGGACGAAGAATCAGAAGGAATAAATTTTGGCTGTTACGCCCTTTTCAAATGTTGGTCTAGAATTAATATTTTCAATGGTGTATCGTACATAATCGAATATTTCAATGAAATCGACAAATTGCAGAAGAGTTTCCGAGTCGATTGATAGACAAATCTCCTAAATCCATAGCTATTAACGTTCAAAATCTCACATGATTTCGTGACGGTCCTCAATGTTGGAGTCTGATTTGACACCCACTTCCTTCGAGTAAGACGTTGTCCAACGTCAAAAACTTGCCCCCCTGCTCGAAATCCTGGGTGCGTGTGCACGCTACGAAAATCGGACAAGAAGAGGCCGAGTCATGGCTTGCTGCTAACCGATTGACACGCAGAAGCAGGGAATCAATATACCCTTTGTCGTCAACAGAGTTTGTTACTGACAAACGCACCTCGCACCACAAACGCCACAAGCCTTTGTCAGAACCCAAATACAATATGTAGAGTAGAGTGGGGCAAGAGTGCGCGTGGGGTAAGAGTACGTTTTCGATTTTTTGAAGGTATAAAAAAAGATAAACTAGCAGCACTGCATCAGTTTGACAGGTATTCTGGCCAACTATTATCATGTGTAATTGTAAACGATTTGAATAAACAACAAGGGAGATATGGAGTTAGATAACTTTTTGGTCATTTTACTAAAAATAATTGGATTTCCGCAACGAGTATTTCATTACCATATATACGTTCAATCAGGTGAACATTATACCATTTCGATAACCTATTGTATAGAGTACTTTATGGTACAGAACACCAATCCGGTTGGTTTTCCAAGAAGTCAAAACCATTACTTGAATATTTTTTGGGATTGTGGGGTAAAAGTACGCAGGAACCGGTGGGGCATGAGTACGCATATGAATCTTCAAGTTATGATGTCAAACCCGTATCTCCGGCCGAAATAAGACTTCTTCCAAAGCGTAAAGATTCACAACTAAGAAAAAAGGGACAGGAATCGAAAATTATCACAAGTTTTTAGGATAAGTTGAAGTAATTCGGTGTTAGAAAGGACTTAGCGAACAAAGCACTGAAGCGAAATAATGAAATTGTATTAGGACTTGTTGTACACTTAAACGTAGTACGAAAACACAACTTCATCTCAATGATAATTTCATTTAATCAAAAGAAACATTTATAAATAACGCAACGTTTAGCCGGGAGGGGTTGTGAGATGTGTGACGATCCATATAATTTTTAGAGGATTCATACAAATAGTGTAAGATAGGGGGGGAGGGGTGATGAAATAGCCAAATTTTACGTTACGTGATTGGTGGACTTTCATTAAGGAAAATGCCTTTGTATACGCCACGCGAAACCTGGTAAGGTATACTGGGGGAAGTGGAAAAGGAAAAATCGATAGTGCATGTTCGAATTAGTATAAAACCAGTTTAAATGATTTAAATGCCTTCAATCAAAATGGGCTATCAAAAACAGTTAATTTTGCACCAACTGTGCACTAATTCGTACCATTTCGGTCGTTTGAAATTTATGGAAATAGATTTTAAAATTAGGAGTTGTTTTTCCACTTATCCTAGTGGGATGGGGTAACTGGAAAACCCATGTTACCTTGACCTTCAATAGTGATGAGTAGTTACATATAACTAAAATCAATACGATAATTGCTCTGAGTATCTTTTGTGGAATAATTTCATTACTTTAACGGAATAGATCCTCAAGGAATTCTCGTAATAGCTAGGTGAGGGCTGGTTTTGCCTTCTCGAACACTAAGTGTACGTAAAGTCTATATGTTCACCCCAAAGAGGAACTTATTAAAGGAAAAATGGGACTTACAGGGTTATAAACTAAGCAACTTAGTTTAACGAATTGAGATGATGTCTGTATGTGTGTATTTGTATGTATGTGTATGCGAAAAGCACGTACGAAATTATCAGCTATTCTTAAGCACTTGTCCTTAACCAATTTGTTCGCAAACAAAATTGCATTCAACGGCGAAACTTGTTATGAATAAAAATTAATGTTAATTATTCAATATATTTACCTATCAGTGCTATTTTTAACTTTATTATAATTTGTTTTCATGTGTAAAGCATGTGAAAGGCATCAATACCGATAGGTGGATTAATCAGGCATTTTCTCATTTATATGAGTCCAATCACCACTGGAATCACAATGATAACAAAGAAGGAACACATTAAGATTCACAGCTATCGAAATAAACCCTGGAGGTAAGAAAAAAAATTGCGTAATTAGAACAATATCCACTTCCCCCGCAGTATTTGATACCTGGGGTAAGTGTAAAATCTTTGAATTATTTGCTTTCTTGGTACAAACCACTACCAATTGAATGGGATTAGTTTAATGGTTTTACAATGGTCACCTGTGATATAAATTCACTTGAAAAAAAAAAACAATTGATGCAAATAAGAATTGATTTTATGAATGCAAAAATCAACTTTTCGCGAAACCTAAAATTACAGTTCAAGCGTTAACCGTGTTAGTGTATGTATTATACAAATTTCAACATAGTATTAGTGTGAGCATCAAAGTATATTCTTGCATAATGTTATGATGTGGTAAAAACTGTAAAGTATGTACAATTCCAATTTTTCGAGTCGCTTTTTACACTTACCCCCTTTTTCCACTTCCCCCAGTGTACCTTATATATTTTTACCTCTCTAGTTTTTTATATATAAAAACAATGGATTTTCGTATGAAAGTACATATTTTTAGGACCCCCTCCCCCTTTAAGAGTTACGTAATCTTTAAACATTCCCTAATATATGCTCATTAGACATCAATTAAATGTTATTAACTCTTATTTGTGTTAATATATACTTAAAGCGGCACGCGTACCTGAAGGAATAAAATAGACCCCATCTCGCGGTCCTTAGCCTCTTACCCAGCAACTCCTATCCCTACCTCCCCGCGGTGCTGGCCGGGATACGAGCAACCTTAGGGAAGATCGGGTAACCAACCCCGGTGGGAACTATGGTCGTATGCTGACAGGGAAGGGGGGGTTTGCTCCTCTTCGGAGGTGCAAATCTTATTGAGCGTCTGTTCTCCATGTCAGGATCGGCTCACAACAGCGTCTGTTCTCCATGTTAGGGGCGGCTGATCATCGTCCGAGTGCCAGCGAGGGACTCTAAAGTGAAACTGTGCACCATGGTCCACTGGAAATAAGGAGGAATGGTCCTCCGGAAATTTAGGGGTTTGGTGTCAGGCCCTGCAAGCCAGCCTTTAAAAAATCATAAGCAACGAACAATCAACAAGAGTGTACGGACCGGAACCATCAGCGAAGACCAGTGCGACGAAAAGGGACTAGCGATTGGAAACTCGGTTCGTGGAACTACAAATCTAGCAGCGGAGAACAACGTCGGGTATATGGGTCGAAGTCGACGGAACGATTGGTTCGACGAAGAGTGCAGACAGATTCTGGAGGAGAAGGACGCAGCGCTGGCGGTCGCGCTGCAGCAAGGTACCCGGCAGAACGTGGAACGTAATAGACGGAAGCGGAGACAGCAGACCCGCCTTTTTCAGGAGAAGAAACGCCGCCTGGAAGAAGCGGAGTGCGAGGAGATGGAACAGCTGTGCCGTTCTCAAGATACACGCAAGTTCTATCAGAAGCTCAACGCATCCCGCAAAGGCTTCGTGCCGCGAGCCGAAATGTGCCGGGATAAGGATGGGAGCATCTTGACGGACGAACGTGTGGTGATCGAAAGGTGGAAGCAGCACTACGAGGAACATCTGAATGGCGCTGAGAGTACAGGCAGTGAAAGTCAAGGCAGCGGAGGAGATGACTTCGTCAGTTCAGCGGACGATGGAAGCCAATCATCCCCCACCTTGAGGGAAGTTAAGGATGCCATTCAACAGCTAAAGACCAATAAAGCAGCTGGTAAGGACGGTATCGGAGCTGAGCTCATCAAGATGGGCCGGAAAAGCTGGCCACTTGCCTGCACAAACTGATAGTCAGAATCTGGGAAACCGAACAGCTACCGGAGGAGTGGAAGGAAGGGTTATATGCCCCATCTACAAGAAAGGCGACAAACTGGAGTGTGAGAACTTTCGAGCGATCACCATCCTTAATGCCGCCTACAAAGTGATATCCCAGATCATCTTCCGTCGTCTGTCACCATTAGTGAACGAGTTCGTGGGAAGTTATCAAGCCGGCTTCGTTGACGGCCGCTCGACAACGGACCAGATCTTTACTGTACGGCAAATCCTTCAAAATGCCGTGAATACCAGGTCCCAACGCACCATCTGTTCGTTGATTTCAAGGCGGCATACGACAGTATAGACCGCGTAGAGCTATGGAAAATTATGGACGAGAACAGCTTCCCTGGGAAGCTTACCAGACTGATCAAAGCAACGGTGGATGGTGTGCAAAACTGTGTGAAGATTTCGGGCGAACACTCCAGTTCGTTCGAATCGCGCCGGGGACTAAGACAAGGTGATGGACTTTCGTGCCTGTTGTTCAACATTGCGCTAGAAGGTGTCATGCGGAGAGCCGGGTGTAATAGCCGGGGTACGATTTTCAACAGATCCAGTCAATTTAATTGCTTCGCGGATGACATGGACATTGTCGGCCGAAGATTTGCAAAGGTGGCAGAACTGTACACCCGCCTGAAACGTGAAGCAACAAAAGTTGGACTGGTGGTGAATGCGTCAAAGACAAAGTACATGCTTGTGGGCGGAACCGAGCGCGACAGGGCCCGCCTGGGAAGCAGTGTTACGATAGACGGGGATACCTTCGAGGTGGTCGAGGAATTCGTCTACCTCGGATCCTTGCTAACGGCTGACAACAACGTTAGTCGTGAAATACGAAGGCGCATCATCTGTGGAAGTCGGGCCTACTACGGGCTCCAGAAGAAACTGCGGTCGAAAAAGATTCGCCACCGCACCAAATGTGTCATGTACAAGACGTTAATAAGACCGGTAGTCCTCTACGGACATGAAACATGGACAATTAGGGTGGTTCAAAAAATCGATTTTGCTCCACAGTGCTCATCTGATTCTTTACCATGTTCTGAGTGTCCTCTGAAAATTTGAGCTCATTTGGATAAAATCTGATTTAGCACAAGCCGTTTCAAGTTTCCATGCAAATTAGTATGGGGAAATTTATTTTTTCATTATACTGTTAATGACGCTTCCCCATCAAGCGCATGTTAAAAGAAAACCTACATAGCTAAAAGGAATACTCAACAGCTTTCACTCAGTGAAAACCGCATCTCAATTAATCCTTCCAATAATTAGTAATCGAATTCAATCTATACCATGGTTTTCTGGAGCTAATTGCATAACTCATCAACAGGCAACATTGCTGCTCGTGGCGCGAAAGATAGCACACCCAAATTCAGGCTACTATGTTGCACTGCACATTTCAGTGATGCCCTCAAAGAAGTTTAACGATCATGACTAAAGATTCGCAACCTGTCTTAAAATCGATTACTCATTATTGGGACGATTAATCAACATGCGGTTTTCGTTGGGTGAAAGCTGTTGAGTATCCCTTTAGCTATGTAGGTTTTCTTTAACCTGCGCTTAATGGGAAACGTCATTAACAGTATAATGAAAAATAAATTTCCTCATACTAATTTGCATGCAAACTTGAAACGGCTTGTGCTAAATCAGTTTTGTTCCAAATGAGCTCAAATTTTCAGAGGACACTCAGAACATGGTAAAGAATCAGATGAGCACTGTGGAGCAAAATAGATTTTTTGAACCACCCTAATGGACAATGCTCGAGGAGGACTTGCAAGCACTCGGAGTATTCGAGAGACGGGTGCTTAGGACCATCTTTGGCGGTGTGCAAGAAGACGGTGTGTGGCGGCGAAGAATGAACCATGAGCTCGCCCAACTCTACGGCGAACCCAGTATCCAGAAGGTAAAGTACTAAAGCCGGAAGGATACGATGGGCAGGACATGTTGCAAGAATGCCGGACAGCAACCCTGCAAAGATGGTGTTCGCTTCCGATCCGGCAGGTACGAGACGGCGTGGAGCGCAGCGAGCGAGATGGGCAGACCAGGTGCAGAACGACTTGGCGAGCGTGGGGCGTATCCGAGGATGGAGAGATGCGGCCTCGAACCGTGCATTGTGGCGTCAAATTGTTGATTCAGTGTTATCTGTTTAGATGTTAACTAAATAAATAATAATAATATACTTAAAGCACATGATTGGATAGATGCGTACTCTTACCCCACCAAATGCGCAATTTTACCCCACCGGTGGGGTAAGAATGCGTTTTTCACTTGCAATAAGGGTTCTACTAAAACGAATCTCAATAATTTCAATATTTTTTCCACTGGGTAACATAAAGGAAGAGTATATGAATCATCGACACTGATTTGATATGCAGAAGCTTGCTTCATAAGGGCCACATGATCGATTGAAAACTAAGTGCGTACTCTTGCCCCACTCTACTCTAATGTGACCAGCAAGCGTTCAGCATCCTACACGACACCATATACAGTGTATATGGTGTCGTGTAGGATGCTGAAGTGCAGGCAATAGGGGTACTTCTCCACACAACATGTATGTATATCGTCTCCAATTTAGCATGTTGTATTGCACCATGTGCGATTTTATGCACGCAAAAAAAACGTTCATGAATTCGTGAACTAACGAGTTCACGGTGTATTTTTTCGGGAACAACAGTCACGGATTCGGGAATACAGTCATGTTTTCTGGAACGTTCTAGAAAACGTGACTGGTTTTTCCGGAATCCATGAATTAAATCAGCGCACAAGCCCAACACGAGGGCCAACCGGCTCATCAGGATTAATACCAGTGAGATCCTGATTACGGTATACTGGTCACGGCAAGCGACACACACACGCGCGCGAAAGTAATGCAAAATAAACGACATGTAAAATGAACGTAGATTTACATTTCTATTTAACCTCAAATAGAGATAAAATAAGGGTTGCTGAATGACATTAGCTTTATGATTACTATCAATTATTTTCAATTTTAATCCCGTTTCTTTTTTACTTTTCTTACGTTAAAGAAATGATGACGCGGGCTCACTTTGAGCGATTGATTGTTTATTCTCACGAAGAATGAACAATTGAACAAATAAAGGAAATGCTAATACTGCTGTGTAGAAGTTGCATAGGTCACATCACTTTCCATGGTGAATCCCGATCTATGTTACTGATTACCCCACCCATCTAACACTACTTCCTTCCCGGGGTAATTGTGGAGATGCAGAGGTATTCTCGGTCTCTAGTAGCAACAATTACAGATGCAGTGGTATTCTCGGTCTCTAGTAGCAACAATTACCACACACTCACATTCCCTCGCTTTCCCAACTGACTGTAACCCAAGCAACACAAGTTCAACAAATCTGGTTGCAGTAACCATATTGTGACTGAATCCGGTCATATATAAGTTACTGTGATTGATGTGTAATATGTGTGCTTCTCAGGAAGGACTTGGCCGGCGCCGTTATTGATCAACATTTGCGAGCTGCTGAAACGTGCACTTCGAGAATAGTTGGTAAATCCCAACCACTATTCACTTGGATCGTAGTGCAATTTGCACCAGTTCTGTTCCATCACGGAGTAGCAACCATTGATATGTACGGTCAGTCTAAGCTAAGCTAAGCTAAAAGGGTTTCTATTCCCGCTATTGCATCATTATGTATTTTGTTTGGCAAGAATAATGGCCAGGGTGTCGAGAAAGTTTCCAACCCGAAAACATTCTAAACCTGACCGAGAATCGAACTCGTTATCTCCGGACTGGCAATCCTACGCCTTTGCTTGCAAATCAACTGGAGACCCCATCAGACCCCAGTTACATACAGCTAGTCAAATAATAAATCTGACTACGTGCCAAGGTAAAATTATTATATGCATATATGAAACATGAAATAACATTTTTCTTTGATCATGGAAGTGTGAAGATGCTTCGAATACCCATTCATTATCTGGAAGTATTCACGGGACTGTTTGTGCCTATCACTGTAATGACTTCCATAAATACGCGTGGACTTATGTTTGCTGTCCCTGTGTATAACACATTCATCAAAGATTGATTTGATATGATGCTACCCCTCGGTTTCCTTACTTACCGTTCAGAAGTATCGCCAGTCGCCCATAGATGTCGGTTCCCTTGTGCGGTAAAATAAGTGATGGGAATCCAGAAAGTTCGTGTTCACTGTTAAACATTTCTGTTCTTGAATTACTTTTATAATAGTGAGTCGCATTTCATTTAAAACTTTTGACGTAGGATTACGTTCTTCAGAAGATAAGGGGGTCATCCTGCAGGCTCAAATCTGAGACCGTCACGAAAAGTGGTCAGGAAGTATGGGTTAATAACTAATAAGGTAACGATTAGCACTTTATTTCGCCCTTTCGGATATATACGGCTATTATAGAGTCTGTGGGGTTTGAGTAAAATGCCTTCAGCGTGTCAATCGGCGAGCAGCAAGCCATGATTTTGCCTCTTCCAGTCAGACCTCCGCGGCGTGCACACGCATCCACGGGGAGTCGCCGTCATAACTTCGTTCCGGCCATTTAGGGCCACACATTTTGGCGATCCTGCCAGTCTATTTTTTGGATCCTGTCGCTGATTTCATAAGGTGAGTTGAATTCAAGTGGTTAAATTGTGACGAGTGATATATTTCAGTTTGCAAAATCACAAGACGCGTCTCGAAGACCGTCGGAAAATGGTTTGTGGTTTGCTAAATCACAAGACGCGTCTCGAAGACCGTCGGAAAATGGTTTGTGGTTTGCTAAATCACAAGACGCGTCTCGAAGACCATCGGAAAATGGTTTGTGGTTTGCTAAATCACAAGACGCGTCTCGAAGACCGTCGGAAAATGGTTTGTGGTTTGCTAAACCTCAAGACCGTCGGAAAATGGTTTGTGGTTTGCTAAATCACAAGACGCGTCGTCGGAAATTGTTGGTGGCCCGTCTGAAAGACCGCCGGAAAAATGGTTTGTGGTTTGAAGAATATTAAAGCCTCGCCTAGAAGACCGTAAGAAATTGGTTTGTGATTTGCAAAATTACAATGCGTGTCTGGAAGATCGGTGGAAATGGTTTGTGGTTAAGAAACTATAAGGCGTGTCTGAAAGGTGGCCGAAAAAATGTATTTTAGTTTGTGAAACTACAAGGTGAGTATGGAAGACCAACGGAAAATGGTTTACGATCTAGAAAATTTCAAAGTCCTGCGAGCATTGATTTTGTTTAAAAAAAATTAGGATTACATGAAGCCACTTGGCAACGTACATGAGATTACCAGTCGAGCTATTATATAACAAAATCTGAAAGAAATGAAGAAATATTCAATACTGTACTGTTCGAAACTGTTCGTAAAGCCAAATATATTATCTAGAAATTTATCTTGGAATGTACTGACTTAGTAGCCATAGCGGAATTACCTGTAGGAGCAGATATCTTGGAATTTGAAGAATTAATAAGGTTGCCGGATTTTACAAAGCTATTCGGAAGTTCGAATTCATTATGCGTAAGATTAGTTTTGAGTTATTGGCTAGCAATACTAGTTGATGGCAAATGGTTGATGGTCGCGAAACTAAAAGTTGGATTAAAAGTACGGATTTGGAACTGATTTGAATTGGATTTGGATTTGTATTAGATTTGGATTGGATTTGGATTAAGCTTGGATTTAAATTAGATTTGGATTGGATTAGCATTGGATTTGATTTGGATTGTTTTGGATTTAAATTAGATTTGGATTGGATTAGCATTGGATTTGATTTGAATTGGATTTGGATTGGTTTGGATCGGATTTGGATCGGATTTGGATTGGATTTGAACTGATTTTGGATTAGATTTGGATTTGGATTAGAGTTGAATTGATTTTGGATTTGGATTGGATTTGGATTGGATTTGGATTGGATTTGAAGAAAACAAGCATTGCAGCCTATGCTACAAATTTTTTTTTGCCTTTTTAATGAGAGAAGAAGGGAAATGTGGGGTTTGAGTAAAATGCCTTCAGCGTATTATAATAGATTGGAGAAGGGGGGCAAAATGCCCTAGCCAAGCAAACACTGATTTATTGTCTTATTTGTAACGCTTTTCATGGGTATTTTTACATTATGCAACAGTTAAACAAGATAGCTAGTTGATGCCATTCAAAAATTGTCAAGAATCTCAATCATATTGCTAATATTCACATTTCAAAAAAGTGGTGCTATTCTGTTGCCGGAAAACTCATGAGGCAAAACGCCTTTTAGCTGGCAACTACTAGGGAACAAAGTACCATGCGTCGGCGAATCAGCATTCTGGTATGGATAGTGCGTGGAGACGCAAGTACATTGTAGGTTAGCGCCACTAGGGCGTTTTGTCTCGCCAAAATGTTAGATGTTTCTTCAAAATGTGGAAATTTTCGGTTTTTCCGACATTTCCATACACTATTTTGAAACTTTTTTCACCTAACCTACATAATTTTAGATCAAGTTTTGTTACGGCCATCTTATTGACGGTAAATATGACGGAAACCACAAAAGGCGTTTTGCATCGGGGGTGGGGGGGGGGGGTGGGGCGTTTTGGGGCCTCTTCCCTTTCACACATCAGCGTGTCAATCGGCGAGCAGCAAGCCATGATTTTGCCTCTTCCAGTCAGACCTCCGCGGCGTGCACACGCATCCAAGGGGAGTCGCCGTCATAACTTCGTTCCGGCCATTTAGGGACACACAGAGTCAGTGTAAAGCTTATTAGCTATAAACGTACGTACGGCTTATTTAAATGCTTAAGGTTACCTGGGCAGTTCTTATTCAGATTTCGGTTCACATTTTTTTCAACGTGTCCAAATTCGAAATGCAATTATTGATGAAAAGTTATTCAAATAATTGATTTGAAGGGAAAAAAGTTTTAAAGTTTATGAAAAACTACACATATTCTAGAACATGTAATCAAAACAATAAAAAGGTTAGGGCTGTTTCGATTTCCTTTTAAAAAAAACTTAGAATTAAATGACTATTTATTCTAACATTTCTTTCCTGAAGGCAAAGATGGATAGAAGTAATCTTTGCTGAAGGCCATCTACTCTATATTGTTGTTACTCCTCAATAGCTCTGTTCACAAGGGCAAACAAACATGCAAAACGGAAGTCACGCACTACTGTCATTTTTGTTATTCCAGCTTTGCTGCGTCGCAGCTTGCGTCGAGTAAAAACATACAGTTGTGCGTGGCTTCCGTTTTGAATGGCGTGCCCTTCCTTGGAAACGCAAGAGCATTTAATTTTGGATGCTGGAAAGCTTGTCAGCTGCTTTGTTAAATTTGATTAATGTATAAATACTTCGTGCTATTTATTTCGCAAACTGTCCACTTGGTATATGGACCCGAACCTCATTGTACATCGTGCGAAAAGAAGCATATGGAAGGCGCATATCAAAGATCACCGAAATGTTTATCGCAACGAAGGTTCTCCGCATGCTCTCAACGCATTCCTTTAGCAGCAAGAATACCTGCAACAGTTTTTACAAAGTCTATCTAAACTGCTCCAATTAGCTTAGAAAGGCCGCTTTATCTTTTGAAGCAAAATACATCTACTCTTAATTTCTCTTGGTTTTCAAAGTAAACGAGGAAAAAAACCAACGAATTAAAAAAAGAACAGATGAATCTACCTAGCGGCGATGATGCCTTTCTCGTGCATCGTAAAATGTATTGAAAAAATCACATAAGAAAGGTAAAAAGAGCACTTTAGGGGAATAGATCGCATTTTTCCTATCATTTTGCATTCTTTTGCATTAATTACTATGCATGCCACCATTCTTTAAAACATTTTTTTTCGATTTTGAATTTGGAAAAATTTGGGAAAAAAACAATGATTTTTTTAATAATTCCGAAATGCAATGTCCGATCGAGTCAATTTTCAATAGCAAACAATGGGACCGCATTTCCCATCGAATGCAACTTGTTGCGAGTAAATCGGGTGATGCTGAGTTCCAAAAAGTGTGTCCACCAAATTTGTACACACATATACAGACATCACCTCGTTCGTCGAGCTGAGTCGATCGGTATATAACACTATGGGTATCCTGGCCTTCTATCAAAAGTTCATTTTTGGAGTAATCCTATAGCCTTTCGATGCAATTTTGTTGTACGATAAAAGCAAAACCTAGAGAACTGTTCCAGTGGATTTTATTTTCAACTTCTTAACCACGTTAAGTTCATCGGACATTTTTTTATTATTCTTTAAGAGACTTGCAGCCCTAGGCTAGCTCACCACTTCATTGGAGAAAACAACAAAAACTGTTTTGAACAAATTGGCACCAAATCTTTCGATTTCTTCGATACAGATCAATAGTTTTCTGCATAACTTAACACTGTGGGACACTTCCAGTGCGAAAACTGTAAGCAGTACTTCATAATTTCTCTTCAAAGTGCGTGCACATATGTAGTTTCTCAAACAAACGAAAAAAAATTCATACATTCCTGAACAATTTTTTTTCGTATTTTTTGCCAGGATACGTAGTTTTGGACGAGGATTCAGAATATATAAAAATCTCATTCTGGCCAAAAATGTTACATATGCAGTTTCTCAAACAAACGGTTCAATTGTTTTGCTATAATTATAAATCGTCGATCACGTTAAAACAAACACTCCACCAGCAAGTATTTTAGATATTTTTATTATATAAATTACAAACATTCGATCAACATAGGACTTATCAGACGTAGCAACTAGTAACTAATATTCATAGATTATGGCAACGAAAGATTAGCTGCTCAATATCAACATACGATCTTTGACCTCAGATTGTGGGCATCAAATAGGAACTGACGAACCTAGTGCCCATCAGTCTTGAGAAACTCCGTATACTGCTGCTCGTTCATCAACTTCGACAATTCTTCCGTCTTCGTTAGCTTTAGCTTGAATAGCCAACCTGAAATAAAGATTAGAGAAGGTAATTTTTGAACCACATCTACCAGAGTTTGGAACGAACCATCTTCATAGCACGACGTATTCACCAAACCGGGCGTTTCCTCGACTGCGGTATTCTTCGCTGTGACCACTCCGGACACCGGGGAGTAGACTTCACTAGCCGCTTTCACACTCTCCAGCGCACCGCACTCGTCCTTCCGTGATAGCTTCGTTCCAGGGTCCGGTAGTTGCGCGAACACCACTTCACCGAGAGCATCCTGCGCGATCGAAACAAAGAAAGAATGTGCACAACGAACGCATCAGCATCCATAAACAAGGGCGCATAAAGATTGCGCGCGCTTACCTGAGCAAAGTGCGAAATGCCAACCGTGCCGACCTCGCCCTCGACCGAGACCCATTCGTGTTTATCAGTGTATAACCTCTCTGAAAGCGAAAGCGCAGAAAGAAAATAAATTTTATTACATTTGCTTATCAAACATGGAATGTTTATAATAATTTGCCTATGTCAACAATTCACATGGGGCCATTCAGAAACCACGTGATCCTCGGCTAGAGATTACTTAAGTTCTAAATATGTACAATACATGTGTAATCCACTGTTCATCTCGTATTCCGAATGCCTGCATTTATATTAATGAAAAAGGTAATTTAATTTTAAAGTATTTTTAAACCAGCTCGTTTATTTGGCAGGCTCAGTCACGTGTGGCACTTGGCGGAGCCAAATTACTTAAGTATGATATTATAGAGTTTAAATCATCTTGATTCTTCCGGTGGCCTTATACGACCGTGAAACTTGAAAGGGATGATCGGAAAGCTTTTAGAGTATTTGAGCGTAAAGTGCTGTAGACAATAGTCGCTATAACAAGTCGCTATAGTCGGTATAACAACAGAACAGCATTGGGAAACGGCACATAAATAACGAGAGATATTGCGCATAAATCCCAAAATTTTATTCCCACCTTTGGGTTTCCGCGCCGAGCACTCAGCGCAAGACTTGGCGACAAGGGGAAAGTTACAAAGTTGGTAACCCTGATTTTTGATAATTAATGTCGATTGGTTGTGTGAGTGCACCAATGTAAAAAATAGAGCTTTTAGCTGAATTTTACATTGTCAAATGCAAGTTTTGACAGTATTATTCATGTATGAGTGAAAAACATGTATAAATCGGGGAAGCAGTCACTGGAGACAAATGCCATTGTCTTCAACGACGAAACAAAAAATTTCAATGCAAACAGCAATACCAGCACTAGGTGTACACAGGATTTTTTTTCAAAGGCAATGATTTTTCAATAATTCCGATATGCAATGTCCGAACTGGCCAATTTTCAATAGCAAACAATGGGACCGCATTACAGTAATTCTATAGCCTTTCGGTATAACTTTGTTGTACGACAAAGGCAAAACTGAGTTTTACCTTTAAGAAAAAATCTGAACTACATTCGAATGGATGAGGAATTAATATTTTGATCCCCTATGATAGAGACTATTTTGTAAGGAAATCGAGGATCCAAATTTATTTAGACTATTCTCAAGTAACAATTATATATACTCAAGTAAAATTTTAGGTTTCTCCTAATGAACGAATGTTAATGTTAATCTCGAGTAGGAAATTCCTTCACTACACCCTGATGTGATGCTTTTCAACTCATTCAGTCGCACAGCACAACACACTACATCCGTCACGACGTAGATCACCCAACAAACGGAAACGATCCTCGTGGCTTCCATACAGTGCCGGTGACAATGATGATAATGAGTTCAACTGGTGGATGTAATGGTAAGCTCCAAAGTGTTGTAGACTCATAAATCCCCTTGAGCCGAAAAGATTATTCGTGTGAACTTGCGGTCAGGCTTTAACTACTGCAAGGTTATCGCTGCCATTATTTATGGGTCGATAGAAGTGTGCGAAACACGTCGAGCGACAGAATTGCTCACGATAAGTACGAATCATAATGTCGACCAATCTTGGGCGCTTGGTCACGGGCAACGGTACAAAGGTGGTACGGGGATCACTCTGCACCACCTGTGTGTTGTTCACGCAGCACGCTACTTCTTAGCTACCAAGTGTCTGGGAACGATGTAACGTAACTGCCCTCTCTATAACTTCCATGGAAAATTTGCTCAGTTTCTATGTTTGTACTACGAGACAGAGACTGCAATAGCAACGACTCTCTTCTTATCTCTTTCTCTGGATTTTTGTTTTTACGAAAGGTCCATGGTAACAATGGGAGAATTCTCTTTGGAAGCCCTCTCCTTCGGTATTAATAAATAATTTTCCGTCTAAACAATCCGAGACGAGGGCTTATCAATGCAAATCGAAAATAGACTTCAGGTCGACAGAGCTGTAAAAAATATTCGGCGTTTCATGCCTGTTATTTGAATAACATCTGTAGCATAAACGAATAATGTGGCTTACAGGGTTTGCAGAAATCGCTCTCAATATATAACGAACACACGCTTAAAATGATTAACACGAATTGTGTGTTCCATTCACACAAAGGAGCCTCTTTTAGAACAACACTTAGATGAGCAAAAGTTACACAGCCACAAAATGCCTCGTACGGTCGTGTTAACGGTCCTTTTTGCCTTTCTCGTATACTAAGTATACGTAAAGGCTATAATTTCACTCCAAAACCAAACTTTTGATAGAAGGCTCAGAAATCCATAGTGTTATATACCAAACAACTCAGCTCGACGAATTGGGGTGATGTTTGTGATGTGTGTATATATGTGTGTGCGTGTGTGTGTGTATGTGTTCAAAGTTTTGTAGATACACTTTTTGGAACTTAGCATTACCCGATTTAGTCGCAACAAGTCGCATTCGACGGGAATGCGGTCCCATTGTTTGCTATTGAAAATTGGCCCGATCGGACATTGCGTTTCGGAATTATTGAAAAATCATTGTTTTTTTCCCTTGGAAAAAAAAAATTCAAAATCGAAAAAAAATTTTTTTTTCAAGAATGGTGGGAATGCATAGTAATTAATGCAAAAACATGCAAAATGATAGAAAATATGCGATCTATCCCCCTAAAGTGCTTTTTTGACCTTTCCTATGTGATTTTTTCAGTACATTTTACGATGCACGAGAAAGGCATCGTCGCCGCTAGGTGGATTAATCTGGGTTTTTATTATATAATCATATGTACAGATTCCTAGTTTTATGACGAATGAAATGCTGTTGATAATTTTGAGATCCGATCTTCACTAACATCACACGAGCCATTTTTGTGACTGTGTAACTCTCGCCCATCTAAGTGTTGTTCTAAAAGAAGCTAGTTTCATGTGAATGGAACACAAAAGTGTGATAATCATTTTAACCATGCAACGATAAACGAGGGGCAAAAACATGTGCGAATAATATCAAGCTTCTTGAACTTGCCTACAAATTGAAAAAAAAAAAACAGTTTGGAAGAACCCACCTACCACAAACCATGCTAAAACGCTTCGTTCTCGCTTATATCCTTTTCGCACAGCTATGTAAATCATCAGAACCGGTGCCCCCGCAATTATTGAAGCTTTTTAAAGTAATTTATAATAACGTATAGCACCCTGAATCTGTTCTTTATCGTAACAGCTTGCGAAAAACGTCTCTGCATGGTGTCAGGCCATTTGGCCGTATGCCGATTGGCCAAAAAGTTAAAAAAAATTGGCCTCAGATTTCAAGTAGTGAATCGTGAGTAATGAGAAGTAGGATGTGAGAAGCGAAAAGTTAAAAGAGAAAAGTGAACAGAGAACTTCTTAATTCGTTCTCCTTTCTTCGTCCTTCTTACTTATTCCTTAGTTCTTCTTCCTTCTTCTTTCATCTTTTTTCTTCCTTTTTCCTTTTTCCTTCTTCAATCTTCCTTCTTCCTTCTTTTTCCTACCTTCCTTCTTCGTTCTTCCTTCTTGATTCTTTCTTCTACGTTCATCCTTCGTCCTTCTCTCTTCTTCCTTCTTACTTCTTCATTCTTCCTTCTTCCTCCTTCTTTCTTCCTTCTTCCTCCTTCTTTCTTCCTTCTTCCTTCTTTCTTCTTCCTTTTTCCTTCTTCCTTCTTTCTCCTTCCTTCTTCTTTCTTCTTCCTTTTCCCTCTTCCTTCTTTTCTTTTACAAATCAAGCACATAGTCCAAAAACCAAGCATTCCCATTTGTCAGCAAACCTCTTAGCCACTTGAACTAATTTATTGCTTACACATTTTCTGGCATAACACAGAACGATAACCCATGTCATATTTAGTCACATAGTCACATTTATATAGTCACCCGGCAACTAGAACAACACCTAATATAATTCCCACACCGAACGCTGTAACCTAGCGTAATTCGACTCCTTCGGCACCATACCACATGGTTCCCACAAAAGTGCTTGAACTCAAACCAATATTTCTTGCGCAGGCATCAATTTACTTCACTGTAGTCAAGTGCATTTTTATCGTACGCCTGGATGCAGTTTCTCGTTCGCTCGCTCATTATTTTGCTATTGCATTTCTGCTTTCGCCTTTATCCATATTCTAAGAAACGTTTGCAACACCCACCAATTCTTTTCAGTTAAGTAGACTTAAGAAAACTTTGTAGAATTAACAAAATTTCGTAATGTAAACATTCAATAAAGACATTCAGTACACAACCATCGTCCCGAGTGGTTATCCAAGTAACCATTGAGCTATATATGCTTGCAAATGATACAGCCATTAAAGTTGACTTAAAGTGGAAAAAGGCCCTTTTACGATTGAAATAATGCTTCATTACTTTGACATGTTGAAATAAAACATAAGTAATGCATTTCTGCATTCGTAACGCTGAACTAGTGTATCGTTGCTTGACAAGCGATGAATAAATGCATCTTTACATCGGTAAAACTGATCTAATGCAGTTAGCATTTAACATGCTGATCTGTGATTTATTACATGCATTAATTAATGCTTGGTGGTTACTTGGGTATTATTTGAAGAAGCCATCATTCTCCCTTCTCTGTCTTCCTTATTACTTCTTCCTTCTTCATTATTCTTTCTCCCTTCTTCTCTTTTCCTTCTTCTTTCTTGATTCTTCCCACTTTCTTCTTCCTCCTTCCTTCTTCTTTGTTTATTCTTCATACAGAGATAATCTTGCTTCGTATTGCTTACTACTCGCTATCTCATTTCTTGCTTCCCACTACAAACCCTTTTTACTTCACACTATTCACTTCACACACTTAATAAGGAAACGTATTTCAACTATTCGGCCAAACGGCATTCGGCCAAATGACCCTAAACCATGCTACATACCGTAAGTTTGTACAGAGAGGATAAGTTTGAGATCTTTTCATTATTATTATATATTCTATTACCCCGGAGACGAGCCAGCCTCGGGCTGAAAGTCTCCTTAATAAAGACAAAAAAAAATATATTCTATTATCACATTCAATCTTAGCTCACTTATTTTAAGGATAGGGTTTCTTTTCAGAAATTACGTTATAAGGGTAATGACGGCTTTGGCAGGTTTTGTTCTATTATTGGCAGGGGGGTTTTTTATGATTGATTATGCTCAAATTTGGCCTAAACATTCTTTGCATATCAAAGAATATTGTGGCCAAATTTCATAAAATTCGGTCGACAAAAACCCCCCTGCCAATAATAGAACAAAACCTGCCAAAGCCGTCTGTTCCCCTATTTGATGATTTTGGATCTCCATCCTCTCCCTCGAAACACCTTTTGTATGGAAAATTTAATTTTTGTGTATGGATCGTAATGCTCGGTCCGACCTTCACGCTCCTCCTAGAGCGTTACGTAATTTGTGAACGGCCCCTTAGGTTCGATTTCGGCAACCAATTATTTGTTTATTTTTTCTTGAAATTGTTTATAAACCGCGTAAAACTTATTTTCCGCTTGAAAAAACTAATTATATATCAGAACCACTGCTAAAAAATTGCGATTACAAAATCACTTAAGGGGATACGGGAAGCACGAACAATCATCAAATCGTCATCATTTTCATCATTGAATGATTGATTTTTTCTACAACAAATGGGCAAGATGTACCAGTCGTGGCTATAACTCCAGTTGTCGCACTAGTGCTTTATATGCCAAATGGCCGATCAAATCACCGCAAACCAAGTTTATATCGACAAAGGTTATGCATATGATACAATAAAACCTTTGATCACCTCCAGAACAAGCAAAGCATAATTGTAAAAATTGTTTTTATTTTTTATTTTTGACGTCCTTTACACCAGTTGTTGCACTAGTGGTCCCTATTTGGCCAATCCCATAAGAAAACAATGGGATTTGCCAAATAAGGAACCAAAATTAAAAATAGTGCCACAACTGGTGCATGCGTTCCTGCTATGGATTAATCAACTATAACAAATACTATAACTATACTATAACAAATCGTATTGTGGTTTTCACAGCTGTTCTAAGGAGCAGGAAGTAAAACCTTTCGCTTGATATATAAAGTCCACCCACATGCCTTTTATTTATTTATTTTTTTAAAACAGTTGTTCTTATGTATGGCGACAATTGGTACACCCACCCTATGATTTTGAAAAAGTATCAGCGGCGCGTGCTTACTCGCAATCTACATGCTGATACATTTACTGATACATCAAACAACTGAAAACCGAAATACGCCAAAGTTACGAGGTGCTAATGCTAGAAATGGTCGGGGTTCAGCCAAACCACACCAAGCGGCTTTTCGACTGACTTGTGATATTCTGTTCGTTCAAGGACAACGGAAATTGTTTCATATCAATTTAAGCATACATTTCTCGCTTAACTTTTCAAAAGGACCTAAGTAACATTTTTTCATGAATTAATTTGAATACTGCAATCAATAGCTTTCATGTTGTTCTATTGATTGCGCTATTCAATTTAATTCATGAAAAAAATGTTACTTAGGTCCTTTTGAAAAGCTAAGCGAGATTTGCAGTAGGATATCCCAGCCCTGCCGTCCTTCTTAGTCACACTTGGTCGACAACTAAGAAGCTTTGCCCAAATCCAAAAATTTCTATTAGTCTCTTTAGGCTATATGTGTGGATGTGAGCGTGTATGTGTGTACAAAAAATAGTGTGCCGTACGGCCGAACACCTTTACAGTCTCTTTAAAATGCTCCCACAGGTGCGGATTCGCACTGCTGCCGCCCTCATGGGTTCCAATGATGCACTGTTGGTTACTATCAACCCCCCCAAAGCCAACATTTTGCGCTCCCGCAGGTGCGGATTCGCACTGCTGCCGCCCTCATGGGTTCCAATGATGCACTGTTGGTTACTATCAACTCCCCTCAAAGCCAACATTTTGTGCTCTCGCAGGTGCGGATTCGCTATACCAGCACCCAGACTGGTCCCAGTTTCGTATTGGAAGTATTGATTTGTTCCCCTAAAATACCATTTTCACACCACATGAAAAAATAGTTTATTTTGGGATACTTGGGTCATACAGCCCTGCCGTCCTTCTTAGTCACACTTGGTCGACAACTAAGAAGCTTTGCCCAAATCCAAAAATTTCTATTAGTCTCTTTAGGCTATATGTGTGGATGTGAGCGTGTATGTGTGTACAAAAAATAGTGTGCCGTACGGCCGAACACCTTTACAGTCTCTTTAAAATGCCCCACCCCCTTCCCCCTCCCATGGCTGTCACCAGGATTCGAACCTAGAGCATGAACAAAACCGTCAGAGAGATGCGTTGACGCTATGCACTCCTCTATGGTTACTGTTTGAAATGTTTTTGTTATTGAATTAAGCCTCTTCTGACTGAAACCACACGAAAGGAATATGAGAGTGTGTTTTTGTAGCCTTTCCTTTGTTGTTCGTGATATGTGTGGATGTGTCAAGTAGTTTAATTGTAGCTGAAAATGCAAAAAAACAAGCAACAAAAGAGAATAGCGATATTTCTTTGTTTTCATATGCATAGAATAGAGACAATCTTGTGTTCCATTTTTATCTGCAGCTAATATGGTGGCAGTGTTGCGATAGATTGTATGTTTCGGAAGTAAAACAGAATTCCTCGAGTAGCACATGGACTAAACCACGATGGCGTCACGCGTCGATTTTCAGTAAGAAGAAAACCTCATCTGAGGGCAAAGTTTACAAAAAATGAACATCAACGTGAACATCCGGTGAACTAAAAGCTCCGAATTCACTCAAATGTTCATCGGCCCGCAGCGGATATCATTTTTTCGAGCGAAAAGAAGAAGAATCGTGAAAAAAGAAGACGCTCGTGGTTAAGTCCATATGTTCCAAGTCAGGTGTCGCAACTTATACACTGAGTATACTGGTCGTAAGTATTTCATACGACCAAACTTATGAGAATGTTTCATAAGAATTGAACTATGAAAATATTAGGATCATATTTCGGTCAAATCAATCTTTTTTATTGTGCATCCAACAAGACGTTTCCCTAAAGCGTTGGTGGGCGTGTGGTGTGATCTCACGCCTCCTAATCACGACGTCCACGGTTCGAAACCAGGTTACACTTTTTTTAAACGAACATAAAATTTTCCATAAGATTGTCGTATAAAATGCATTCCATTAGTGAATCGTATGAAAATCAAAACATTGTCTTGTGGCAAAATTTCAAAAGAGAATAGTATGATCGTCTTACGACCAGTATCCTGAGTGTACCTATATGTCTGAATTTGGTCACAATCAAGTAACTGTAATCAGATTTGATAGAAATGTGTTACTTGAGTCAATTCAACAGATTTTAAGCTCGCTCCAATTTAATTGCAATATTATACTTTTATATACTCGTATCCTCAGAGTTGAACAAAAAATCTCTGGAGTAAGGTCTCAGTTTTACAAGAAATCTGTGGAGAAAGACCTCGGGTCTACACGCGTAACCAAAGTTCTATCGACTAGAATCGAAGTTTCAAAAGAGGTACACGCTCTTTGTGGATTTTAGTATAAAATGGGATCACTACATATATCCTGCACTATTCTAGAAATATATGGAGTGAGGTTTAAAGTCAACATGCATAATCAAAGTTCTATCGACTTGTTTCAAAAGTGGTACAATCTCTTTACGGTCCTTGTTATAGAATATGACCACAGCATATGTTCTGCGATATCCAAGAAAATTTCGGGAGTGAGATCTTAAGGCGTACACCCGTAATCAAAGGTCTTTCGATAAGTTTCAAATATGATACATGTTTTTTGTGGACCTTAAAATACTATGTATCATATTTGAATATATATACTTGTCCCATTCATTTCCTGGGGAAATCTATCACACATAGGAATATGTACCATACTTGAAACAGTCTGGTAAATCTTCATTTACGATTGAAATCTTAAAGGATTCCTTCAGAGATTTCTTGCAAAGTTTTGAACACATGATAAAAATACATTCTATTAAAAATACAAGAATAGCTTGTTCAAAATTTTAAACGGGCTAATAGACCTCTGGTTACGCATGTAGACCGTGTAAACAAACGCAACACTGATGGAATTCCCATCGGCCATGCTCTAAATGGTTGTTTTAACCCTTAAATGTACAATGTTGTTTTAAAACAACAAATATTAAATGACCAAGGAAATGATCCATTTAAGTAAAGCATTCCAATAAAACAGCGATAATATTGCACTATATCGGTTGTGTCTAGCCATTCGTGTATATATTGGTAAATGATTCATTGCGCTCAATGTTTCACTTGCCAGAAAACGCAATGAATCATTGTATTTGGGGATGCGGGACGCAAAGTCTGTCAGAATAAAAACTGAATAGAATTTATTACCAGTAACAGTAACACAGATGAAACATTGAAATCGTTACATCAAATGCAATTCAGAAACCAAAAAACCCCACCCCCTGACCATTTATCTGGCTACACCACTGATTCTGGCAACTTGTATTGTCATAACGGCGCCGGTCAAGTCCTTATAGTCAGTTGGGAAAGGAGAGGAATGCTATAGCATAGTATGTAGTAGTAGTAGTAATGTTTATTATTTTTGTGATCTTTTTCAGCAGTGAGCACGCATGTTGACAAAAAGAAGCGACGAATTTGGTGCCGTGGGAGAGCTATCAGATTCGTCAAATTGTCGTTTGAATCTTTGTTTACAAAAGCAGATAAGTCGTTTTGAAAATTTTGTCTTGAAGTGATAGATTTTTTCTTTGGATTCAAACCATGGTAGGATGCAAACATACGAAACCATACCGCATAGGTAGTTCTTCAAGGCAGCTTCAAAATGCAACAGCAAACTTTTTTTGTCATATCACGTGGTATGAAAACTAAGAAATAGTGTATACACACCACAATGAGTTCGATACCATATGTTTGTATTGTCAAAACTCAAAACATGTTACTTTGAGCGATATTTGTTTCAAAAAGTGGAAACAGTTGAGCGTTGACGAAAAGGTCTTACAATTTGCAGACCTAAGTTCGATTCTCAGGTTGTTTTTTTTTAATTAAAATTTTATAAAGTACAACATGTAAACTAAAACACATGTTTTTAGATTACGAATGAAATAAAAATGAAATGTTTTTGAAAACTTGCTTTCAATAATGCCATTTATTATTGTTAAAGGTTAATCAGTAATAAAACACTGAAGAGTTTTTCTCAGGGATTTTTTTCTGAAATTCTCATTGGAGTTCCTCCAAGTACTCTTCATGAATCACTTCGAGAATTTCCACAAAACTCCTTTTGAATGTCACATAGAATTTCCACGTCCGGAAATTTATCCAGATTTTTTTTTCTGGGAATGCTTACGGAAATTCTATTGCGAATTTCTCCAGAAAATACCTCCACTTAGTTTCCGAAACATTCGTCCAAGAATCCACCTGGAAAATCGTTTTCGAAATTGTCAGTAATACCTTCGGAAATTTCCTTAACACTCCTTAAAAATCTTCTGGAATCCACATGAAAACTCCTCTGTAAATTATAAGGCATTTTATGAGACAGATCGAAGCAGCTGTTTCTCTCGTGCTTATCTACTTTGACAAATAGTAGGAGCCCGTTTTTTGGTTAATTCACGCTGAACATTCCAATGGGTCGGATCATCAATTCTACCTAGTTTTTCTTTTTGGTTTCTAGAGCTTAAGAACAAAGCTTTTCATACCATTTCCAATATGTGTTGCTAGATTATTCATACTATTGCATTCTTAGCATAAAATGCTGAAGAAAACATTATAAAAACAAATGAAAAGTTAGAAAAATTATTTTGTGTTTGGACATAACGAGATGTTCACGCAGAATCATACCAAAACAAAACATTAAATTACATGTAATCGGGCCGCCGCGAAACGTCTCATAAAATACCTTATATTCGGTTTTCCGCGAGCGGGGAATTTTTGACGAAATTTCTGATTCATTTACCATTGGACATCATGGAAAAGTTACCGAAAAAAATCTGAAAGAATTGAAGTATTTCTAGGAGAAATTCGAAAAGAATTTCCTGTTTCGAATAAGATTTTTTTTAAATAAATTCTTGAAATAACTTCGGGCGGATTTCTCGATGGGCTTCTATATTCTCGACGGAATTACTAAAATTTGAAGTATTTTGAAATGGAGTTCCTTAAAAAAAGAATATTTTCGAGTTTCCAAACTAAATTACTTGTCATAAGACAACACCAATGAAGAAGAAGAATATGAGAATATGTTCAGTACGAAACTCGTTAACTTACTGGTGTAAACTCGTTCAATAGCCATCGGCATGGTGAAAAATATTCATGCGGCGGCTCGCCGATTAATTTTCGACGGCGGCGGCGACGTGAGAAAATCACCGGCTGTGGCGGCGGCATGACGCAGTGGCGCACAGGTCTTCATCATGCAGTAATACATGTGGTACCATACGGTACAATCACACCATACTGCTAAACCACTGAAATAAAAATTAGCCTTACTAATCTTCTTTCACTTTCACTTTGTGAAATCCTGATTTAGGATTTAAATAACACTTTCTTCTCATTTCTTCACTCCGCAGCAAAACGAAGTGCACATATAAATTCAATAAGCCCCAATTCACTGAAAAAAAAGCCCACCACACGACCGCAACTACCGTCACTTGCGCGATAAATTCAATTCAACACTACTAAAGAAGAAAAAACAGTCAATATTCAGCTGATGTAACTGTTATTTCTGTTTTTCTTCAAAACTATCACGAAATAGTTACAAACAACGCGAACCGCACGCCCGACCGACGACCGTGTTGACAAGACTTGAACTGTTCCATTCTATTTACCGGCCGTGGAAGGCAACACGAACCGCACGAAGACTCTGAGCGGGTGGTTAGTTTGCACGCTTAAGTTAATCAACATAGTTTTGTATACACATAACGGGCATTTCATGAGATAAAATTATTATGTGAATGGTAAATTAACCAACAATGGATCTCCTAGCACCTGCATTTCACTATTGCTACTATTGTGGTGTCAAATTGTTGATTCATTGTTATTATGGTTCCAATTGAAATTAGAATGGACCGCAAAAACCGCCGCTATGAAATGAACAGATCGTGCCACCGTAGACATGTTCTGTCAAAAGCACATGAATAGAAATTATGCGTATACAGTGCCGCCGTTGTTTTGATGCGGTGGGTGCTAAATGAGATACCTTGATTGATCCATTTCGATCTCGCGAAAACTGATTTTATTCGCGTTCAACTTATAGCGCATCATTGCGCATGTAGTACATATTGTTTGCAACCAGATGCGCTATACAGCGCACCAGATGTGCAGTAATAAAACTTGCGACTAATAGGAGAAACATTGATTTTCGCGAGTTCAAAAATTCGGTTTTCAGCTGCACAAATAATATCTGTTTAGATATTGCCGATTTCACCAATTTGAAGAGTTATGTGTAGATTGTGATTTGCCCGCTTCTTTTTCACACACACACTTACTCGTTAGTCACATGTAAGCGTGTACACTAAATCGATTCCCGCCATGATTTGACGTCTATTTGTTTTCAGATTGAGCACTCACACAAATATTATACTCGGAAAATCAGATTTTTTGAGTATTGAGTGTGAGAAAAGATCACTGTGAGAAAAAAATCTCGCAAAACTCTTATAAACTGCCAAAAGCGCAATATATAGAAGCTAAATAAATGAATGAATATCTCGCAGAACAATCTTCAAATTCAATTGAACGTTGGAATTGCTTAGAACATTTTTACATGAACGGTGTTTGGCAATGAAGTCACCAATAAGGGTTGCTGACGTTTAATCACCTTTCTCTTTCAAGTGCATAGAAATAATAGGATTTGTTTTCACCGGGAAACGTTTCCCGATGAAAACAAATCCTATTCTTCCCATGCGCTTGATACAGAAAGATGATTAAACGTCAGCAACCTCTATTACGATTTTTTTTTATTTGTTGCAAGTAAGAATTTGAAGAACAGCTTTCAAAATTTTGTTGCTGCTCATTGCATTGAAAAGGAAAATAGGTAACGATGGAGGAAAATTGCCCAAAGTTTGTTTCCACAGAAACAGGTTTAAAAACTTTGAAACGAATTGAATAGTGCATGTTTGATTCGTCTATTAATAATGACAATCATTAAAGGATACCAGCAAAATACAGCAGTTACCCTTCCTGGCAATCTGAAATGAAACCTTGGGCCCCGAAGGTTACACAAAAAAAAAGCTAAAAACTCAACAGCGCAGATACCACAATTGGCAAAATTATTTGCTTCGTCGCATGAGTCAAATCTCTTAGGCTAGAGCTAGACCCCTTTTGCTTTATTTTATTATGAGTAATCGAACTGATTGCTCAATTCAATATGAGGAGAATTATTGAGAGGAAATGGATAATTCAAAGATTCTACCATCCTTTTTTGTTAATGCTCAAGGTATAGCAACGTGGAAACGAGACCTTCTGAAGGTTTTTTTTCCAGAACGGTGTCCTTGCAGGCAGAGTGTATTTAATTAAGAGTGGCGGCGATACTGTCAGAATTGGAACAAAATTCATATGTCATTCCCATATGAAAATGTGTTTGGAGAAGGAGACCTGTCAAATGCGGCACACTCTGCTTGCAGGATCACCACCGCTTGGCGGAATTTTACTTTTGCAAATGGGTCCAACGTAAAACGGAGGCACATGTAACGGGATCAATAATAGGTACAAACAGCTCTGAGAAGTGCTGTTGAAATTAAAATAGCATTGGGTAGCATTAAAAACTTCAAGACAAAATTTTCAACACGACTTATCTGCTTTTTTAAACAAAGATTCAAACGACGATTTGACGAATCTGATAGCTCTCCCACGCAAACCAACACCACCAATAGGTAGGTGAAGGTTTCCGCTACCTGTTGATGGTGTTAGTTTGCGTGGGAGAGCCATCAGATTCGTCAAATCGTCGTTTGAATCTTTGTTTACAAAAGCAGATAAGTCGTTTTGAATTTTTTTTCTTGATTTCCTGCAGCATTGTACATATTGCACAGAGAGAAGGGGTAACGATGGTAAAGTGACCAGGTGGGGTAAAGTGGGTAATGGGAACGGCTTGTTTATTATTTATTTATTTATTTATTTATTTATTTATAGAACAACTAGGATTTAGCTAGTTGCGCTGCAGCAAGGTACCCGGCAGAACGTGGAACGTTATAGACGGAAGCTGAGACAGCAGACCCGTCTTTTTCAGAAGAAGAAACGCCGCCTGGAAGAGGCGGAGTGCGAGGAGATGGAACAGCTGTGCTGTTCTCAAGAAACACGCAAGTTCTATCAGAAGCTCAACGCATCCCGCCAAGGCTTCGTGCCGCGAGCCGAAATGTGCAGGGATAAGGATGGGAGCATCTTGACGGACGAACGTGTGGTGATCGAAAGGTGGAAGCAGCACTACGAGAAACATTTGAATGAAGTGAAAGTGAAAGTCAAGGCAGCGGAGGAGATGACTACGTCAGTTCAGCGGGCTATGGAAGCCAACCAGCCCCTTGAGGGAAGTTAAGGATGCCATCCAACAGCTAAAGACCAATAAAGCAGCTGGTAAGGATGGTATCGGAGCTGAGCTCATCAAGATGGGCCCGGAAAAGCTAGCCACTTGCCTGCACAAATTGATAGTCAGAATCTGGGAAACTGAACAGCTACCGGAGGAGTGGAAGGAAGGGGTTATATGCCCCATCTACAAGAAAGGCGGCAAGCTGGAGTATGAGAACTTTCGACCGATCACCATCCTTAATGCCGCCTACAAAGTGTTATCCCAGATCATCTTCCGTCGTCTGTCACCATTAGTGAATGAGTTCGTGAGAAGTAGTCAAGCCGGCTTCGTTGACGGCTGCTCGACAACGGACCAGATCTTTACTGTACGGCAAATCCTATAAAAATGCCGTGAATACCAGGTCCCAACGCACCATCTGTTTGTTGATTTAAAGGCGGCATACGACAGTATAGACCGCGTAAAGCTATGAAAAATTATGGACGAGAACAGCTTCCCTGGGACTGGGAACAGCTTACCAGACTGATCAAAGCAACGGTGGATGGTGTGCAAAACTGTGTGAAGATTTCGGGCGAACACTCCAGTTCGTTCGAATCGCGCCGGGGACTAAGACAAGGTGATGGACTTTCGTGCCTGTCGTTCAACATTGTACTAGAAGGTGTCATGCGGAGAGCCGGGTTCCTACTGCGGGGTTCAGAAGAAACTGCGATCAAAAAAGATTCGCCACCGCACCAAATGTGTCATGTACAAGACGTTAATAAGACCTGTTGTCCTCTACGGACATAAAACATGGACAATGCTCGAGGAGGACTTGCAAGCACTCGGAGTATTCGACAGACGGGTGCTTAGGACCATCTTTGGCGGTGTGCAAGAAGACGGTGTGTGGCGGCGAAGAATGAATCACGAGCTCGCCCAGCTCTACGGCGAACCCAGTATTCAGAAGGTAGCTAAAGCTGGAAGGGTACGATGGGCAGGACACGTTGCAAGAATGCCGGACAGCAACCCTGCAAAGATGGTGTTCGCCTCCGATCCGGCAGGTACGAGACGGCGTGGAGCGCAGCGAACGAGATGGGCAGACCAGGTGCAAAACGACTTGGCGAGCGTGGGGCGTATTCGTGGATGGAGAGTTGCGGCCTCGAACCGTGTATTGTGGCGTCAAATTGTTGATACAGTATTATTTGTTTAGATGTAGACTAAATAAATGAATATACTGAAAATAAATTCTTTTCCTAGTCGCTATAATCAAGCTGGTATCTCAAGCATACCACAACTATATTGCATGATTGAGTGTTTGGTTTGATAAAATATCGAAAAAAATGTATGCTTTAAAAATGTGGTAGAAAAGATATTTTAGTTACAAGATAAAGATTGTCGCTGTCGTCGCTGTTCGGAACATCTTTTGCTGGCGAAGATAGGGTGCTAAACGTCAATGAAGGAAAAATACATACGATTTGACAGATTGGTACCACACATGTTTGGGACAGCAGAACAAATGGCACCGAAGCGACAATCTTTATCGTGTAACTAAAATATCTTTTGGTAGTAGTTAATTAACACTGTTGTTTACATTTAGAACCAAATCCAGATGACGCACATATCGGGGTAGGGTTTTACTGTTGTCGTGGTTCATTCGCCTCCTCCACGTACCGTCCGCTATCTGAACCCCGCCATAGATGGTACGCAGATCTTTCCTTTCGAAAACTTTCAGTGCGCGTTGCTCCTCTTCGAGCATTGTCCAGGTCTTGTGTTCGTAGAGAACTACCGGTCTAATTAACGTTTTGTAGATAGTCAGTTTGGTACGGCGGCGAACTCTATTCGATCTTAGCGTTTTGCGGAGTCCAAAGTACGTACGATTTCCTGCCATGATACGTCTCCGAATTCCTCTCTGGTATCGTTATCGGGGTCACTAGTGAGCCCAAGTACACGAAATCTTCAACTACCTCGATTTCATCACCGAGAGACCGATAGAAACTCGTGATGGGTGGTTTACATTGACCTCTCTGGAGCCTCTTCCTATCACGTACTTCGTCTTCGACGTGTTGATGACTAGTCCAATTCGTTTAGCTTCGCTTTTCAGTCTGATGTAGGCTTCCTCCATCCTCTCAGAGTTACGTGCCATGATATCAATGTCGTCGGCGAAACCAAATAACTGGACGAACTTCGTGAAAATCGTACCACTCGTGTCAATCCCTGCCATTCGTATTACTCCCTCCAAAGCGATGTTGAATAGCAGACACGAAAGACCATCACCTTGCCGTAACCCTCTGCGCGTTTCGAAGGGACAAAAGACGTTCAAAAAGACTTAACAAGGGCCCTACGAATCGCCACGTTTTGCCTTTTGACAAAGTTATACTGATCTGATACATATCTGATTACATTTACACTCTATTTAAACATTGAGTCGGATAACTTTTGTAAAAAAAATAGGACAGAATAGTTAAAGATACTTTTTGTTTTCTGTTAGATATTTCTAACAAGCCACTGAAGTCGTAGGGGAAAAAACTGGCCACATTATTTTTTGATATGCAAAGAATGTTTAAGCCAAATTTGAGCATAATCAGTCATAAAAAACCTCCCTGACAAAACAAAACCTGCTGAATGTCGACATTATATAGACAATTATATTATATAGTAAGCGTTAACAGAAAAATGTGTATAACATAATGAATTGAAAATAGCTTTATGATTTTGTTCAGCGGCTCAGCCAAAAATTTTGAGTTCACTCTTGCATTTAGAGTTATAATTTTTTTAGGAGAAAAATTATCCCAAAAACACTAAATCGATTTGAAGCGCAGCTAAATTTCAACCAATTGAACTGAAATTTTCACCAGAAGTCTATCTTAGCATAAGAGTTGTGAATACCAGTAGACCGGTCGATTTTAGGAAACTTTTGAAATTTGAACAGATCTAGTGGGCAGGTTGTATTCTTGGCATTTCTGCAAGACTTGACGTACGGCGAATACCTGATCTGTGGTAGAGCGTTCACCGATAAATCCGCCTGGTACTGCCCCACGAACTCTCTTGCAATTGGTGTTAGTCGGCGGCATAAAATTTGGGAGAGTACCTTGTAGGAGGCGTTCAGCAATGTGATTGCGCGGTAGTTACTAAATCCAGCTTATCGCCCTTTTGTAGATGGGAGACACGACACCTTCCATCCACTCCTGCGGCAGAGCCTCATACTCCCAAACTCCCACTGCAGCGCTGTAGTCAGTGCCTCACCACCGTGTTTAAGCAGCTCCCTGGTAGTTGGTCAACTACAGGGACTTTGTTGTTTTCAGCCGGCCGATCTCCTCCTGGATTTCCTGAAGATTTGGAGCCGAAAGTCGTATGTCCTGCGCGCGTGCCCAGGTTCATTACCATACCGCCGCCGTTGCCTGATCGCCATTCAGGTGCTCTTCGTAGTGCTGCCACCACCTTTGGATCACCTCACGCTCGTTCGTAAGAAGGTTCACGTTCATGTTTTTACACATATCGGGCTGTGGCACGAGGCCCTTACGTGAACGGTTTTACTTGATTTGTAATTCAACGAACCGAACTTTCAGTTCCAAGTTTCACTGAAATTCGTAGTTTTTAAATATGCGCCCTCATAACCACCTTGTTGTACCAGCGCCCCCTTTAAAAATAGGCGACTAAGTAGCTCATATTTTACGACGACAGGGCTGGGATATCCTCAGTTATGGGGTTGAGGGATATCCAATACGATTTGCGATCAATTAAAACTGATAAACGAAAGTTTGAGCAGAAAAATCGGTAATTTTTCGTTGGCGCTTGGTGTGCTTTGGCTGAACCCCGACCAAATAGACAAAAGACAGGAAAAATAATACGGTGTGAAGTGCTTCCCCGAGTCACCTTAAACAGATTTTTTCAAGAAAAATGCTTGGATTTCAGAAAACCCGCGCATACGAAGCAAACGAGCATATCATCTTTCTGTTTCTTTTCCTTCATGCAACATCAAAGCGCCAATTGTGTATTTCGAAACCTCTACACTACATGTCTTACGAAACTATGGGGACTATTAATTTTCGACATTGCAACATTCGAAAGGGAGGAGTGTGGACAAGGATTGAAATCGTTACTCAGAAAATGAAGACATAAACATCAAATGATGAAGCTATTCGGAATTGGGTTTTCTTTAAGTGCAACACACTGTCTTACGGCTAACAAACAGCCGTACCTTTTCAATTATATCTGTGGAATCCTTTAATAAAATACATTTTACTAGTTTTTCAGCTTGGATTTGTTCAGTTAAGTGAGCGTTCATTAGCCCCACAGTCATTTAACTTGGATCTATGGTTTATATATTTCCCAAGGGTGATTACTTCACTCGGATCCATCATTTCAAGAGAATAAGATGCTGATTGCTTACTTGAATATTATAATTTTTTTTTCTCGTTTTTATGCCCACTCTACAAGAAACAGAATAACTCTAGTCAAATAAGGTCAGAAAAGTCAAATGATACTCCGAAACATTCGGGTGACAATGGTAGAAAATTAGAAAATTAGAATTCCCGAGATTTCCTAGTAATAGCACTTGAGTAACGTTCAAGTTAAGAGTGATCATCCGTTTTGGTTGAGTTCGAGTTATTTTCCAGGAGAGAAAAAACATGATAACGGTATTGATCAATATTTGAATCTGAAGGATAGGCAGAAAAAATTGAAAATGAGTTCTATTGTAGAATCAATAGTACCTAGTCAAAAGACATTGGCATGCATTTCATGCATAAACCTGAAGTGGATTTTTGGAGCCAGAAAAAGATGTGCCAAGAAAATAGGATGGATTAAAGTTTTACAAAAACCGAATTGAGGATTACTTCAGATGGTTATTCGGATTCCGTATCGTTTTACGTGAATGAGGATTCCCTAAAAGTACGATGAAGCTTTCATACACATATAGTAAGACATACCAATTTTTGTACGGACTTTATAACTGAACTCTTTTTGCACTAAAGGTCTACTCAAGTTCGTAAGATCCGGGTCCATCTAAAAAATAAAAATAGTGTAAATTCACGCCTGAATGTCTAAAAGCATATAAATATGCATCAGCAAAGTAAGAGTTAGATCTGAAAATGAAAATATGTTTTGACGTGACATCTATGAATCTAACTATGATTGTACTATAAAATCTTAATGTGTACACAGCCTATACACAGCTAGTGTCAAATTTCAATTATAATAGTTGATCGGGAGCCATAATAAAAAGCTGGATAACATGCTTAGGTATTTCAATGTTTTCAATTCGGTGTCTTCAGAGAAGTTGTTTGTAATGAAAGAATATTTTTTTGGTAAAATGCTGATTAGGGTGGACCCCAATGCAATGAAATAAAAATCTGGAATATTTTTTTAATGAAGATTTTAGTGGTTGAATTCTTCAGCAAACTTGTAGAAAACCTTATTTCGAGAAACTTTGCCGAAGACACCATTTATCTAGCTCATCATTTTAGCGCATTAAATTAAAGTTATGTGCAATTTTGATCAAAAATTATATCTCAGAAAGTTGGTTCACAATTTTTTTAAAAGGTGGCATCGGATAGGGCATATATGAGGTAGCATTCACTGCAAAAGCTATGAGAACTTTAATTTTTAAAATTTATAAATTAATTAATTAATTAATAATTTACTTATTAAATTTTAAAATTCTCATGAAAATAATGATTTTTTTAGAAAATGTCACTAAAAATAAATCTATGAACATACTGTTTTCGGAAAAATTACAGGTGTTTTGAATTTAAAAAATAATGATTACAGTTAGCGGCGTTTAAAAATATGGATTCTTTGGGAAAGTTGACCTTAAATAAATCAAAAGAACCGAATGAGTGAATAGAATTTTTTGACGGGAAAGGCTAATTCATTTTTATTTCATAACAATCTGCGTCTAGAATGGTGTTTTATTGAAATAGTTGATATTCTTAAGCCTGCTAAAGATCCATCATTACTATAGTCGTAGATCAATTAGCTTGTTATCATGTACATGTAACCTCATGGAAAGCATGGTTTTGAACCGTCTAGAATTATGGGCTATAAATAACCTTTTTTTTTATTGTTCCCTAAATATGGTTTTAGGAAAGATACTTGTGATTGTATTGCACTTTAATCTTTAGACATTCCTTGATACGTTCTTTGATGTTGATATATTGATAATTGACCATGGTTTTACTGAGAAAGCATCTTTATCTACAAAATATCACTTGAAAAGCCATTGGTTTAAAAATACCCCTAGATTTCCATTTCAAATGGTGTTTTCCACGGTAAACAATACAAACTTATCCAAATTTATTGTTGATGAAAAATGTATGTATTTATGTGGTCCATATTACCCTCAGAAGAACGTGTTCGTTTTACCCTACCATGATCTTATTTTTTATTAAATTCCCAATTCGGGTTTTGTGAGACAAATTTATAACTTAACTCATGCGCAATCTTTAAATAGAATAAGATTAAGAGCTCTGAGGATCACACAGATTCATTTTGACGATTTCTGTTGAGGAACTTAAAATACTTTATATTTTAAAATAGATCATCATGGCATTTAAGCCATAACCCGCATAATCATTTGCCGTTCTTCGTACAGTTACAAATATAATACGGACAATGTCCATTGGACATAGTTGATATCGTTACAAATCATATCTATGGTAATACAATTACCTCAACCTGAATCAATGAGGTTTACGGTCTACGAACCACAATAAATATAATACTTATAAAATCTTTCCTCCAAAAATGTATAAAGAAAATCGTTTTTTCTTACGGTAAACATACTTGCTCATACAGTTCGGTCTACAAAATCTGTAGCCACTATGGTCAAAACGTTATTAAATTACAGTACGATTATAGCCCAATACCATTATCATTATGATAAAACGTGGAACATAAATCGTTCTAATAATCGTTTGGACTCATGCGGGAATTTGCATTTAATTTCATATCACTTAACCAAGATCATCAAAAATAATTATACAATAGTCACTCCACCCACAAAAGTGCAAAACAAGTTCATTTTTAAATTATGAAAATTTCAATTACATATTACATACCAGGAGGGGCCCTCCTTAGCCTTGCGGTAAGACGCGCGGCTACAAAGCAAGACCATGCTGAGGGTGGGTTAGTTCGTTAGTTCGGTCTAGGCAATTTTCTGATTGGAAATTGTCTCGACTTCCCTGGGCATAAAAGTATCATCGTGTTAGCCTCATGATATACGAATGCAAAAATGGTAACCTGGCTTAAAAACCTCGCAGTTAATAACTGTGGAAGTGCTTAATGAACACTAAGCTGCGAGGCGGCTCTGTCCCAGTGTGGGAATGTAATGCCAGTAAGAAGAAGAAGAAGAAGAAGATGATGAACCACACGAACTATCTACCAACACTTAAAAAGACAATATCCTTTGCAAAGACATTAGACGTAGAACCACATTCATGATTTTTCCCCTGATGAAGGCTACAAAAACTTGCCGAAACGTTGGGACAGATCTTAAACAGCTGTTCTAAAAATATTCAGCCGAAACCTCGCAAATAGATTAATATATGCAGTCGAACTCTCAATCTACTAAATTAATAATAAATAAAATAGGTTTAATTATTTAAATTATTCTCTGAAATTAGATGTTTAAGAATATTTTCGAAGTCTTAATACTGGAAAGCTTTTAAAAAGTTATTGATTCGTTTAAGTTGTTGATGTTGAAAAATATCAGAAATCATTAGAAAAAACAAAAAATAATTCCCCCAGTTACAGCTCAGCTCCGATTAGCTTCAAACTTTTGACGTCACGAATGAGTGGCCTCAAGCAAGAACTCGCATTTATACACACTTCATAACAAATGTGCACAAGTGCGTACCACTGCGGTGTCTTAATCACACAACATATTGCCTCGTGCAAACAGTAACAGGCGAACAGCTGGAAGTGATACGAGAACAAAAAGTGCAATGAACCTTTATTGGGATAGCAAACAGTTTTGGCAAAATAAAAATTTTCACGAGTGTAAGATCACTTCGCGATCTTCGAAGAAAAGTTTGGTGGTAACGATTGCAGGGTAAAGTTTGATTGATTTAAGATTAGAGGCCAAAGGGTCAACTAGGGAAATTTTTCTTTGTAAAAGTGAAATTCCCCATAATAAAACCTATGCAAAATTGAAATCGTCGGCGCTAAAATATAGATTTTCCGGTCGAGCTAAAATTTCGTACAGGCATCATATGATTCGAAAGGCTTCAAAAAAATCATAACGGAAATGAGATTTTGTCCCACCCTAGTAACCATTTATAGGAGTACATCTTCAAATGATACAGTTCTGGCGATTTGTGTTGGGATTGACGAGAAAATTAAAAGAATTTCTGAAATATTCTACATATATGGCATTATATAATTTCAGTGCGTCGCCTAAATCTTACATACCTTCATTTGTATTTTCATTAATTACTAAAAACAATCGCTTTATATCTTATTGATATCAATTTTCACAACGATTTTGTACCGCAGGCCAGCCCATTGTAATCTTTCAAGGACGACATAAAGCCTTTTGTTGACCTGGGTGCTGCGGATAGAGCCGCTTTTTTGCTCTCAAGCGAGTAGAGGGATGTTTTGAAATCAATTCCATAAGCAAAATTATTTTGCAGTTGCTTGGCTGTCAAAAATTTCCCGCTCTTCGAATTTCTCTTTCCACGCTGCATGAGGGCGCACAAATGCGCGAGACTCTACATGACTTTACGATGGTTTACATACATTCCTGCTCCAATCAGCTGTTGTTTCTCGTGAAAATTAGTAACGAGTGCTTTTTAATTGCATTCCTACTAATTTTCCACTCGAAATATAATGTGAAAATATTTGTTACAAAGAATAAAAAACTCAATCTAAGTTTATTTTTATTTTTTTCCCAAATAATAACAATACTTCTCAATATAGGATCTGAAACGAACATAACCACAATCTTCAATGTTTGGCTCCGGCACAATAGAAAAGTTTGGCTTCAGTTTGACAACCAAATCGATTCTATTCGCACCACCCAGTTGTTGACTATGCTCCACTTTTTTTTTTCGTTGTAGAACGTACTAAAAGATATTTTAGTTACTAGATAAAGATTGTCGCTGTCGTCGCTGTCCGGAACATCTTTTTCTGGCGAGGATAGGGGAGCTAAATGTCAAAGAAGGAAAATCCATACGATACCCAATCCATACCCAACATGTTCGGGACAGCAGAACAAAGGGAACCGAAGCGACAATCTTTATCTAGTAACTTAAATATCTTTTAACGTACTGGAAGGAGTCTGGACAATTTTCAAAATAGGTTGTTACAAGAAAACGTTCTAGCTGTCACGTCTGTTCTACTTGTCTCATTACATAATCAAACAGTATGAAAAATTATCACTTGGTGTGATGCAATGCAACATAAAGACAAATTGATGAATTAGAGGGGCAAAAAGAAGAAGGAAGATTATGATGATAATCATCAAAATTTGCCATGATATACCTTTATAAAATTAAAAACTAATTTATGGAAATGCGAGAAAAATAGGAAACTAAATTATAGGTGTTGAGAAGAATTATAACGTACGTTACGAGAGAAATCGGCCAATTTTAACACCGTCCTCTCTCTATCACACATTTTTGTATAAAAATTCTAATTTCTGTATGGGTCGTCACACATCTCATGGAAAATCATCCCTGAACGCATGAAGTAATCAATAAACCTAAAATAGGGAATGACATGTATTTCAAAATAAATCTGGAACTGGCGAGAATAATTCTTGGCTCGGTCTAGCATGTTTTCAGCTGGAAAACATTCTCGACTCCCTGAGCATAAGTGTATCCATTGTGCTGATCATTCAAATTCACTGTGGGATTGCTAGTAGAACACTCAGATGAACAGCAGGCAAGATTCAATAAGAATATAGAGCCATTGAAGAAAAAGAAGAAAAACATTAGCTTTTCATTTCATTCAAACTTGGAGGGGCGATACACTAATTACGTAAATTCCTAGATTTTTTAACCAATCACCCCCTTAGTAAGATTATTTCATACATATTTGTGTGTATGGAGCGTTAGAATATGGTAGGCCTTTTCGCTCCACATTCAATCTTACGTAATCAGTGCACGACCCCTTACGTTTTTTAATGGTTCTTTTCATCACTTTTTTCTTTTTATCTTCTGAATTCGTCAACTATACGGATGATGCTTCAAAGTTCAAAATGATGAAATAAAATTCAAGAATGAAAAAATACCTAACAGATCTTCTAGAACATCACTAACAACGGCTCCAAAATTCCTGTATTGCTTGTTAAAAAGCGGATAGAAACAAAATGGCGGTTCAAAAACCAAAAAACCGAATTTGATGCGTTTCAAAATGGTGAATCAATAAAGTTACATATGTGAGTCAATACTACAATTTATAAATGTATTGGTAAAATATTGAGCTACGAATAAATAAAATTTTCGAATATGATATCTCTAAAATATGTCTTCAATATGAACAATAGCAACAGTGGAAAGCTATGCGTGAACAAGCAGTTGGGAGTAAAATAAACTCATTGTTTTTTTTTCCAACGCGTATCAGATAATTATGCCAACATTCATAAATGCAATTTTGAATATTGTTAACATTTTTTTTAAATATGATTTCTTGTATTGTTTATGCGTTTTTTTGTTAATGTAATTGTGTTATAAATATCGCTTCCGAAATCACCAAAAAATTGGCCGTCATTTTTTAACCAGTCTAACAATCACTCGGCCGAACGTATGATTTTTGTTCTAAGCGCGTTTTTACTGCTACGAACACGTGGTTCAATCACGCAACACTAAATTTAACCGCCTCTACATTATTTTTGTATCTTCTTTTATCACAGTGACCGTCACTTATTTGTTGCATCAGCTTGCGACATCTTTCGTTTTTGTTTTTATCCTCTTTGCTCTTATCGACTTTCGTGGAGGTATTTTCGGTATTTTCAGAACGAAGATTCATTACAAAAACTTTTGTTATCACTTAACATAAATGCATTCCACTTCAATTACCTTTCAGTAGTAAACTACTGGTACTGAGAAACCGCCACTGGTACCCGTAATGTGACTTCACGGCAACGTTCACCAGCTGGCCGAACCGCAGGGACGTACGGATATGACATAACACCATCTTGGGCACTGAAATGCAGAGGTGGATCCTTCTCAACCCGAGAGAAACGTGTACTGAACTCGATGAATATGCTTGTTCTACTGAACCCACGAACGTATTCACAATCAACAACTCAACTACGGGGAGTTGAAAATCTCGCTTATCAGGCCGGCGAACGAACCTCCGCGCACTTTAGTCACAGTGGAAAATGCTGTGTAGAGAACCGTTCGCTATTTCATTCCACACTGTTATTGTCGTGTTATTTCCCACCGGGCACAACCACTGAAGCAAACACAAACAATAAGAGTTCAGTTTGGCACCCTGCTGCTTCTCGAAGTGATAAGAGAGGTCACTTGAATCAATAGTAAACTAATTGGCAACTTTATGGTAACACGAAGGAAGCAAGTCACGTCATCGAATCACATCGCACTGAAATCTTTGTTTTTCCATCTGTCTGTTGTCAAAACAACTTGATGCCTGTGCTTTGATCCGCTACTCGTACAGGGTGTATCGTGAATCGTGATGCGTTTTATGAACGACGACGTACTGATTTCGGTGGCATGGATAGAGCTTCTACTTCTACCGTACAAATTCATTCTTCATAAGCTTAAGCACTATACAATCAGGCTGTTAACAGACATTTTAAGCCACGTGTGTTCTCAAATCTCTATTGCAATCATAAATTACTTAGAGCATTAATTATTGAACTACGTATTAAATATGTGCGAGCTATTGTGTGGAATGTTTACAGGTTTACAGTTTATGAAAATGTGCGGCTTCCGTTTGATTTAAAAACACCGTTGAAAGAGCCATACGATGGCAGTCAGTATGGCATGGCATGTTGAAAAAAAATTAAGACAGTTAAAAAAATTTACTTCGCCACACCATTGGATTGGCCGTTTCAGGTTTGTATGAGGGTTGGTATGGGGTGGGGAGGTTGAATTATTCATTGTGCTGACTGCCCAAGTAACAATTGCCAGTTGAATAAACATCAGAATTGTCTGATTTATTCAGCCAGCGTTGATTAAGAATTAGACTATTAGACATGATATCATTTGTTCCATCATTGTTCGCCAAAAAATGGAGTATTTATTAAACAACAACTAGCAATCTCTTTTCAACTTTACTTGAATAGTCGATGATAATGTTTATTCAACAACTTTGTTCAAAAACCAGTTATAATGTTAGTTCAACTTGTTTGCGATCATGTTGTTTGATTTTGCGTTTCTAAATATGTACGTTTATTTCATTACAATGCTGCACTTATTAAGGCATTGTTCAACATACTGGAGATGTAATATGAAAAATAAATTGGAAACAGGATACCGGTTTCGATCTAGATTTTTATTGCAAATTTCTTCAATAATTTCCCAAGTAAGTATAAATGTAATAATTTATTACCTAGTGAACGGAAAAGTTCAAAATGTTTTTTATAATAGTAAGCCGCTAAAAATAAATTCATTTGTCGAGTGGAATAAACATTCGTACAACGTTTTATCATAGGTATTTTTGCTATTGCAATAAGCCTACCAATAAGCGAATTGTCAAACGTTTATTCAACGTTTCAAGATAATATAAATAAACAAAATTGGAATCGGACACAGAAGCGATGATGTTTACTGATCAAGTCAATTATTAGACTTCTTAATTAGCTCATGCTCGTGCTCGAGTTTTCAAACGTTTGTTTGATGCTTCAAAAGCAAACTATTCAAACATATGCATCACGATTAATAGAATCAACTTTGCAAGTTTAAGTTTTTTGTATTCAGCTAGCTGTTCAATATCCATTTCGATTTAGAAAGAAATAAGTCGATAACGTTTATAAATGTATTTTTGAGAAACATAGCTAAAAGTGGAACAGAAGCTAATTACTGATGTCAACAATGTTTGTTCAATTCGTTATTCAATACTACGTATTGTTCGACTACGAATACTTCTATTAAACCTTAATTCGACAATGATGTCTATTTGTGGTTACTGATTTTTTCTTGGGTCTTGGGTGTGATGCTTCCATGTTGAGCCAATATTCAGGATATTTCACACAACCAGGATCGCATATCACAGCAAATAGTTTTGAAAATTCAACGACGTGTAAAATTGCAGCTGATCTCATCAAAGGAATTAACATTCGATATTCAATTAAATTTGACTGAATTTTACAAACCAGCATAGTTTATATTTATTTCGATTGAAAAGAACAGTGGGATCGATTGAATGTTACGTTTATTTCCATGCTCCAAATATGTGCATGAAAATACATTTAAAATCACAACATATTTTTATCTGTGATTGATTGATCGTTCCAATAATTATTAATCGTTTTTATTCCAGGCTGCAAAATTTTGGTCATGGTCATTAAACTCTTAGATCACTGTAACGTGCAATGCACCAAAGTACCCTTAAATTGTCTTTGCTATTTTTCACACGAGGAACATTGTTGTCTGTTTAGTAGTTACGCGAATCGATTACTGATTATTGAACGATTACACAGCTCAACAAGATGTTGTCCCTATGGATCACAAACATCTAATCTTTCTAAATGTGGTGCATTTTGAGCAAGTTAAACATAATAAGTGTGATTTTTCTACAATTTTAGTGAGTGAAAGTTATTTAAAAATATGTTTTATGCAAGCCACTTTCGAAGACTTGTATACAAGCCTGGTTATTTTCTGTGGACGGTTTTGAGAGGAAAGTAACAAGAATTCAATATAATAGTTTGTCCAAGCAAAAAAAAAATATGTTTTAATTGAAGTAAGTTCTATTGAATCTAAATATCATATTGTATTTTCTCTGGCGCGATAAATTTTTAATAATTGCTTAAGTGATATGTGGTGTATTTATTGTCAATTGAAGCTCATTCATTCGAATAAAGCAAGTACGAGAACTGTACGCAGTTCTATATATTTTGATTATTCCTGCTATTTATGATCATTCCAATATTCCTACGATAGAAATTTGGGCTGAAAACTATTAATAAGCAAAATCAATCATCGAATCGATAAGTTGCATTCGATCGTTCTTGTGTATGATTGCATACAAGCTGAAGCGACGTTAACGGCTACGCATCAGAAACCAGAAAATGTCAACAACCACCTACTCGTGCCTGGTAATAATTATTTTCAAAAGTTATATAAAATTCAGATATTTTGATGTTTAAAGTAAATTTAATATCACGGAATAGCATGAATGTCATTATTTGGCACTGGCCAATTCCAGATTTCATTCCCAGTCTAACGCTTGAGCTAGTCGGATCGTTTTTCTTGCTCAACAAAGTGATTTTCCTAGTGCTTTTTTCTCGCAAACGAGTGTTTTTGCACCGGGTTTTTTTCACCGCGTTCACCCTGTGACCGGGAAGCAGCGTGTCCTGGCCGAGTCCTTGGCACGGCTGTAAATACCATCCGATCCATTGGCAAAAATACTGGTTTTCTGCCACACCAATAAGCAGCCAACGAATCAGATTCATCAGTGACGCTTTGTTCAACGTTCCCGTTCTGAACAGAAGGAAGCAAAGACGATCAACAACAACGCTACTACCTATTTAGCCGTGTGGGAGCCGCCGTGCCGGGTGCGCACATACAGGCAGAAAGTGGCTGCCGGCAGTAACAGTGAGAATAGGTAAAATCGTTCAATTCTGTTCCTTTCTCTGCCGCTGTCTGTGTTTTGGGCTTCCCACAGTGGATCTGCCGTCTGATTGAATCTTTCGTTTCCCGTTAAACTTTGTATCTTTTTGCTTTAAATTACCCAAACCCATTTTTTTTTGTTTTTCATTCTATTATATAAGTATTAGAACTACCCTGATCCCGTATTTTTTTTTATAATTCACTAGAATTAATACCCGATAAGCACATTTTTTCCAAACTATTATTATTTTTTTTTTTATTATTATTGGCTTTTATTATTATTATTATTAC
The DNA here is from genome assembly GCF_024139115.2 of Armigeres subalbatus. Taxonomy (NCBI): domain Eukaryota; kingdom Metazoa; phylum Arthropoda; class Insecta; order Diptera; family Culicidae; genus Armigeres; species Armigeres subalbatus. The sequence continues at coordinate 122,765,086 of NC_085140.1, forward strand.
CGACATTCTCTTTTCTTTTTTTTTTTTTCTTCGATCTAATTATTATATTTTATTATTCTCTTGTATATTTGATACCCGCTTTTGTGTTTGTACCATTAGCGACGGTTGATGATCCACCCAAGTGATGGATGCAATAGATTCAGGCGGGGGAAAAACGCAGTTTGATATTTCCGATGACGATTCGGTAGATTCGCCATCGTTTGAATATTTGGTGGAGTCTCTCTTCGCCTCACCAGCAGAGGCCAATCAAAACAAACAAACAGCTTCACATTCGCCAAAAGTGAAGCAAATCGATATTCCGACCACATCGACATCAACTGGCACTCCTATTAGCACATTCCCTGAACTCATGGATACCAGTACTACTCTAGTGGCAAATGAAAACAACTCCATTAGTTCCCCTTCTACCATTGGAAACACTTCCACATCGACCCCCCGCCTGAAAGCGTACCCACCCGGATCGAAAGGACCCTTTCTGGTTTTCTTTCGGCCCAAAGGAAAACTGCTGAACAAATTGCAAATCGAAAAGACCTGGCAAAGTCGTTTCGGGGTATTGAAGAAGTGAATGCACCGAGTCGTAACAAATTGCGAGTTACAGTTAGTGATCGGGAGCAGGCAAATAAGATTGCTGCCTACGAGCTTTTTTCAGGGAATATTACGTATATATACCGAGTCGAGAAGTTGAAATTGCTGGAGTGGTCACCGAACCGTATCTGTCTTGCGCTGACATTAGAACACTTGGCGCTGGTGGGTTCAAAAATAGGGCCGTCCCAGCTGTCCAGGTGATCGATGTTAGGCAAATGAACCACGTGTCATCTGATGGCACGAAAAACCTTCAGACTCGTTTCGGGTGACCTTCTCTGGATCGGCTTTGCCGGACTATCTCGTGATCGGGAAGCTTCGTTTACCTGTTCGACTCTATGTGCCGAGTGTAATGCATTGCACCAAATGCCAGCAGATCGGGCACACTGAGACTTACTGCTGCAACAAACCGCGCTGCAGTAAGTGCGGTGAGCAACACTTGGAGGGTCTCTGCAGCACAGAACAGAAATGCACCTGCTGTGGAGAAGCTCCACACGATTTGTCCACATGCCCTCGGTACATAGAGCGGGGGAAACATCAGCTGCGATCTATTCAACAACGATCACGGCGAACTTATGCAGAAATGCTCAAAAAAGTCGCCGCGCCTGCTGTACCATCGACCCAACCCATTGTTAACAACAATTTCTACTCGTCCCTACCCCTCGATGACCAAGGCTCTGACTCTGGGGACGGTGAGGAATACGCTGTAATTGAAACAGGTACAAAGAGGAAGCGAATGAGAACTAAACCTCAAGCCCACAAAGCTACTCTAAAAGTCCCTGTCATTCGACAGGGTATCCGACCTTCCCCTGGAAAATTAGTAAGTGTTGGAAAACCCCCAAAAATTTCCTCATTGGGGTTCAAGTTCGTGGCTGGCGAATTTCCTTCACTTCCAGGAACATCTAAAACCCCAGGTGTTCCGGTTTTTCGCCCAGAACAACAACAACAAAATAGTCAGCGAGCACCTCAACACAATCAAGTTGAGGTCTCAGATAAAATGACTCTTTCTGGGATTGTGGATTTCATCTTCAATACTTTAGAAATCTCACCCGCAGTAAGAAATATTATCAATATGATTATTTCTCTGGTGAAGCCCTTATTGAAGCAACTGATTTCTAAATGGCCTGTTCTTGATTCGATCTTATCCCTCGATGGCTAATTTAACCAATGAGGTCGGGGATAAGATCGTAGTCCTGCAGTGGAACTGTAGGAGCATCATAAAAAACCTAGCCGCGTTTGAATATTTAGTTCACACTTCGTGTTGTGATGCATTTGCTCTTAGTGAAACATGGCTAACTTCTGATAAAAATCCCTCTTTTCACGATTTCAATATTATTCGCCGAGATCGAGGTGATGGATATGGAGGGGTGCTCTTGGGGATCAACAAGCTCCACTCCTTTTACAGAATAGATCTTCCCTCGATGATAGGCATTGAAGTAGTCGCTTGTCATGTCACCATACGGGGCAAAAGCTTCAGTATAGCCTCCGTGTACATACCGCCGAATGCGAAGGTACGGCACAGAGATCTTTCGGCTATTTGTTCTGCTATGCCTGAGCCACGGTTGATTATAGGAGATTTTAACTCACACGGTACTGCCTGGGGGGAACTGACCGATGACAACCGTTCTTCCTTGATTTATGACATGTGCGACTATTTCAATATGACATATTTGAATAGCGGAGAAGCAACACGTGTGGCACCTTCAGGGCTCGAAAGTAGAATTGACCTCTCAATATGTTCGATTTCACTAGCATTGGATTGTATGTGGAAAGTAATCCAGGATCCCCATGGTAGTGATCACCTGCCTATCGAAATATCAATTGCCAATGGATCGCGTCAGACTCATCCGATTGACAATGCATACGATCTCACAAAACACATTGACTGGGTAAAATATGCTGAAGCGATCATCGATGGCGTACAATTAGCCGAGATACTTCCTCCGTTGGAAGAATACCGATTTCTCGCCGGTTTGATACATAACAGCGCACTACTTGCACAGCGTAAACCAGTACCGGAGTTTCAAGCACGTCGACGTCCTCCATCTCCTCTTTGGTGGGATGACGAGTGTACTAAAGTATATCGTGAAAAATCCGACGCGTTCAAGGATTATCGGAAGCGGGGTTCGCGGGTTAATTATGATCGGTATATCTCTCTTGAGCGCAAATTCAAGAGCCTCGTGACTGCCAAGAAACGAGGGTACTGGCGCCATTTCGTTGATGGCCTATCGCGAGAAACGTCGATGACAACTCTCTGGACCGTCGGGAGAAGAATGCGAAACGCGTCGTCGGCTAACGAAGATAGAGAAAGCTCCTTTCGGTGGATCATTGCATTCGCCAAAAAGGTGTGCCCAGATTCCGTTCCAATACAAGGGTTCACGCGAGACGTAACACGCGGTCGAAGCGATATAGATAGTCCCTTTTTGATGGTCGAGTTCTCTCTTGCCCTCCTTTCTTGTAACAATTCTGCCCCAGGAATAGATGGTATAAGATTCAACCTGCTTAAAAACCTCCCAGACGTCGCGAAGAGGCGCTTGTTGAACTTATACAATCAACTCCTGGAATGCAACATAGTTCCAGATGAATGGAGACAGGTAAGAGTGATCGCCATTAAAAAACCGGAAAAACCTGTTTCGGATCATAATTCGTACCGACCAATTGCGATGTTGTCGTGTATGCGAAAGCTGTTTGAGAAGATGATTCTTAATCGGCTTGATAAATGGGTTGAATCAAACGGCTTTCTATCAGATACTCAATTTGGATTCCGCAGAGGCAAGGGAACGAACGACTGTCTTGCGCTGCTTACTACAGAAATCCAACTGGCCTATTCTCAAAAAGAACAAATGGGTTCAGTTTTCTTGGACATTAAAGGGGCTTTTGATTCAGTTTGCATTGACGTCCTTTCAGACAAACTCCACGAGTGTGGGCTTTCCCCAATACTAAACAACTATTTGTACAATTTGTTGTCTGAGAAACATATGAGCTTTTCTCATGGAAACTCAACAACTTCAAGAATTAGCCACATGGGTCTCCCCCAGGGCTCATGTTTAAGCCCTCTTCTGTATAATTTTTACGTTAGAGATATCGATGCGTGTCTCATGGATAATTGCTCGCTAAGACAGCTTGCGGATGACGCTGTTGTATCCTTTACGGGTACAGGGGCTGGCGATCTGCAAGGACCATTGCAAGATACCTTAGACAATTTGTCTACTTGGGCTATACAGCTAGGTATCGAATTCTCTCCTGAGAAAACCGAGCTGATTGTCTTTTCTAGGAAGCATAAGCCACCCGAACTAGAGCTTCATCTCAAGGGTAAGAAAATCGCTCAAGGCCTTTCACACAAATATTTAGGGGTCTGGTTCGACTCAAAAGGCACCTGGGGAATGCATATTAGACATCTGTTTCAGAAATGCCAACAACGAATCAACTTCATGCGTACTATTACCGGAACATGGTGGGGAGCACACCCGGAAGATCTGATAAAGCTTTATCGGACAACGATTCTGTCGGTCATCGAATACGGTAGTTTTTGTTTCCAATCCGCCGCGCAAACGCACATATTAAAACTCCAGCGTATACAATATCGTTGTCTTCGTATCGCGTTAGGCTCTATGAACTCGACTCATACAATGAGCTTGGAGGTACTTGCGGGAGTACTCCCTTTATCAGATCGCCTCGCGGAATTATCGTCCAGGTTTCTCATCCGGTGCGAGGTTCTAAACCCATTGGTTATTGAAAATTTTGATAAGCTAATCGAACGAAACTTCCAATCAAAGTTTATGACACTGTACTACTGGTACATGAGCCTGGAGGTTGGCCCTTCTTCGAATGTTTCTAATCGTGCTTGCTTCTTAGACTCCTCCAGTTCAACTGTAGTTTTTGATCTGACCATGCGAGAAGAGATCCGTGGAATACCAGATTCGCACCGATCGGAGTGCATACCACCAATTTTTGCAAGCAAGTACAGCCATGTCAGTTGCGACAAAAGTTTTTTCACCGACGGGTCAAAAACAAATGGATCCACTGGATTTGGTGTCTTTAGTGAATTTCATAGCGCCGCTCATAAGCTTCAAAATCCTTGCTCCGTATATGTTGCAGAGTTAGCGGCTATACACTATGCATTAGAGCGAATTGCCTCTCTTCCCTCTGACCAATACTTCATTTTCACGGATAGTCTCAGCTCCCTTGAGGCTATTCGTTCAATGAGGCCGGTACAGCACTCACCGTATTTCCTGAGGGAAATACGCACCATATTGAGTGCTCTATCGAATCGCTTTTACACTATCACCTTGGTATGGGTCCCTTCACATTGCTCGATTCTGGGTAATGAAAGAGCGGACTCACTTGCCAAGGTGGGCGCTATGGAAGGCGATATTTATGAGCGCACAATCGCCTTTAACGAATTTTTCTCAATTGCTCGTCAACATGCCATGGTCAGCTGGCAACGAAAATGGGATGAAGGAGATTTGGGTAGATGGTTACATTCCATTCTCCCACAGGTATCGAAGCAGCCTTGGTTCAAGGGATTGGGTATTAGCAGAGACTTTATTAAAGTAATGTGTCGGTTAATGTCCAATCACTACTCATTAAACGCGCATTCCTTCAGAATAGGGCAAGCAGACAGCAATCGATGCGGCTGCGGTGCAGGCTATCAAGACATTAACCACACTGTGTGGGACTGTCCCGAATACGGTGTTGCCAGGTCCGATTTATGTGTATCCCTCCGGGCCCGAGGAAAATCAGAAAAGGAAGATATTCGAGATGTGCTGGGTAAGCTTGACCTAGACTACATGGTCCTTATATACAAATTCTTGAAAAGGTCCAATATTTGCGTTTAATCCAATGTCTGTTGTAAGGTCATATCCTCCTGTCTAAGCACCCCACCCCCCTTCGCTCGGAAAACAGTTTGCTTGTATCATTACAGTTATGTCCTGAATAATCTACGTCAAACAACAAAAGCACCTCTACATCGCTGCTCAGGACAATGAAACAACCCTTGGCCCTATCCCACCCCTTTTTTTTTTCATTTTTTGTACACCCTAACCTCGACTAAGCCGCGAGTTTTTCGGCTCCCCAAAACTAACATTAAAACCTAAGACGCATTGATTGTAAACAAAATCAAAAGTATAACGGCTCCGTTATGCCTGCTGGCGATTGAGCCTTTAAATAAACGCAAATTAAAAATTAAAAAAAAAAAAAAAAAAAAAAAAAATTCCAGATTTAGAGCAATGACCCATTAGAAAAGGTTATAGGATCATTTAATAAGAGCTACATGTTTATAGGGTAGAATACGGCTTTGGCAGAGTGCCACGGTTGTTGGCAACCTTTACAATATTTGCGTAATCCAGCAAACTTACACTATTTATGAACATAATTTAAATCCAATCACTGCCTTTATTTGAATTAGTTATTTGTGTGAAAGTAGAACAATTTTTTAAGGTATTATTAGCTGTAACAGGGGATATATCTCTTATGCTTTTTAGCTGTGGAAACTGATCGATAGTTTTTGCAAAATAGACATTTTTCAGGGTTGGCCAAATTGGGCCTAAAGTGACCAAAACCGGTACACTTACCCATATTAAAACACATACATGTAGGGTTTCTTACCCCATTCCCGGCCTAACATGCGTACGACTGCATTATTCAATTGATATTTATGACAGGAAGCAACTTTTCCTGAATTTTGTGGGCTGTATAATACTGCATTGGGGTTCACCTCTGCTTAAAAAATAGCTATTCGTGCTAAATATCGTTCAAGAAAGCTTTTATTTGATTTAAATTAAATTAACGAGGTGCAGCACTCATTTCAGTCATAGCGATTTCCATTCGGCATATCACAAAAACCAGTTCCCGGCCTAAGCAAAATTTCACTCAATCTCTCAACATTTCTCTCTCATTCTCTCTCGGGACGGTAGAAAATGCGACGTAAACAAAAATATGCACGTTCCACGACAACAAGATGCCAGATGTTATCATTCATAATCATTTTTATTTGGTTGAGAAGATATATTTACTCATCCAATTTTTTTCCAAATACTTAAAAACAATATTTTTTTCACCTTTTGAAATCGAGAAAATTATAAATAACATGATAGCGTCAACATATTAAACAGTTTTCCTATCAACGATGAAGGATCATTTTCATTCTCCTGGCCTTTTGGCAGCACGGTGCGGCTAGAAGTTTTTGGGCCGAGGTGATTTTTTGTTCGGTTTGAGAATACATTTTTAAATGTATTCTAATTATGTTTATATAAGTTCTAGTGATACGTTCTAGTGATTAGATTGAAGTGCGTGTGTGGAGCATTATGGTGTGGTGATTAAAAGCTTGAAGCAATGATTGTAACGAGCACTGTGACGATTTTCAGGTAGGTGTTTATTTGATGATACCGTTTTGTAAAAGTGGAAAGAATCACTCCGGCTCAGTGGTGTGGCATCGGAGAGTGAGATTTTGAAATCTACATTTTTATTTTCTACAATTGGATCAATTAGGAGTAAAACAAGTGATTGAAAGATATTGAATATTGTGAAAAATAAATGGGAGACTTTTTAAAAATTATCAATCATAAACCTACGGCTTCCAAATAGTATAAATCATTAGTTTTCTGTGTAGTGAGCCGGGAACCGGGTCCATAGGCCCAAGTAGTGATTTACCCTACATATTAAAAATATTTTTTTTCGGAAACTAGTTGTTGAGAACAGTTAAAGCTCAAATTTAACTTTAACTGTTTTCAACAACTAGTTTTCGAGAAATGAGGGTTTTAAAATAGGTGGACGAAAACTGGGGTGAGGACGATTTGTAGCTGTCTTAACCTAAGTAAATCACTTTAGCCACTCTATCATCACTTAATTATCACCAGAAGAACCAATATATACAATATTTGCTTCATATTTTACTAAATAAATCCGGGTCTTAAAAATAATTATCGTTTTTCGACGTTGGACAACGTCTTACCCGAAGGTACAGGGTGTCAAATCAGAATCTAAAATTGAGAACCATCACGAAATCATGTAAGATTTTGAACGATAATAGAGCCTTTATCTTTTTTTATTTTTTATTTTTTATTTTTATTTTATTTTTTATTTTTTTTTCAGCCTTTATCTTAACTTTCAATGGATTTTGGAGATTTATATATCAATCGACTGGGGCCCTCCTTTGCCGTGCGGTAAGACGCGCGGCTACAAAGCAAGACCATGCTGAGGGTGGCTATATTCGATTCCCGGTGCCGGTCTAGACAATCTTCGGTTGGGAAATTGTCTCGACTTCCCAGGGCATAAAGATATCATCGTGTTAGCCTCATGATATACGAATGCAAAAATGGTAACTTGGCCTAGAAACCTCGCAGTTAGTAACCGTGGTAGTGCTTAATGAACACTAATATGCGAGGCGGCTCTGTCCCAGTTTGGGGATGTAATGCGTATAAAAAGAAATCGATCGACTTGGAAACTCAATTTGAAACAAAATTTCATTGATTACGTCATATTGACATTATTAACGATGAACTATTGAAAATTTAAATGCTTGACTTATTCAGTAAAAATATCAGAACCAATCAATCCCGTTCATGCATTCCCAGCACGGACATCAGAATGATGTAAGTTACGGGCCCTCTGACCCACCGTTTTATTTTCTCTGGGTTTAAAAAGACTCATGTGCGTCAATTCGGTTCTAGGATCCACGGTGAGTGGTCACGGAGAGCGGATAGAACGATGGCGTTGGTAGCGGTCCCAGCATCGATGACGGTAGTTTCTGCAGAATGTAGCAGTTCAGCGGTAAACTATCGAGTGGCTATCATTTTCTTGCATGTTTCTGGATCTGGTTTGGTTGCAGTGGTTGGTCCGTAGCAGAATCAAAAGCGCGCGTTGGAGGGACATGCAAAATTTATTCGTCGGATGACATCAGTATCTATAATGTGTAATTTGATCTGTTTGGTTTTATTGCTGTTAGTAACTGAAAGGGCGCATTATGGAAAATAGAAGTGGAAAAAATACTCCCATCAAATATTGTGTTCAAATCTCCTCAATTGTGGCATCTTTTAATAATTGGAATTCAGTGGTGCAGTGCATCAGGGAAGAAGCTAATCAAGAAAGAAATCAAGTCATGGCCAGAGCCATTCTACTAGCAGCGATAGATCGGCGATAGCAACAGTCTACAGCAAGACCAGGGGAAATTCCAAGCCCTCTAGCTCAGTTCACCGGTTAACCGTTTCGGCTATGGGAAAGCTTGTGGCTTAAAGTTCACTTTTGGCGCCATCATGTGAAGTTCTATTTTCAATCTTGGTATCTATTTTCAATTCTTTTTGTAGATTTCATTTTTCATCAATTGTCAATTGATGTATTTGGTATAGTTGTGGTATTGGCAAATGCACAAAAGAAAATCATCTTCTTCGATAGGGTAACGGTACCAATAGTGGAGGTATTATTAGATCCACAAAAGAAAATATTTGTGAAATTTACTGCTTTATTATCTTAGTCAATAGATAAACTAATAAATTTGCTAACAAAAATGAGATAGATGTCATTTAACATCAACAATTACCAAATATTGCTTACACCATTATGGGTGCACTGTTCCTTTAGTGGCGGTAAAAATTAATTTTGGTTTTTATAGTGGTGCTATCCATTGGTTTCTTATGAGACTCGCCACTATTGGTACAGTTGCATCACTATTGGTACAGTTGCACCACTATAGGTGCAAGGGAGTCAATTTTGTTAAAGAAAATCATTGTTTTCAATAGTTTTCTAGTGATTCTTCCAGCAGTTCTGAGTCGAAGTGCGAGGTACGCCATCCTAGATCAGCTTTACTGACCCGCCTTGTGGCTCTGGTGGGGGTCTGGCTGACTATAAAACGTATTTCCTGAGGGTCACTAGCATTATACCCTTCGTAAACCCTCTATCCAAGGGAGTTTAGTCAGTATTACCGGCAGAGCATAAAATAATCACCTTCACGAAGCAACTTCGGGCCGAATATGGACAAACGTCGCATGACTATTCAAAACGTAAAATGACATACTCAGTTTTCTTTTTCACATATTCATTCATTTGATTGGTACTGAGAATGGTCACTGTGTTTAAAGAAAACATAATTAGCCTTGATTATGTTGCCTTTTGGCACTAAAATTGTCCCTCAGTTTAACGTCGGGGTCAGATTTATGTGGGTAATTGTTGAAATCATCATTTAAGTATTTAGTTCTACAGTAATTTATTAGTTTACGAAATTTAAATAAATATTCAGTGACTGATATTTGATTGGAAATTGTCAATGTTCAGCCGAATATGAATATGTACGAAGTGAGGGTGACAAAGAAGGCCGATGGGCTTCACCAAAAATATTCGATTATTTAGCCCTGATTACCGGTACGGTCGAGTTCGACACTCCAGCACACTTCCGTGTGATAGTTTGGCAACTACAATGCACGTGTGCTGGGTTAGTGTGTGAATGCATTCTCCCTTGTAAGAAAAAAAAACCTCTATTCAGGCTCCACCGTTCATCCCGCGCTGCAGAAGGTTACATCGATTCATGAGTCGCCATTCGGTCCTCTTAACGTTGACGCTAGGCCCTCGTTTATCAGGACTACGATCAGTATCGCTAGACTCTAGCAGGATATGACGTTACAGTTACAAAAGTAAACTCCATTTACCTTTGCTATAACAAAACCCTCATCATCAGGAGATGACACTATCTCCTGGATGGGGTACCTCCCACAAGTCCAGATTGTCACTATTCCGGACCAGTGTTGTAAAATGTCATTTGCATTCGTTTGTATAATTTTCCCAGAATTTTTTTCAGAAGTTAGCTATTGATTCTTGATGTATGACGAACTTATAGCGCTTGAATGTGGCTACAACTTTGTCCAACAAGACATTGCTGTAAATATGTAATCTGGGGCGTGGGAGGCAAAATGTCATTCAAATGACATTATGTCAAATGACACGTGACATTTTGGAGAGTTTTCACTCTCCAGCCTTATATGTTATATTTAGAGTAATGTACCCTTGACCAAAAATAAAGCCCTACTCAAGCTTTATAAGTACATCTAAAATTATGATGTGAATTTTACTTCTGAAGAAAGTTATTAACAAATTAGTCAAATGACATGCAGATGACATTTTACAAGCCTGTTCCGGACTTATCCGCAACCCAACTGCTATGTTTAGCAGGGATGCGGTACGGGTTGAACATCATGGCAACATCAGTCTTATTCTCGCGCACCGACTGTTGTAGCAGTAGTGGTTGAGATTTAGCTGAGCTACTTGCATGACCAAATTCGTCTGGAGGCCGGACAGGCCTGCACACCGGATGGGTGTTTGTTGTCTGTGTCAGGACCACAGATCAAACACCTCGGTGCGGCTTAGCAGGTGTGAGCCTTGTGACCTTCAGCTCCACACCTCCGGCAAACCCGACTCCGATCAGGACCTCTGCGGTCATATGACTTATGTCCGTAATCGAAGCACTTGAAGCAGGCCTGAGGTTGTTGGTTTGCGCTCACCAACATTTGAAAAGGGCGTAATAGTCAGCCCTCTGTATACCTCCCGTGAACATGAACAAGAGGTGAGAAAGAGCGATAATTTCACAGTGAACATCGTCGTGGTCTTTTAGACTTGTATGATCCCAAAGTCCCCTACATATAATTCAATACATTCAATGAAATATATGATTATTCGTTATTTTCATTATATCATTGGCAAATATAATTTAAATTAATAGTATTGTCAGTTTCGCTGGTAACAAATCGCGTCGATAACTTTTTATCTCTATGATGTCTCGACTGTTAAATATAAGTGATGGGATTCGGCTTTACAGTCTCAAAATTGTTCAAACAATAATGTTTTAACTGCCCGACGTTTCGGCTGTGTTTGGCAGCCTTCTTCTGGGGGAAACTGAAAGGGTTTTTTATTATTAGCGTCGGGCAGTTAAAACATTATTGTTTGAACAATTTTGAGACTGTAAAGCCGAATCCCATCACTAATTTTTTATGCACCTTTAAAATCGTCGCCAATATCTTTAATTATAATCTGTGTTAATGCAAAGCCAAATCATTAAAACATGCAAAAAAGTACTCAATTTCTGGAAATAATCTGATTATTGAAATCAAACAATTTTGTTCGCAGTTGATCTGACAGATCTTATGGCCATGTTTGCTAGCGACGATTTCAAATTGACGCGGCCGGAAAATTCAAATAAAATGCATTTTGACGTTTATTAAACACCAAAATCCCTGAAATTTCCAACTTTTTCCAGCAAAATATGTGTAGTGCCCTTCTGTCGATCCACAGTGAAGAAATAAACACAATTTTAGAGCAATGTCCTAAAGATAAAAAGACAAAAAATATGTAAACTCGTGATGTATGGGACATTGGGGCAAAACGAGCCTCATAACTACATACAGAAGTGTTCCACGTTCTTGATTCTTAAATTCTTCTTATTTTTTCCTCTTTTGAAAACGGATTACCTAGTGTGCAATGAAGGAAAAAATCATTTTTTTTTTGTGTATTTCTTACAACACCATCATTATTGTTCATTTATTATAATTTGTTCATTTGCTTCTTTATTGAGTCAATGATTTACTATTAGATTACTATTATTACTATTATTATTAGATTTTTGAGTGATTAGTTTTTTAATTTTTAATTTATTAATTTACTGTTCATAAAAACATAAATTTTCCATATAGATAGCAAATCATGTAAATATTGGACAGTTATGCTTGCAGCGGCAGTTTAGTAATTTATTAATTATGAATTGATTAATTTATCATTTTTTTTATTCATCAATTTATTAATTGATTATTTCATTGATTTATAAATTTATAAATTTGTTTATTTATCAATTTGGTAATTTAATAATTTATTAACATAAGTTTATAAACTTATTATGAATTTTTTTATTATTTTACTATTTTATTTTTGATTATTTTATTATATTTTTTTTTATTCAATAATTTATAAATTTATCCATTTCTGAATTTATTAATCTAAAAATTTATCCATTTATTAGTTTTTCAAATCAATAATTTTGTAATTTAATCGATTGTTCATTTTTTAATTTATCAACCCATTAATTTGAAGTAATTAATTATTAATTCTTTTGTTTATTCAAAGTCTCAGCTATATTAGTTATAAATGCTTGGTATACTTTTTCTGCTTTGCTACTGCTGAATCATTTGATATGCTTCTGATATGCTTGTGCATCGTCTCTGTCGTTCACGGTGAACAGATTTTCAGAATGGTTTTGGCATTCGAACGTGAACGAGCTCCGTGGATTTTTTTTTACCTGGTTTACCAGAGAAAGCTTCTCTCCTCTCTGATATATCCACCATATACGCCATATATCCACCACAGCAATACAGGGAGAATGAAGAATCTAATACTATCGACAGACATATGATTTCTGCACAATGATTTTCGTATCACGCTGTACGCGAACAGTGCCAAGATGACACACATCTTTTCTTTTCACCGTTGTATCTATTTGACAGCTTGTTTTGAAACTGATTCTACAGCTTTCCAAAACTATATTTTTCATCAAAATATATAGAAGTCATAAACTGTTACTATAGTTTTTATGAGTATTACACAATATTTATCCATATTTTTTAAATAAATTGTGAATTCGCGTTAGCAGTTCATGGATCGATATGAAAACGTCATAGTTTTCTAATTCTTCGTATAGATATTTTAGCAGAAATATGCGCAAGACAATTATTTCTGCGAACGTTAATCACTCTAATTTATGGTTTGGGATGATTTCAGTGCAAACGGCACTGATCGTTTAATTCATTCGAACATTTTGAAGGATAAAGCCAGCACCGTTCAATTGGGTAATAGATCCTGTAACAGGTTTATTCGGACACGGAACTCCGGGTTTTTCAAACACTTATTTATTTCGCGCTGACTATCGTTTATTTCTGCACTCCAGTTTTACCTCTACGACATCCTCCTCTCCTCTCCTCCCTCCCTCCCTCTCCAAATACTACAGATCCAATTTTGAATTTGTCCAAAACAACGGTATAAAACATTCTTCCCATCTAAAAAAGTAGATGCTGACTAATGGCAAATCAAAGAGCCCGCATCCTTCCCAATCCTTAGACCTCATTCCAATTAAAACCCATGGGATCCTTGCACAAAATGTTCGAAATCACACGATACAGAACTCAAACCATTGAATATCATGCAAAAGTGACGGTAGATCTTTCCCGGAAACAACCCAAGAACTGGCAAAATCAATGGGAAGACATGTTCAGAGCAAAGTTGTATCAAATAATGGGCTTACGAATAATTATTTTGCCAATGTTGTGAACAATATCATCCGGAATTGCAGAAAAACGAATTTTACTCAGTCAGCTTGCAAATGTTTGTTTTTATTTCATATGTCAAACGGCGTATTTGACATTTCAAAACAACAAATTATGTTCTGTTTCGTACAATACAACGGTCGCAAGGCAGGGTACGGAAATCATCGTGCTATCGTGATACCAGCGTGATTCTGGGTGACAGACATATGATTTTATGCTGTACAGTGATATTGGTATCATATATGTGTCACAAGTATAACAAGATGTGCAGATTGCCTCTCTGTCGTTAACATCCTGCCTGTCTGTCCTCTTGTTTTTTCGGTACACACATGCTCGTATGCTCTTTGCGTTATGACCATCCACGAGGTACAGATATTAATAATAATTATCATTCAGAATGGTTGTGATTAGGTATACCTATATGAGTTTATTCAATAAAGTTGTTTATTTGAAACAGTTTATGTGAGTAATTTACATAATTTGGATATTATGACTATCAACAAAATCTTAGCACAGCAAAAATTATTAAATACATATTAAGACTTTCAATAGTGAATACAACAATTAAATACGGTACGGATATACGATACGTGATCAATTGAATTTTATACACGAAAACTTGAGCAAAAATTGGGATTTTTTATTGGCGAACTGGTCAAATATTCGAACAAATGAATAATTAATTTAAAAAAAATGAGATGAAGAAAAGTATTAAACAAATGTAAGCCAAAAGAGAAAGTCAAAAATTATATCTAGCAAAAGTAAAAAAAAAATAACTCCTCATCAAATAAAACTTGCTACTACATGCCAAAATCAATCGTTCAAATGGGATAGAAGTCACTAGATAGAAAATTAGAAGAAATTACTTCTCTTTTCGTAAATTCGTATTTTCTTAACTATAATTGCATAATTGAACATTATTGTATTAATGTGTGGAACAGAATGAATCATGTGAATTACATGCTTTGTTGGTAGTTTTGCCAGAACTCCTTTGATGCGAACCAGTCGAAAGATAATATTTGGATTCAGGTTAATTGATCACCGGAACTTGTTAATTCAGCTTTGAACGGTGCAAAATGTATACATTTGGTAGCACAGTTGAAAATTTTCCATTCAGAAAACATTAAGTATATGTACCTACTGGCTTTTCATAAAAAAATTCCCGAACATTTAAACGAAGATATGGTTAAAATTAAACAACTTGATCAACATCGTTCCTTAGATTACCCACTCAAATAATTCATATACATATACCTATGCGACAATACGTTTCATTTTTATTTTCTTCGTTTACTACTGCACACTTACTTGCTGCCTGCATTCGTGGGCAATAATTCAACACTTCCAACTAGACTCGATTGTCCACGTAAAAGCTCATTAAATATATTTTTTTTACAAAATGGGATAACTTTTTTCACGGACGACAGAGGAGAATGAGAGCTTACTCAAAAGAAAATTTCCAAAGAAATTCGGTGAGTGATTTTTTATAGACGCGGGATATTACTGTATGTAGCTATTGAGCTCGTTTTACTCCAATGTCCCATAAATCAATGTTTTTTCATATGTTTCGTCCTTTTATCTTTAAAATATTGTACTAAAATTGTGTTTTCCTCTTAATTGTAGATCCTCAAAAAGCACTATACATATTTTGTTGGTAAAAGTTGAAAATTAAAGTGGTTTTGGGGTAAAATAATCATCAAAGCGCATTTATGTGAATTTATTTTTAATATAAAATAAGCTTCTGAGCTTGTTGACCTCAAAAACCCCCTCGAATCAATTTTTCAATGCAATATACGAGTATTTGTTATTTTCATAGTATAATTGACAAATTATCATTAAATTATTATTACTCCATCATCTATCAACTCACAATTGTTGAGTTATATAATTTCATAGAGGAATTTGGGCGAAAAGGCATGAGAAAAGAATATTCCCGATCTCATCCTATCTATTGTTACATTGACTCTCAAATAATATGATAACTCTTGTCTAGTTGTGCGATCGAGTATGGTTTGGAAATGTTCGGCATCGGCTCTATCAAGAAGTATTTAATATTCGTGTTTTATCCAATAAATCGCAAAACGAAACATTTGCGAAATATTTTACTTCATTAGTTATTGTTTCACAAACATTTATCAATATCTGTACAACATTTTTGGACAATAATATCAACAATTATCTGTAAATATTATTTATTTTTATAGAATACATGAAAAAATCACATAAAATGCACTTTGATTCCTATTTGACCCCTAAATCCCTTAAATTTCTAAACATTACCATATTTCTCGCTTAACTTTCCAGTAACATTTTTTTCATGATTTAATTTGAATAGCGCAATCAACAGAACAACTTGAAAGCTTTTGATTGCAATACTCAAATTAATTCATGAAAAAAATGTTACTTAGGTCCTTTTGAAAAGTTAAGCGAGATTTAGTGCACCTCTATGGATCCACAGTGAAGAGATGAACACAATTTTAGAGACATTTCTTAAAGATAAACTATAGAAAAAATTTGAAAACTCGTGATATATGGAACATTGGGGCAAAACATGCTCAATATCTACATACAGAAGTGTTCCACGTCCAATGAAACAGCACTCACTGAATTTTCTTGGAAAATTCTCTTTCGAATAAGCCCTTGATTTCTTTTGTAAATTGCTAGTAAAGAAAGTTAAAAAAAAATTCCTCCTTCGAAATCGGATTTTCCCATTGTACATATTGGCTCTACATTCCACTGAAACTTGGCTTACCTTCTAGAGTAATAATTTGAAAGCTGTCAGTGACAGCCTGTCACACACTATACACTGGAAGGGAGCCGATAATGTTTCCAACCGCAAACATTCTATGCCGGACCGTGAATCGATCTCGCCATTTGTGTTGGGAATCCTACGCCTTTGCTCGCAAGGCTAACTGGAGACCCGTATAAATTAATATAATTTAATAAAAATAAAACACCAACACCATGTATATAAATTAACTATTACATCAAATATAATTCATAAAATAAAAAAATAAATAAAATTATGAATAAATACAATGGTTTCTAGTTAGCCTTGTCAACAAAGGCGGAGTATTCTCGATTTTCATTGCGGTCTAAAAGAATTTTTTCGGGTTTTCGGCAATTTCGACTCACTGGCCATAGCGTATCTTTGTACTTGCAACATAAGACACATATCCATGCAATGGACGGGTACAGAATAGAAACATCAAATAATAACTGTGGAAATGTTAATGGAATATTGAGTAAAGAAGCAGGCCAAGATTCAGTGGTAATATAGAGCCATGGAAGAGGAAGAAGAAGAAGAAAAAGAATGAATTAATTTTTCTTATGAATGAAGTAATCTATCTATGAAAATATAAATTTTTCGATTGAATATACGAATGACTGAAGTATTAAAATAAAAAATATTTAAAAAGAAAATAGAAAATTACCAAATAATAAAAAAGAAAGACAATTCATTTATGAGAAACTACTGAGTTAGTTTCCTTCCGACCAAACCGAGTATTAAAATGAGCGACAGCGACACACAAAGCAGGAACCTATTCAACGAGAACATTAAACACTCTCGGTCGGTGCAAACTCTCAATCCAAATCAATCTATTCTCCTTGTATTTTTGAATTCACCACAGCTCCACGTTCATGTTCACCGTCGCGTTTACACTTGCGATGAGTTCACCGCAGATACGATTTCACGATGATTTCACAGGCATGACCGTGGAATGCTCATAAATCTGATATTATTGATGTTTTTCATGTTTTTATGCATCTCACTACTAAATGCAGCATCTGCCTTTTATTTGAACATGATTCCCTCACGATTTGAGTATGTATCAAGAAGTTATTATCGAAAAACAGTTTGTTCACGTTCACGTTCACGGGAGGTGTAAAATGCGCTTTAAGTATTAAGTATTATTTAAGTATTTGCCTCTAGGGGGAACCATATTATACAGTCTTACCCTACGTAACCTAAAGGGATATGCCAATTAGATTTATTGGATTTTATACTGCGAACAATCACACATTTTTATTGTCAGAATCCAAAGCTCATTAAAACACACATAACCTTTTATTCCAAGAATTTCCAAACACTAAATTTAGCTATTGGCGGATCCACAGTTTTTAAATTTATTTACGATTTAGAACTTTTGAAAATGTTCATGTACCACCGCTGTTGGTATGGTTACCATGTATTACTAATCAATTAATCCGTTAACGAAAAATTCATGACTGTACTGTTATTCTAAGCATATTTGTCATATGTTTGTTGTCTACCAATACTGCGGACAACAAAAACTATTGAAATATCGTAAATGTTCTGTAAAAATTAAAAACTCAGAAATTGAGGTCGAAGAAAAAAAATGTGTCGAAAATTTCATATCAGTGTTTCCAATAACAATAGTCTGATGGAAAAACCCTTAATTAAGCGACTGCTCTACTAATGCCCTGAGCCTAGACATAACTAAAAATCAACATGGGGCAATTAAGCGTCCAATGGCAGCGGATTCTGTTCAGTCGCACGCCACGAGGTCACTTATCTGTCGACGCGTGCCTGAACAGCACGCGTCGGATAGAAGATTGAACTCAATGCGGCTCATGTAGATTTTTCTTCCGCATTGATAAGGTTCGCAGATTTTTTGACCACAAATAGAACTGTGTATCCTGTTTCCATTTTAAGAATTTTACACACATGTAGGAAAGAAACTGGGATCCTCGGCTGGTTTCACCAAACAGAAACGATTATCATAGTTCAATCAGCAAAATAATATTGCTATCACTGGTTTTGAACAACTTTCGCTAGTAATGAGGAGTTAAAGTGAGGAAAGGTGTTAAAAGCATCACGAATATAGATATTATCACAATTTGAATTCTGGTAATTAACTAATTAAAGGAGTCAATTCAAAAGTAATTATGATTATACATTTGTTTGAAATTTGAATTAAAGTTCAGGTTCAGTGTAAATAATGATTCAGTCTGCCCCGTATTGCATCAACATCACGCGTAGACAAAGTAATCGTGACATTCAACGATTCTAATTCACAATTAATCTAACTATTCGATTCATTTTATGATTTAACATCGACACCATTTCCAAAGGGCCATCGTTATCAAACAGATGGTTCAGTAATCGCACAGCAGACAGCGTAACGGATTGACCCATAGCATTGCGGGGGTTAGCTCTGTTTACTCGCCATGGAGCGTAATGTGGCGTTATCGCCCGGCCCAGACGATGACTTCGTCGTGAAGGGCAGAAACTATCTCGAGCG
Organism: Armigeres subalbatus; assembly: GCF_024139115.2. NCBI lineage: Eukaryota > Metazoa > Arthropoda > Insecta > Diptera > Culicidae > Armigeres > Armigeres subalbatus. The sequence goes on from NC_085140.1 coordinate 122,784,227, forward strand.
AACGAAGGGGAGATTTCAAAACATTAAATTATAATAGTGTTTTCTTTATTAATAACTACTTTAATTAATGTACATTAAACGAGTTTGTCATATGCGGCAGACAGCTATTTACCTCTAGGGTTGGTGTCACTGATACCTAGAATTTCTGAGGACTGATCTCAACGGAGGTCGGTTTTCAAAGGGGTTGATTCTTGGCATTGGAGGGCTGTAGTTTGGTGTGGGAAGATCCGGCTCGTTGTTTGCGGATGATGGAGGGACAGCGGAGAAGGTCCTTAGACCGTTACTTGGACCAACATTACCGTTGGCAACGTTGAAGCTATTTCGGTAGTTTAGTTCTTGAGCGACCTTTGCGGCGGCGGCATCTCGCCGTACGACGGTATTCATATTAAAGTTCTTTGGTGGTGGAGGCGGTGGAATTGGCTTTGGTGGGTCTGGACGTATCTCTTCTCGTTCTACGGAGGGCTGTCTGGCAAGAGGCTCGAAGGTACGATTCACGGAGGTGCTCGGTTGAGGCGTAAATACTCTTGGTTGATTGGAGTACTCTTGCGGAGTTTGATGTTGGATTGGTCGTTCGACGATTGTTTCTGCTGGTTGTTCGGAGATACGATCCAATGGTCGACGGTAGTTGACCGAAGCATTATACGGGCGGCGATTATCATCTTGGTTCTGGCTTTGCGATTGACTGGAATTACTTTTGTTATTGAGTGTTGCTAAGAGCTTACAATTACTCAAGCTCACCCCATGTCATAAGCATCTATTGGAGCTCGCCGCGTTCCGCTGGTTTGTCCGACAAAAGCTGGGTTGATTGAACCGCTCTGAGGAAGAAGCCATTTGAACAACGAAAATGTATTAGTTAAACACAGCAAAACATCACACCAGTATAATTGTTGGTTAACAAAAAGCAGCAACCGCAGTCAACAGAATTGATTGATCGATTCGATGAGTGTTAGGTCGGTGCTACTGATTCCCTCAGTTCGCATCACTTGTAACACGTCACGTTCAGTTATCAATTCAAACTCGTTAACTGACAACCATTCTAGTTAATACCGTATCAAAACCACATATAACCCACCTTTCGTCGGAACTGATTGTAATCGTAGATGGTGAAGGTTTGCGTAAACAAGTACACAATCAACGTGATATTGGCGATCCAAATAATAAAACCACGGAATGCCATCACCAGCATAATCCCGGAAACCGTCGCTGACATCAAAAGTACCTGATCTGCCGAATCTGGAGCGGGATAGGGCCGTAGGAAAAGCGCATGCTAAAAACAAAAACATCATTTGCTACATACTCTCCGACTAGTACAAACCGTAATACGAACAATGATGGTGTCATAATCCACGGCGAATTGAATTCCTAGCGCCAAGTCCAGCACGCTGATTACCACCGTGATTGCGATCCAGATGTACAAGAAAATATTGATGTACCGGACGTACTTTTTTCGAGCATCTAAAAGTATTATACAAGCAGTGAGATTTCTTCAAAAGAATCTAATACTTTCAAACCTACTGGTGATCAGGAGAAGAGAGCTGATTGCCCAAAACATATGCAGAATGAGGTAGACCCAAACCCAGGCGTGCAGGTCTCCCGGTGAAAGTAGATTCAGCGCCCAGACGGCCGACATGTCTAGGAGAGGGAGTGTAATGCTGCATGTTCCTGAAATGAGAAAATAATGCGGCAATTGATCAAATTCAATTGGTACTATTTATTTTGAAAACTCATATGTGAATATGTACGTTATGTGGAAGATATTGATTTGAAAAAATGTATTGGAGGTAACCACTTTCCCTTCGATGGGACTCGAACCCATGACCCTACAGTACGCTAGACTGGTGCTTTAACCAACTAAGCTACGAAGGACCTCCGTCGGCCTTCGCAACCTAGCGGCTACTGAACGAGCTCGAGATTCCCAAATTGGACGCATAGTCAAATCACTCGCAATCCATTTATCAAGCCAATACTTCCACATGTGTATTGTACACGTCCACATTAGAGGAGCGTGAGTATTTAGAATGTCTGGCGGCTATACACATTCTTCATCAGCAACGGTACTGATCAAGTGAGGTTGTGTAAGCTATTTGCCAGTCGGTCGTCAAGCTCAGACCCGACCGCATTGCGTAGGCAAGAGCATTCATTCTAAATACTCACGCTCCTCTAATGTGGACGTGTACAATACACATGTGGAAGTATTGGCTTGATAAATGGATTGCGAGTGATTTGACTATGCGTCCAATTTGGGAATCTCGAGCTCGTTCAGTAGCCGCTAGGTTGCGAAGGCCGACGGAGGTCTTTCGTAGCTTAGTTGGTTAAAGCACCAGTCTAGCGTACTGTAGGGTCATGGGTTCGAGTCCCATCGAAGGGAAAGTGGTTACCTCCAATACATTTTTCAAATCAATATCTTCCACATAACGTACATATTCACATATGAGTTTTCATAACATTGTAAATTAACGTCCAAGTCGGGTGGTTTAATCCCCGGAAATAGGCAATTACCTTTGATTGAACTGAACTTGAGTTGCGTGCTCTTGCCTACGCAATGCGGTCGGGTCTGAGCTTGACGACCGACTGGCAAATAGCTTACACAACCTCACTTGATCAGTACCGTTGCTGATGAAGAATGTGTATAGCCGCCAGACATTCTAAATACTCACGCTCCTCTAATGTGGACGTGTACAATACACATGTGGAAGTATTGGCTTGATAAATGGATTGCGAGTGATTTGACTATGCGTCCAATTTGGGAATCTCGAGCTCGTTCAGTAGCCGCTAGGTTGCGAAGGCCGACGGAGGTCCTTCGTAGCTTAGTTGGTTAAAGCACCAGTCTAGCGTACTGTAGGGTCATGGGTTCGAGTCCCATCGAAGGGAAGTGGTTACCTCCAATACATTTTTCAAATCAATATCTTCCACATAACGTACATATTCACATATGAGTTTTCATAACATTGTAAATTAACGTCCAAGTCGGGTGGTTTAATCCCCGGAAATAGACAATTACCTTTGATTGAACTATTTATTTGGCGAATCGTAAATTCTCGATGTCTTTATTATATCTTGTTGTCATTATGTTTTCAAGATTCGCCAAAGGAAAATTTAATTAGATTTTAAATGTCTTATAATCAGGGATTGAATCCAAAAGAGAATGAAAAAATCTCTCGTTTATCATCTCTCTATATAGTAATACAGCACCAATTTCTTTTTCACTGCTGAAAAAATTACAAATATTTTATATTTTGTAATTACAATTAGATTTCCATGGCTTTGTTTTTGATGGGATAAATATCGGAGCCATGAGATGAATTCCAGGAACAGTTCCCCTAAATAATAAATGCATACACTTTTTGTTAAAAAAAAACTCATATGTTCGAGAAATAGAAGAAAAAAGTAAAGCAAACAGTGGGCTATCGTATGTTATACCATTAGTAAAGTAACGGAAACAATGTTTTATGTGTTAAAAAATTCTTGCCTGATATCCTTAGCAAGCATGCTGTTTTTTTTCAAATGAACTGTAAATTAATCAATCTTGTTTAACCCTTAAAAGGCCGGGACGCAATGCTTGTTTCAAATCAAGCTCAGGTCATCCTGCCCAGTTAAAAGAAATCAAATGAATTATTGGAAATTTTTCTGCGTGCCCCATGATGACATTCGAGAATGCGCGAAATGTTCTGAAGTTCGGCTCGTTAGACCTACGCAACAACAACCTCGAAAATGTTTTCGGCAGCTACCAAACCTTTTCCAACAGATCCTTAGATACCTGCCAAGAAACGTTATACCAATCTATCTGCATTTCAATAAACCGAAGGCCATCAAAAACGTTCTTGAGTTCAGGACGTCAGATCTACAATCAAGTAGAAGCGCAATGCTTGTTTCAAATCAAGCTCGTGTCATCTTGTCCAGATCAAAGAAATCAAATGACTTATTGGATTTTTTTCTGCGTGCCCAATAATGACAATCTAGAATGCGCGAAATGTTCTGAAATTCGGCTCGTAAGATCTACGCATCAATGGCCTTCAATATGTTCTCGGCAGCTATCAAACCCCTTCCCAACAGATCCTTTGGTACCTGCCAAGAAACGTTATAGCAATCTACCTGCATTTCGATACACTGAAGGCCGTCCAAAACGTCCTTGAGTTCAGGTCGTCAGATCCACAATCAAGTAGAAGCGCAATGCTTTTCTGCGTGTCCTACAATGACATTCTAGAATGCGCGAAATGTTCTGAAGTTCAGCTCGTAAGATCTACGCAACATTTTTTATTTATTACCAGACTAAGGCCGGAGTGGCCTGTGCAATACATAAAAGTCCTCTCCATTCAGCTCGGTCCATGGCTGCACTTCGCATACCACGCAGTCAGTCCGGGCTTCGTGCCCGGCCCACCGCAGTCTTCCGATTTTCGCGGTGGGAACGATGGATGGTTCTCCCAACAGCTGATGTAACTCGTGGTTCATTCACCTCCTCCACGTACCGTCCGCCATCTGCACCCCACCATAGATGGTACGCAGCACTTTCCTTTCGAAAACTCCCAGTTGGTCCTCCACGAGCATCGTCCAGGTCTCGTGTCCGTAGAGAACTACCGGTCCAATAAGGGTTTTGTAAATAGTCAGTTTGGTACGGCGATGAACTCTATTCGATCGGAGCGTTTTGCGGAGTCCAAAGTACGTACGTTATCGGCGGTCACCAGTGAACCCAAGTACACAAATTCTTCAACCACCTCGATTTCGTCACCACCGACTCGTTGTGGGTGGCTTACATTGACCTCTCTTGAGCCTTTTCCTATCATGTACTTCGTCTTCGACGTGTTGATGACTGGTCCAATCCGTTTAGCTACGCTTTTCAGTTTGATGTAGGCTTCCTTCATTTTCTCAAAGTTACGTGCCATGATATTAATGTCGTCGGCGAAAACAAATAACTGGACGGACTTCGTGAAAATCGTACCACTCGTGTCAATCCCTCCCCTTCGTATTACTCCCTCCGAAGCGATCTTGAATAGCAGACACGAAAGACCATCACTTTGTCGTAGCCTCCTGCGCGTTTCAGAGGAACTCGAGAATGCTCGTGAAACTCGAACTCCGCACATCACCCGATCCATCGTCGCTTTGATCAACCGTATCAGTTTATCCGGAAATCCGTTTTCGTGCATTAGCTGCCATAGCCCGATCGATTGTATCATATGAGGCTTTGATGTCGATAAATAGATGATGAGTGGGCACATTGTATTCGCGGCATTTCTGCAATACCTGACGTACGGCGAACACCTGGTCTGTCGTAGAGCGTTCACCCATAAATCCCGCCTGGTACTGCCCCACGAACTCTTTTGCAATTGGTGTTAGTCGGCGGCATAAAACTTGGGAGAGTACCTTGTAGGCGGCGTTTAGCAATGTGATTGCGCGGTAGTTGCTACAATCCAGCTTATCTCCCTTTTTGTAGATGGGACACACGACACCTTCCATCCCCTCCTGCGGCAGAACCTCATCCTCCCAAACCTTGGTAATCACCCAGTGCAGCGCTCTAGCCAGTGCCTCATCACCGTGTTTAAACAGCTCTCCTGGTAGTTGGTCAACTCCAGGGGTTTTGTTGTTTTTCAGCCGGCCGATCACCTCCTGGATTTCCTGGAGATCCGGAGCCGGTAAAATTATGTCCTGCGCGCGTTCTCCCAGGTCCATCACCATACCGCCATCTTCGTCTGCCACATCGCCATTCAGGTGTTCTTCGTAGTGCTGCCGCCACCTTTGGATCACCTCACGCTCGTTCGTAAGAAGGTTCCCGTTTATGTCCTTAAATCCAATTCCAATCGAATCCAAATTAAACTCCATCCAAATTCAATCAAAATCCAGTCCAAAGCCAATCCATAACCTATGCAAATCCAAGTCCAATTCAACGTCAATCCAAATCCATATTTAAATTCAAGTCCAATCGAAATCTCATTCCAATTTAATCCAAATCCAATTCAAATCAAATAAAAAAATAGTCCACATCAAATCCAAGTACAATTAAAATCCAACCCAAATCTAGCCAAATCCAATTAAATAAATAAAATCTGGCCATAGCCAATGAAATATACTCCAAAAGCCAATCAAATTTTAATCTATTGCAAATCCAATGCAAATTTAATCTGAAACTATTGTAAATCCAATTCGAGTTCAAATCCAATCTAAATTCAGATGTAATCTTTATTCCAATCCAAATTCAATCTGAATCCAAATCCAATTTAAATCCAATATAATCAGAATCCTATCCTAGTCCAATCCAAATTTAATCCAAATCCAGCCCGAATTAAATCCAATTCAAACATAGCCAAATCCAACTAAAAACTCATCCAATCCAAACTTAATCTGAATTTAATTCGAATCCAATTCAAATTTAGTACAAATCAAATCCAATCCAAATTCAAGTGCAATTCAAATCCAATCCAAATCTAGCCAAATCCAGTGAAATACTTTTCCAAATTTAATTCAAATCCAATCTAAATTTAATCTGAATCTATTGCAAATCCAATCCAATCCAAATCCAATTCACATTCATTACAAAAGCGATCCAAATTCAATCCAAATACAGTCCAATTCCAATCTAACACAATTCTAACCAATCCAATTATTCATTTAAATCATCCAATCCCAATTTAACCTGAATCTAATCATAATTCAATGCAAATCCAATTGAAATACCAAATCATATCCACATCCAATGGAAATTTCACCCCACTCCAATCCAAATTCAATTCAAACCAAATGTAGACAAATTAAATCACTTATTTAAATATAATCTTTATCCAATCCAAATTTAATCTGAATCTAATTCAAAGCCAATTTAATCCAAATCCTATCCAAATGTAATACAAATCCAGTCCGAATCAATTCCAATCAAAACCAAGCCAAATCCAAATAAATACTCATCCAGACCTAATCATAATCCAATCCAAATTTAATCTGAATCCAATCCATTTCAAATCCAATTTAATCCGTGTCCTATCCAAGCTAAACTTAATCGAAATTCAGACCGAATCAAATACAATCCAAATTCAAATGTAGTCCAAATCAAATCCAATCCAAATTCAAGTACAATTAAAATCCAATCCAAATCCAGCCAAATCCGCTGAAATACTTTTCCAAATTTAATTCAAATCCAATCCAAATTTAATCTGAATCTATTGCAAATCCAATTCAAATCCAATCCACATTCATTACAAATGAAATCTTAATTCAATCCAAATCCAATCTAACATAAATCTACCCAATTCAATTACTCATTTGAATCTGAGTTATCTTAAATCATCCAATCCAAATTTAACCTGAATCTAATCATAATTTAATGCACATCCAATCCAAATTCAATTCAAATCCAATCCACATTTAATCCAAATCCAATCCAAACCAAATGTAGCCAAATTAAATCACTTATTTAAATATAATCTTTATCCAATCCAAATTTAATCTGAATCCAATCCAATTCAAAGCCAATTTAATCCGAGTACAATCCAAATCCCATCCAAACTTAATCTAAATCCATTTCGAATCCAATTTAATCCAAATTCAATTCAAATTTAGTCCAAATCAAATTCAAGTACAACTCAAATCCAATCCAAATCTATCCAAATCGTCTGAAATACTTATTCAAATTTAATCTGAATCTATTGCAAATTCAATCCAAGTCCAATGAAAATCCAGTCCAAATACAATCCAAATCTCAATTCAAATCCAGATCCAATAGAAATATCATCCCAATTCAATACAAATCCAATCCCAATCCAGTTCAAGTCCAATGAACATCTCCAAATCCAATGTCCAATAACGAGATTTAAATTGAAAACCCATCTTTAAATACAATTTTGCTAGAATATATTTTCAAATTCAGTAGGGGTAATGACGGCTTTGGCAGGTTTTGTTCTATTATTGGCAGGGGTTTTTTTTATGACTGATTATGCTCAAATTTGGCCCAAACATTCTTTGCATATCAAAGAATATTGTGACCAAATTTCATAACATTCGGTCGACAAAACCCCCCTGCCAATAATAGAACAAAACCTGCCAAAGCCGTCTGTTCCCCTATCAAAATTTAATCTTTTTTTTTTTTTGAAAATTTTTGTCACCCGGCCACTGTTCCACTGCCCTTCCGTCAGGGAGCCTACCGGGGACGCTAGCATATTTCCTTTATTTGTCTCCATTTTACGATTATATTTACCTGATTGTTTTCCCTATAGGGGTCGTTCAATAATAATGTCACAGGTTTAAGGGGGGAGGGGGTCTGAGACTTTGTGACAGTACATATACAAGGTATACAAAAAAGCGTGACAGAAGGGGGGAGGGGGTCTAGAAATATCAAAAAGTAGTGGACATCATACTTGAATCGCCCCATATCACTTCTTCCGGGGAGCACTAGCAAGACCTACAGATACCTAAAAATAGTAATTCTACCGGCTGCGTCATTGTCGTGACCCGACCAAGGTTTCTATTACTCCAGTTTCAATATTGCCATCATCATTCCGGTCAGAAGAATATTTCTCTTATTATACACCATTATAATCCGTTTGCAATGAAAATTTTCTTATTTGGGTTATTCATTTGACCAATAGAGGTAATAAACTATAGAGGAAGATTGTCGCTGTCGTCACTGGCGAAACATCTTTTGCTGGCGAGAATAGGGCACTAAATGTCAACGAAGGAAAAATCAGTACGTTTTGACAGATAGGTACCCAACATGTTTGGAAACGATAACAAAGGGAACCGCAGCGACAATCGTCCTCTATAGTTTATTACCTCTATTATTTGACCACATTACTACAAAAAATTATGGCTTTGATCATGTTTTAAAAATAGGGCTTATAACGCTCTTCATTACAACCGTAGAGCGGCTAATAAGATCAATTGGAATCTGACGTTTGAAGCTTTTCCAGCTTATTTATTAGAGGATTATTGATAGCAATAAAATCGCCAATAAATCTGAGCAACTAGCCATGGTGACTGCTGTCATAAATCCGCTATAAGAATTAAGTTACTAAACAGAATCTGAGAAGCAGCAACTACCAACAAGCTATGACAAAGTGGTTCGTTTTCACTCAATTGCCATTGAGGACCATGGATTTTAAGCACAATTGTGCAAAACAAATTAAAATGCATTATCAGCACCAGTGTCCCCCGCAATCAGAGCTTTGTTAAAGAAAAATATCATAAAGTGTTTCCCCCCGACTTAGTTCTTTATCGTCACAGCTTACGAAAAACGTTTCTCGTGATATGCTGCATATCATGAGCGTATACAGAGATGGTAAGTGTGAAGTTTTTGTTTTCTCTCTGGATTCCATCCCTATCAACGGTGTATACCTACTTAATGTGGTTGTCCACATGTAGTTGGCACTAGTTTATGCGTTTTTTGTATGAGAGTAGCATTACTTAAATCCGTTACACAGATATTGGTTTTTGACTAATCACTAACTCTTAGATGGAAACAAGGTACTCTCCAACAGTCGAGATCTGTCCTTGCTACGTGTTTGCTTGAATGCTGAAAGAAGGTTAGTTGAACACCTACTGAAAGATGGAGAGAACTCTACGACCTCTCCTAGGTACCAAGAGATATGGAATTTAGACATGGTGATGCAATGTTTGTCGTGTGTAGAGTCGTTTGACTAACCGAGTTGACCAACTTGGTTAGTCAAACACCTATACACAAGGTCAAATGTTGCACTAACTTGTCTATTTTCCTGGTAGTGAAGTCAATGATTGACGGGAACATGCTGGACCGCGTGTATGGGGTATGAGGCAGAAGCGGTTGCATCTAGACCACCGAGCTTGTCAGACACAAGCTCATCCGTTGCACTCAATAACTCTTCCATTTCCAATTCACGTTCCAGCCAAATAAACTGTATAGTACCGTCTACCACGTGTTTCTGCCACAACGTGTGTTTTTGGTTTGATGTCTGCCTTCTGTCCAAAGTCCGACTTGAAAACTTCTCATATATTATTCAGCTACATGGTCGGCTTGGTCGCAGGTAAGATCTCAGATTTCTTTAGGGTAGATTGAATATTTGATATTTAACTCAATCTTTTCCCTCATCCTATTAATCGATGCAGACTAATAGCCAGCATATCCGAGACTGTTTTGATAAACCTAGAAGTCCTAGAACTCCTGCCGTGAAAGTAAACATATCACACGTGACACGTCCTCTGCCATTAATATTTTTTAACTATTTTCTACCTATACACAGGTAGAATTGTTATCTTATTAATCATCAATATATTTTAGACTTTCCTGCATCTTACTGGGAAATTCCAACAGTTTGTCCATGTCTAAGTGGGAGCCTTCGGTCTTATTTATATGAATTCCTCATAGCATCTACTCCTAAGGCATTTATGTATGATACCAAGAACATAAATTTCGAACGTATTTTATTCATTTGTCAGTAAGGTGTGACATTCCTCGATAAGCTACCAGATTTTCCTTATCAATCGTAAAATCACGATCCGCAATCGTTAGTTGACTAAAGATTTTTTTACGTACGCGCGAAAAGGGATTACTTCTGTTCCATTTGTTTTATCAGCAAGAGTGCCGAAAACTTTCAACATACACAAATGTGAGGCACATATTTCAAGGCACCGCTCTGAAGTCTCGCTTTTGATTCATCGCCAGGATGGATTTATTTCTTTATCATACACAAAAAAATGGATAATTTGTCTTACTCATAGAACTGTGAGTAATTGAAGGTTTTTTTTTCAAGCGAATGTAAAGGTAATTTGGAATAATTAATCACTCACCTTGGAAATACTGTCGGAAAAACGTTAGGGTTAGCAAAGAGCCCAAAGAGCTTGTCTGGTTGGAGAAATCCATATCGCAGTAGTACGCCACTATTCCGGTAATAGCAAATCCAATCCAAATGAAAGATTGAATCTAGGATCATAAAACGTTAGACATTCCATAACTTGGACGAAGAAAACCGCATCTACTCACGATTCCGAAAACACCCGCAAATATCGCGAATGCCCTGAACACTCCATAGTTTGGGAACACCATCGTGAACCAGCGATTTGGCAACTCAGCTTCCCAGGATAGTCGGTGCAGCGTTCCTTAAAACTACTTTATCGACAATGTTCTACGTTCAGTATGACTCGAGTGCGTAACCGAAGGGCTGCTGCATCGTCATCGAAACCACTGCAGAGCACGCATAGAATCGTTTGTGTTAATTTGGGGCGCGTAATTATCCGTTCCACAGCGAAATCGATACTGAACGATACGCTCTGGAACCGATTTTGGTGCGCCAAATTTGACCAGCAAGGCGGGGGGAGAATGGGGATAGAATACTCTCACTTTTAAAAATAGATAATGGATATGTTGCCAACGCATTTGAATAATGATAAGGAATAGATACAATGGATAGCAAACATGCAGAAAAAAAGAATGATCAATTTTTTTTTGCATTTGTTGTAATTTATTGTGAAGCAGTGCAGGATTATTATGATTTCTATACAAGTAATGGCCCGTAACGTCTATTCTCGCCCTACCTGGGAACCGAACTAATGGAAGCTTCTCCAAAACTACTAAAGTTACAACCGACGTCCTAACGAAATCTTTTATACCGGAGAAGTTTGTAAAGCAAAGAAATCCCTACGAGACAAACATTTTTTTAGAGTGAAAAGGTTAATCGGAACTATAAAATTTTAATATACATTGTACTTAAGCTCAACTTGAATATTAATAGTATGACTTTTGTTCATATAATGTAGAGTACACACGCTTAAACACGTTGGACCAACATTGAATCCGACCCCAAGAAAATGCTTCGATTGCCGCTTTGTTTGACCGTGTGTTAAGTTGTTGGAACAATCATTTGACAGTTGGTGGCTCGGTTGGAAAAAATCAAAGCGGTTTTATTTTGGTTTGAGCTGTCGGGGGCGGGAGTCAAGGTTCGCCGAACATGTTTGAGCGTTCGGAGTAAAGTTACACAAACCCCCATGTATTGTTTGATGGTTGGTGTTTAATTTGACGCTTCGGTCGTTCGTGTGTGATATTGTTGGTCGAATACATAGTGTTCGCGCTGCTGTGTAGAACAGAGTGGATTCTTGACTAAGCGAGAGGTTGAATCAATGTTGCTAAAACTGCTTGATAGGTGTGTACGCCGCATAAAGGTTTATTGATTGTGATCTCTTTCATACAACAAAGGGCAGTACGTTAAAGTGAGTTTGGGGCAAGTGTGCCATTCTAAGCGAAATTTTCTGTGGCTTTTGAAAAACTCCTTGTTAAAATTCTGATATCCCTTCAATAGCAATTTGAACATATATTTTCACTAGGGTCCCAAAAAAATGAATACAAAAAAGCGTTGTTTAAAAAGGTTATAAATAACGAGTTTTTTCAGGCTATAGGGCAGAGTACTACCCATATGAGGCTAGACGGCCACCTAGATTATATCAAAGAATTCAAAGAATTTTTTTTAGCATGTATGGCACTGGTACGAAACAACGCCTTGCTTCAAGCCTTTCGTCACTTGAGCTCTTGCAAAAAATGTATCGGTGAGCGAAAGTTCCGTTCGCTGACATGGTCAAGTAGGCCGTTGCCATGACACCATGTTATTCCCCCAAACTTTGTTATACCTTGCAACGCCATAATCCGTGACTTCTTGGTTTGTTTCTGGTTTATAAAAGAATAAATTAAGTAAAATACAACTTATCGTTCACCTGTCATAAGACGAGTTTATACAATCCCATTGAATTCCACCACTTAATTATATCTTGACAGATACGTATTTCGACCTCAAAAGTAAGGCCGTCTTCAGTGTCTCGTACTTGACTCGACTTAGTACGAGACACTGAAGACGGCCTTACTTTTGAGGTCGAAATACGTATCTGTCAAGATACAATTAAGTGGTGGAATTCAATGGGATTGTATAAACTCGTCTTATGACAGGTGAAAACATTCCACTAAAAAGCTCAAAATAATTTTCTTAACAACTTATCGTTGCAAAATGTTAAGTCTAGTAATATAGATTTTTATTGACAATCACTTTCATTGCCGTCAATTAAGTGTTTACAAAGCGTGATAACATCCTAGTTTATTATTTAAACCAAGTTTCAAACCAAGACTACGGTTAAATTTAACCAAAGCTGGAACATTTGTCGACCAGAATTTAATAAATAATAGTCGTGACTGTCTACACATATTATTGGGTGCCCATACTTGTATTCTCCTAATTCAGCCAATGAGAAGTCAAACGGTAATTCTTTTATAAACCTTTCCAAAATAAAGAAAAATAAAAAATAAAAACAGTTGATCAAATTCTTATAAAGTTTTTTAGAAGAATGTCCTGGATTGGTAATCCAGATGTTTAGTTTTCACTGTTCAACAACAACAAACTTGGCCTCTTGAAGCTTAACAGATATGCGTTTTCCAGTATAGCTAAAGTAGATCTCAACAGATATAAAGTTGTGGAATATGCAAGAATAGTTTTTTAAATAGATTAGTTGAATAAATGTAGTAACGGACTTATAAAAAATCACTCTAATTAAAAAAAACAGTTGAAACAGTCTAAACAGTTGAACAGATTCCAAGATTTTTTTAAAATTTTTTTCACGAAATTTCATTAAAATCCGGTTTTTACGTGTCATTCATTCAATACTTCAATAACACCTTCCTGATCTATTTTTTTTCAAAAATTCTTAAAGTAGAGGGGAAGACGGCTTTGGCAGGTTTTGTTCTATTATTGGCAGGGGGTTTTTGTCAACCAAATTTTATGAAATTTGGCCACAATATTCTTTGATATGCAAAGAATGTTGATGCCAAATTGGAGCCTAGTCAGTCATAAAAAAACCCCTGCCAAGAATATAACAAAGCCTGCCAAAGCCGTCATTCCCCCTATTTCCAGAATTATAAAACAAAACAAAAAACATTGACAAAAATCTCACAGAATATCAAGAATTAGTTTAAAAAATTAGGATTTTTTTATTTGGTAGGCTCAGTCATGTATGACGCTTTGCAGAGTCGCAGTTCTTTAGTATGAAAAAATTAGGATTATTAAACTCTCACAATGATTGAGATTACATATATTGTTTGTGGACCCTATAATATCCCCTGTAGAATATAATCCCCCACCAAAAATTACAATCCGATGCTGAAGATGACCAAAGTGTTAATTCCGGAGATGAAGATGCTGCCAATAAACCTAAAGCCATTAATAGACTCTCCACCGATGACTCTTTAGAGCATTCGACACAGCTAGTATATCAGATGATCTTGCCAAACATCTGCTGCAATCAATGGTATCCATATAAAAAAGTCCTCACCTACTGAATCCGGGTAGTAGTCGTTTTGCTTTGGGCTGCAAAATGGTGGGTTGACATCAAGGAAGGAGCGCCCAACAGAGCTCTGGTCCCCACAAGTCCCTATCTGACGCTTCCACGGGTCGTCCGATGACAAAAGACCGCCAGCTAAGGGTTGTGTACTTAGCTGGAAGTGCAGCCTGGGCACTGTTGTCCTTCTGGCATCAGCCAGAGTGAGAAGGTACGCCTTGAGCGTCTGTTCACCAGGAGGTGCGGCTCAAACAGCGTCTGCCTGGTACCCAGCGGCTGATTAACGAAATGCTGTATCGAGGTGGCAGCCTCACAAGCGACCCCGGTAAGGTAGCTTACTGAAGCCTCTCAAATACCACGAAAAATGGAGATAGAAGAAAAAGAGAACGTTATTTTTGGCAACCGACCCGGCAACGAAATAAGGACTATGATTGGAAACTCGGTACCTGGAATGTCAGGACCCTAAATGAACCTGAACGAGTGAGCCTTCTGGCTCGTGAACTGCAGAAAGTTGGAGTGAACGTGGCCGCTATTCAAGAAGTCCGATGGCCCAGATCCGGAGAACGTGAATTCCGAGCCGTGGACCCCACGACCAACACTGCATTCAAGTATAACATCTATCACAGCGGCGGTAAAAAAGCAGAGCATGGAGTTGGTTCCGTAGTGCTGGGCAAGCAGATGAAGCGAGTGATGCGGTGGAAACCCATTAGCGAACGAATCTGTGTGTTGAGGATACGGGGCAAATTCTTCAATTACAGCCTAACCAACGTTTACGCACCGACACACGATAAATCCGACGACGTGAAGGACACGTTTTATGAATGTCTTGATAAAGCCTATGGAGAGTGCCCAAAGCATGACGTGAAAATTGTTATCGGAGACGCTAACGCTCAGGTCGGTAGAGAGGACTTTTTCCGTCCCATAATCGGTATAATGGTGAAACTTGCAACCAGATAGACCATGTTCTGGTGGATGGGCGCCATTTCTCGGATGTTATCGATGTGCGGACATTCAGAGGTCCGAACATTGACTCTGATCACTACTTCGTTGTCAGTAAAATTCGATCACGGTTGTCAACTGTATCGAACGAAAGATCACAGCGAACGATGCGTTACAATATCCAGCGATTGTCGGCTGAAGGAGTATCGGCTGAGTACCACCAGAAGCTCGACGAACGGATAAGTGCAATCAATGTTAGCGACAACATCAACGATCTATGGGAGTCGATCCATGGAGCAGTGAGCACAACAGCACGAGAAGTGGTAGGCACTGCACAGAGGCGACCCAGGACGGGTTGGTTCGATGTGGAGTGTCAGAGAGTGACAGACGAGAAGAACGTTGCCAGAAGCCGGATGTTGGTGTAGGATACCCGATCGGATAGAGATCGGTACAAGGAAGCAAGAGCAGCCGAAAACGAACCCAGCGCAGGAAGAAAAAAGAGTACGAAGAACAAGTAATTAGTGAGGCGCAGGAAAAAATGGAGCAGAACGATATGCGGAGGTTTTATGAGTCTGTCAATGGCGTGCGGAGAAAGACAGCGCCATCTCCCGTCATGTGCAACGACCATCAAGGGAATTTGCTGACAGATAAAACTGAAGTGGCTGCCAGGTGGAAGCAACACTTCGAGACTTTGTTGAATGGAGGAAGTGACGGTGCATCGATGAACAGAATAAATATTAGCGGCAAGCTGTGGAGTCACCTACACTAGATGAGGTTAAAAAAGCTGTTAAAGAGCTGAAAAACAATAAGGCTGCGGGGAAGGACCAGCTCCCGGCTGAACTTCTCAAACACGGCAGTGAGCAGCTTTAAGAAGTTCTGCACCATATTATGTCGAAAATATGGGAAGACGAGTAAATGCCTGCTAGCTGGTTGGACGGCCTCATTTGCCCTCTATTTAAGAAAGGGCACAGACTGGAGTGCGCCAATTATCGAGGAATAACCCTCCTTAATTCGGCGTACAAAATTATGTCCCGTATTCTGTTCAACAGATTGATACCGCTTGAAGAGTCCTTCGTCGGCGAATACCAAGCAGGTTTTCGTGAGGGCCGGTCAACGACGGATCAAATGTTTACCCTGAGACAAATCCTTGATAAATTCCGGGAGTACAACTTGTTGACACATCATCTGTTTATTGATTTCAAGGCGGCGTACGTTTCAGTGAAACGGAATGATTTATGGCAAATTATGCTTGAACATGGTTTTCCGGCGAAACTGATACGGCTGATTCGTATAACGTTGGACGGATCGAAATAAAGTGTAAGGGTTACGGATGAAATATCGACGTCATTTGTTACCTTAGATGGATTAAAGCAGAGTGATGCACTTTCGAATGTCCTGTTCAATATAGCGCTCGATGGAGCGATTAGGAGAGCTGGTGTGCAAAGAAGCGGTACCATTATCACAAAATCGCATATGCTCCTGGGATTTGCGGACGATATCGATATTATCGGAATTGATCGCCGTGCCGTGGAAGCGGCTTTTGTGCCTTAAGAGGGAGACAGCGAGGATTGGACTCATGATCAATACCAGCAATACGAAGTACATGGTCGCTGACAATCAACGTGGGTTCATTAGTGGTGGTGGTAGCGAAATGGTGCTGGATGGTGAAAAATTTGAAGTGGTAGAAGAATTTGTGTATCTTGGAACATTAGTGACGTGCGATAATGATGTTACCCGCGAGGTGAAAAGGCGTATTGCAGCAAATCGGGCTTATTACGGACTTCGTAACCAGCTTAAGTCCCGCAGTCTGCAAACGAAAACAAAATTACACATGATTCTTCCGGTGGCTTTATACAGCCATGAGACAGGCTGATTGGAAAGCTTTCGGAGTTTTCGAGCGAAAGGTGTTGCGGACAATACTCGGCGGTAAACAGGAGAATAGTATCTGGCGGCGTCGCATGAATCACGAATTGTATCAGGTGTATAAAGGGCTGGATATTATTAAGCTTATACAACACGGCAGACTACGGTGGGCTGGTCACGTTGCTCGTATGCCGGAAGAACGTCAAGCGAAGATATTATTTAGTAGAGAACCCGGAAGAGGCCACAGGCTTCGTGGAAGGCCGCGTACACGATGGCGTTTTGCAGTTGAAGAGGACTTGAGGGCGCTCAATGTCCAGGGCGACTGGAAGCGATTGGCCCAGGATCGAGTCCAGTGGAGAAGGATACTCCATTCGGCGTAGGTTCATCGAAGAGCTGTAGCCCATCAAGTATCAAGTAAGTAGTAGTCGTTTTGACGTTGGACAACGTCTTACCCGAAGGTACTCGGTATCAAATTAGAATCTAAAATTGGGGACCGTCACGAAATTATGTAAGATTTTGAACGGTAATAGAGCTTTTATTTTTCAATGGATTTTGCAAATTCATACATCAATCGACTCAAAAACTTTCCAGCAATTTGTCAATTTCATTGAAACTTTTGATTATTTACGATTAACTATCGATTAACTATTGAAAATTTCAATGTTTGCCCTACCCAGTAATAATATAAGAACCAACCAATCCCGTTCATGCATTCCCAACACAAACATCAGAATGATGTATGTTACGAACCTTTTTGCCCTCCGTTCCATTTTTCTCTGTGTATAAAAAAAACATGCGCGTCACACGCTAAAAATGAACTACTCAAAATTGAGTCGAATCCGACTCATTTTCATTAAAAACGGGACAACTCAAAATTTGAGTAATATATACTACTTCAATAAAATAATGATTTCGCGAAAGTTAAGCTTGGCCTTCCATCAATTTTTAATACGACAGATGCGAATCAAGTTTATATATCTATCTAAGTGCATTTTACGACAAACAGACTCCTAGTTTAAGTGCAATCATCATTTTATTGAAGTAGTATTTTTTACTCAAATGTTGAGTTGTCCCGTTTTTAATGAAAATGAGTCGGATTCGACTCAATTTTGAGTAGTTCATTTTTAGCGTGCATTTCTGTTCGAGGATCCACGGTGAGTGGCGGAGTGCCGGCACGGAAAGCGGACAGAACGATGGCGTCGGTAACGGTCCCAGACAACGGTACACGGAGAAACACGTTTACTCATTAATGGGTACTTTTTCTTTTCTATCTCTTTCTCTCTGCTGAAAATTTTACCCATTTTGGGAGAATAAGTGGATCTACTCATTTAAATGAGTAAATCCACTTATTCTCCTAAAATGGGTGATTTTTTCAGCAGAGAGAAAGAGATAGCAGAGAAAAAGTACCCATTAATGAGTAAACGATTTTTACCGGGTAGTTTCTGCATCTGTAGCGGTTCAGCGCACTGTTGCAGAAAGCCTAACAAAAACTCAAAAAAAATTTCGTGATTTTCGTAAAGCCCATATTTTTTTAATTTAACATATTGAATATTGAATGAGCTAGTTCCAAAATGCTTTGATTGTAGCTTGTAAATTAAATTTTTGGTGTCTTGTTGAAGTTCATTCACTAAAGTGTCTCCCGAACAAATATTTATAGGAAAATGTAATTTGGCTAAACTTTTTTGGGAAAGATTTAATAAGAAGCATTAGGTATTAAAATCTATTTTTTGTCTATTTTCGGGTGGTTAGTGTGGTGAATTGCGCATAGCTGTGCCATAGCGGGAAATTGACTGGTGCAATGTTAGAATGAGGACGCTGTCTTTGTTCTAGATCCTAGGGCCTGGGCTTGCGGAAGCCCTTGGACAACATAACTAGACAACTAAAAAATTCAGTAAACACTATTTTATTCAATTTTTGGTAAAGTGCTATGAAAGACATAATTAGTAAATAATGCTCAAGGAAATGTTGATGGGAACGTGGGGTAAAATCGGCAAGACCTCAATTTACAACATTGTGCTGTAGATAGAGTAAGTGAGCTACACGATTTTTGACATAATTTGAGAACAAATATGTCATGTTTTGTCGATTATTTGTAACTTCGAACTTGGCGAATTACATAATAAATAAGGGGAATTGGGGTAAAACAATGTATTGCATCTTCGTGCAGTGAACTTAACCACCTTTCCACGATTCTCCAGAAAATTCTACGATTTGTGACAAAATGTCAGCGCATTCCGCCCGTACCGAACCCAGATATTGAATTTATTCGCGTTATAAACATTTTTTCTCCCATTAGTGGTTGAGCTAATTACTAATAAAAACTAATTACGTCCTTCAAAATTATTATTGCATTATTTACGGTGATTTATTCCCATCCCGTTTTAGATATAGATCAATTATGTGTTTTCTGTCTACGCATGGTTGTTTTTCGTCCGAAACCAGACTGAAACGCCAAATAAGTCACAAATATTATTATTCACACGAAAAACAAATTTAAAATTCGAGTCCGTAAATTCATGCGGTTCGCATGTCAAGTAAGCAGCATCTTGCTGCAAACAGTTATGTTTTCTAACATTTTATTCTTTCCCATTTGATGAGATGTTTGCTCACAAATAAGTAAAATGCTTTGAATTTCTTTTGACATTTCTTCGAAGCCCAAATTCGAACAACACTATTTTACTCAAAATTGGGTAAACTTATTATTACACAATGGATTGAGCAGAATAGCCTCAAACGCCTACACTCAGAAATAAAGTTAAACTAGTTTAGATTAAATCTTAAACTTGTAGGCAATAAACGATATTGAAACGAATCTAGTATATGAAAGTATACTATTGATGTTTTTAATTTAACCTATCTCAGGATATCTCAATGATATATTTTAATTGATTACTCGAGCAGCCGTACTTCAAGTCCAAGCACTCGACACCACATTCTCGCAGTCTTTTCAGAAAAACGTGCAGTCAAGTTTGCATCCCCATCACTCTGTAAGTGCAATAAAAATATTGATATTATTTAAAATACAGCTAGGAAGTTACTTATAAATAATACCTATCGAAATCGATTAAATAAATCTGTTCAAGTTTTAGGACAAAGTGAGCAAAAATTTCGATGCTGTCATGTTGATTTCGGCGGATTTGATCGAGGCATCTGAACATCCCCTCAGCGGGAAGGATGTAAGTTGTAATATTATATGAACCAGAAACTATAAAAATGATTGAATCTCCTTATTTTAGGACACTATAAAATGAGCTACAAGAAGCCTACAATACCATGTATCAGACAGGCGAAACTTCTGCCTCCTTCAACTGCTTCAACGCCACACACATCCTGGACAGACCAAGTACCATTATCCGAACGTTTGCGGTGGTGGCCGTTCTCATGTGATACCCGACATTTCCTGATCCTGAACAAAACAGGCTTCCTTCCCAGTGGTATATGCAGATCATCAAGAGAAAATTATTCCTACGGATGGCCACCCTGAGAGTTCAAATTTGTGGTTACCAATTTAAAAGCCGTTAAAAGCCGATTGTTTGTTCGCGATTATTAATCAGATAAATACTGCTCAACAAAAGAACAGTGCATACGTATAAATATTATTCTATCGGAAAATAAAATGTTTCTTTGTATTTATTTACACCCGACAATTTTTTGTACATATTTGATCATTAATCATTACGAATTGTAAACACTGATGCAGAATCCACCTACGATCAATTCAATCTCCCGACAAAATAAACTATCCATTATAAAGTCACACTAAATTAAAGCCATATAAATCGAAGTTATACTAAGGCGGTATAGTTGCCACTTAATCGAATATGGGGTCAACCAGGAGAGTATCGGTTTAGCGTAACATTTATTCTATTTAGAATTTATTTTTTCCAGAGTGATAGAACTGATTAACTTAATTGTCACCTGCTTTACGGAGATGGCAACCCGACTAGAAGAGCATAACAAAAACTGAATACAATTTTACCACAACATATTTATAACTTTTTTTCATCTTTTTTATTGAGATTTCCAGTCGTTGCCTGGTTCATCTTCCTGTTTATAACTTGTTTAGATAGCATTTTGTTCTTAGCAACCATTATCCTTCAAATGATATAACAAGACTTTATCATAATATGATTTAAAAAATACCTAACGCCGAATTACTCAAAAGTAGGCAATTCATGTATCAAAGACTTCCAGACATAGGTATCACAACGTTGATATAATTTTAAATGGTTGCCTAATTTTCAATGGGCTTAGTTTTATGTTCTTGAAACATAATCCCGTTCAGACAAAAACAAAAATTTCTGATTGTTATTCATAATACGGACATCTGTAAACATCTATAACAATTGCCAACAATACACTTTATATCAGATTCTGTTATAAATTAGTTATCCAAAATTTTATGCTATTTTTGTGATGCAAATTGAAACATCTGAAAGCTTTTTGTTATAACTAGAGTTATTTTTGATGTAAATTTAGTTGTTTTAACAACATCCTGCACCAAGTTTATAACAAATATTGTTATAGAAATTTAGTAGAACATGGTTATTGTCGGCGTTAGCGGTACTCCAGTAAACCTTCTCGCATGGTTCTGGATCTGGTTTACTAGCAGTTAATTGGGAAGGCGCATTATTGAAAATAAATCGCTTCTTTTCAGGACCTCAATTTTTTAGAAGAAAAGTTTGAGCCGAAATAAATATTCATCACAGTGCAAAACATCATCGCTTGGCGGGGCCCTCCTTAGCCGTGCGGTAAGACGCGCGGCTACAAAGCAAGACCATGCTGAGGGTGGCTGGGTTCGATTCCCGGTGCCGGTCTAGGCAATTTTCGGATTGGAAATTGTCTCGACTTCCCTGGGCATAAAAGTATCATCGTGCTAGCCTCATGATATACGAATGCAAAAATGGTAACCTGGCTTAGAAACCTCGCAGTTAATAACTGTGGAAGTGCTTAATGAACACTAAAGAGCCCCGCACATAGCATACGTTTGCGTTGCGTTTGACACATTTCCCATGGGAAAACTGTCAAACGCAACGCAAACGTATCCTATGTGCGGGGCCCTTAAGCTGCGAGGCGGCTCTGCCCCAGTGTGGGGATGTAATGCCAATAAGAAGAAGAAGAAGAAGAAGATCATCGCTTGGCGACAGCTAGAGATGTCGTAAAATCCCGACTAATCGTTTAGTAACTAAACATAGCTACAGCCACTTGATTGTGACTGAATCTCGTCACGTATGAGTTGCAGTAACCTAAGTGGAATATGCGTGCTGCTAGGGTGGCGACTGCTAGCAGAAAGTTGCCGTTCGTAGCAGACTCAAAAGCGCGCGTCGGAGGAAGATGCAAAAAACACCTCAATCGGATTGACAGATTTGAAACTTTCCTGATATCGAATTCACAGATAGCTGCACTCCCATTACTTATGTTTTCTGGTTTCCGGATGGCATCGATTACTCCACAGTTCCAACCACTTATAACCAGTAAAACAAAGGGCTAAACAAGTAGATGAATATTGCATGATTCATTAGAAATATCATATATGTTAGAAATATCATATATGTTATGTTGAGTCCAAACACGTCTTTATTTTCGAAAACAGTGCGTCCTGTGTACATACGGAGAATCTCAATTTACTCATTAATGGGGACTTTGCTAGCTAGGGGACGTGCTAGCTCTTTCTCTCTGCAGAAAAATTAACCCATTTTTGAACTTCGGCGGCATAACTAATTAATGGGTTACGCGGCCGAACTTCAAAAACCCAGATTCGTTTATCAAGCTCCAAAATATGGTTCACCAACTTCTCCTCCTCTAGCATCTTATGTTACATTTGTTGCACCGCAGGCGTCTATGAAATCGATGAATAGATGATGTGTGAGAATACCTGATCCGTGGAAGAGCGTTCGCGCATGAATCCCGCATGGAACTGTCCCACGAACTCCCTTGTAAGTGGTGCTAGTCGCCGTAAAGTACCTTGATAGCGGAGTTCAGCAATGTGATAACGCGGTAGTTGCTACAATCCAGCTTGTTACCCTTGTTGAACCCTGTTGTTTTTCAGCTGACCAATCTCCTCCTATATGCCTGTCAAACCCCATCATACCTTAGGAAAGTTCCACAACTTTAGTTGCCCCATTTTAAAAAAATTTGTTTGCTCTAGCTGTTGGTCATTCTAAAGCGTTCCACACCTTTCTCCCCTAATGACAATATACGCCAAATCATGACGAGGTATTGACAACACACATCATGGCCAAGCAGGTGAAGCATCTTATCTACCGGCAACACCCTTCAGCACACAACCTTCCGAATATATCCACCCACTTTGGCACCGCACCCCGCGAGTACACTCTAGGAAGGGCAAAGGGGTAAATTTGTGTGATTTCCACCGCTGCCTGTGCTGCTACTGCCAACTGATAAGAACGTACCCATAAAAAGATTCCTCCTTTCTGGTATCCAAGTTTTATCAATAGAGTCGAAGTCTTAATTAGTTGACACCGACTCGGCATCGTCACATTTTCATCCGAACTGGGACGGTAAAATTCCCCTCTATTTGGGGTTCATTCGACTTGATTTCTCACAGGAGACCATACGAAAGATGAATCGATGGGTGATTTACGTTTCGTTCACGGTTTTAAAAACAAATTGCCACCGATAACGTTTATCTTTCGGGCAATTTCGCGACTGCTATAAATATATTAAAGCATTGATTGAATGATTGATATCCCTAACGGAGATTACGGTTTTTCTTAGAAGTAAAATGGAACTTACTTTCAAGGGGTAAGTGCGTTAGGCATAATGGAAGTCAGGTATAATCATATCTTCTATATATCAAAGGATGGAGCCCTCCTTAGCCGTGCGGTAAGACGCGCGGCTACAAAGCAAGACCATGCTGAGGGTGGCTGGGTTCGATTCCCGGTGCCGGTCTAGGCAATTTTCGGATTGGAAATTGTCTCGACTTCCCTGGGCATAAAAGTATCATCGTGTTAGCCTCATGATATACGAATGCAAAAATGGTAACCTGGTTTAGAAACCTCGCAGTTAATAATTGTGGAAGTCCTTAATGAACACTAAGCTGCGAGGCGGCTCTGTCCCAGTGTGGGGATGTAATGTTCTCAGGAACATTGTATGCTTAATGTCCATTATGCCTAACGTACTTTCGCCTAATCTATTTATACCTAACGGCGTATACCCTTTTTAGGTAGGGTCGATATACCAGTTGTGGTTAGAGCAAAAATTATCGCACTAAATTGTTACAATCTGTCTAATTACATACCAAACCACCACAGAACATGTTCAGATCAGTGGATCGTATTCGTTTCATACGGTTACATCTTTCTTTAATCTCCTCTTCAATGAATAGAACATAATTCCAAAAATATTATACAATCAAGCCATGTGGGGAATTTCAAATTCACCACAAGGTTTTCTACTGCTATTATCAAAAGTTCAAATCTTCGTACATTGCTGAAATAAAAGTCGACTGTTTAGCATAAGTAAATAAGTAAGTAAATCACAAGAAAAAGCACATCGTTTCCAAGATGGCCGATTTGTGTCTTTGTTGTATAACCACCAATGGGAAGGATTTAAATGTTATTCAGAGGTCCATCTGATCATCGTGTATATTTACTAGAAACTGAAATTTAATCTAAAATTGTCTATAGAGTTTTTCCAAGGAATGCAGAAGTTTTCAAAATATTATGGTATTTCGAGAAATATTTTTCCTGTGAACTCTATGCCATTTAACCCTTTATAAGGCAGTGGCAACTATATTGCCACCAACAATTTTTTTTCTATTTATTAACAAGAGCTCTACTTATTATTTCCCATGTAGTGGCTTTATTTGCTTCCTAGTAACACCCCAGATGAATTTGAACCATAAAAATTTAAATGTCAATTTGAGAACAGTTTTTTTACGAACAGATCGTAAGTTTCGAGTGGAAGAAGGATTTTCAGTTATAAATCGTTAAAAAAACGACAAAGATATATTTTTCTCGTTGGTATTAATTATTTTGAATCTCCTGTGTTAGATTATTACGTGATTAGCGTGAAACAAGTCTTTGCCTTTCTGTATATTTGGTTTTTGGATTTTTGACGAAATTGTGTTTTTTTTCCAAGGGTCCCCCCCTTAGGAACAAAAGCGCAAAAAAAATGTTTTCACTTATAATGCGTTTTCCGACTAGGACTCTTCACCAAAAAATGTAACGTGGCTTAATTTGACTGGTTTTACGTAAAACCTAAGATTTAAAAATCTTTTATTTATTTTTGTTGTTGCCTGTTTTCCCGCTTGACGGGCAGTGGCAACTATATTGCCACCAATTTTTCAATGTTTCTGAACTGTTTAATGTATAACAAACATACATTTGAGTTTAATACCATGTCAACATTGTGTCCTATTGTTGTTTTTGGTAATTTATTGTTTATATTCGCCTGACTTATAAAGGGTTAAAAGAATTGGCGGGACTGCAGATTTCTGTGATCTTTGTAAACCGCAACCACTACTTTTGCGAACAGTTTCTATGTATCGCAATCCACACTAGCATGTAAAAAGATATTGTAAGCGCCCAGATACCATACAACACCGGTACTTACTTACTTATACACCCCGAGTGGTGCAAAGGGCCGACTAGAAAAAGCTCCATCCTGAGCGATGTCCAGCTATCGCCTTGATCTGTTGCCAAGCTAGATTTTGGTCGACTTCTTTTATTTCTTTATTGAGGTAACGCTGTCATGTACATCTAGTCTACC
The DNA here is from genome assembly GCF_024139115.2 of Armigeres subalbatus. Classification (NCBI taxonomy): domain Eukaryota; kingdom Metazoa; phylum Arthropoda; class Insecta; order Diptera; family Culicidae; genus Armigeres; species Armigeres subalbatus. The sequence continues at coordinate 122,810,027 of NC_085140.1, forward strand.
TCAGCTGCGATGTCCAGCTGGGTTCCAGTCTAATGCTTGATTACAGATTTGGTTTCCGCCCCTACGTAAGGTGTAGCCGATCCAGCTCCACTTCCGTTCCCGAATTTCAGTTGCTATAGGACTCTGGTGATAATGACGATGGGGCATGCGGTGTATGCGATCCAGTTGTTAGGCGACCAGGCACGAATTATGTACCGCAGGCATCGGTTGATGAATACCTGCAGCCGTTGATTGTTCTCCACTGATACACACCATGTTTCGCTAGCGTATTGCAGCACAGATTTCACGTTAGATTTTTAGACACTTGAATTTTGGTGCGTCAGTTGCATCGCTAAAATTTATTTTCAAACGTAACATAGCTAATATGTACAGTTGCACAAAATAAGCCATGGTTTCTATTTCGTGATTGGCAAGAGCTAGTTCTGCTCAGTAAAGTTAGGAACATTCACCACGTCCATATGGGCAACGGGAATGGGAACTTCGTGTGACAAACCAGGCGCTAATTTTGAGTATGTTTTTAAGTATTTTAATTTCCGGAGTACAACTTGCAGATTCACCATCTGTTCATTGATTTCAAAGCACCGTACGATTCAGTGAAAAGAAATAAACTGTGGCAAATCACGTACGAACATGGTTTTCCGAAACTTATTACACTGATACGTGCAACGCTTGATTGCTCGAAATCAAGTATTCGGATTGCAGACGAAGCGTCAACCTCGTTTATGACCTCAGATCAGATGTGACTCCTTTCGAATTTATTGATCAACATTGCACTCGAGGAACGGTACTATTACCCCACGGTCGCATATGTCTCAGGGCTTTACAGTCGATATCGACCTTATTGGAATCGATCGCAGAGCAGAAGTGGAGGCTATTGTCCCATTGAAGAGGGAGACGGCTAGAATAGGATTAACCATTAACTCTACAAAGACAAAGTACATGGTGACAGGTAGAGATAGAGTAAGACCTAGTGGTGTTGGTGCTAAGGTATTGCTTAATGGGGATGTGTTTGAAGTTGTTGAACAATTTGTTTACCTTGAAACGCTTGTGATATGTGACAATGAGGTTTCCCGCGAAGCATTGCTGCTGCGAATAGGGCATTCTACAGATAACGTAGCCAGCGTAAGTCCCGCAACATGGAGATGGAAACAAAATTCGCTTTGTATAAAGCTTTGATTATACCAGTGGCCCTTTACGGATATGAAGCGTGGACGTTAGAAGAAGTGGACCGGAGAGCTTTCTGAGTTTTTTTTAAAGACCACCAAATCACCGTCTTCAACCAGAGGTCGCACAGACGGAACACTTAACATCTAGCATGAGACAACGGACAGGACATTTTACACAACACTCAGTGGACCCTCCTTAGCCGTGCGGTAAGATGCGCGGCTACAAAGCAAGACCATGCTGAGGGTGGCTGGGTTCGATTCCCGGTGCCGGTCTAGACAATTTTCGGATTGGAAATTGTCTCGACTTCCCTGGGCATAAAAGTATCATCGTGTTAGCCCTCATGATATACGAATGCAGAAATGGTAACCTTGGCTTAGAAACCTCGCAGTTAATAACTGTGGAAGTGCTTAAAGAACACTAAGCTGCGAGGCGGCAATGTCCCAGTGGGGGATGTAATGCCAACGAAGAAGACTCAGTGGACCAGTGGAGAACTTTTCGCATTACGAAAAAAATTCACCATACCGGGGTGGGGATCGAACCCACACTCCACAGCACATGCGTCTATAGACCATTGACGTCGCCAACCTCACGGTCAAGAAGCCCACGAGAGAAAAGTGGTGCGTACAATATTGTTGCGCTTTTCTCGAACGCTCAGCTCTTCGCGGTGGTAACGCACAAGCAAAGATTGCGCAGCAGCGCGTTCAAAAGCTTTTCCACAGGGTGTGAGTCTGCGTTGTTGAATTTAACAAGCCTCCAAATAGGGTGGCCATAATTATAAACTTATTATAAACCAAATAAAAAAGGAAATAAAGATATAAAAAACACTATAGGTCTCCGAGCCTCCTATAAAAAGTTTGTTTTTTGAGTGAACATATAGTCTTTACGTATACTTTGTATACGAGAAAGCCAAAAAAAATTAGTAGCCTCGAAGTTATTATTATTGTCTTTATTAAAGAGATTTGCAGTACATAGTACTGGGCAATAATACTTTCGTGATGATGATTTTGATTGCATTTTGTTCTAAGTGAGACGTCTGTTTCTCTGTGCCACGGAGATGGATGTTTAGGAAGGTATTCGTTGGGTCAAGATTTTCCTGAAGCTGGCAGCTGATAAACCTTACTCCGTAGCACGTAGGTGTTTACCCGGCGTTACAGGAAAAATGCTTCTAGCCTCATAAGTTTGTGAATGAAAAACAATAATGTTCATAGAAAGCTTCTCTAGGCATAAAAAAGACTAGCCAAAACCGGGTCTGGTCTTGAAGCCAGCGACCTTCAGCTTGAGTTGCTTTGTAGCAATGCATATGTTTGCAACGCCACACCGCAGTATTATAATTTCTGTATCTCAATTGAATTCTCAAGATTGCCAATTACCAAAGTTCTATCAAAAACATTATCACATTTCTGAGTAAAAGAAATCAAAAATCAAATTTTCAAAGACAGTCTTTTCCTGGAATTTGTATTAGGATTCCAAAGTTTCACTCAGAATCCCATATTCTCAAAATATTCTCTGAAACTAATAAAAAAAATGAATTTAGAAACGCTGTCAGAGCTCTGAGAGTTCTTTTACTTCTTTATTAGCATTACAATATTGACTGCGATGTATCAAAGCCATGTTAATACTTTCACACTACTTACATGAGTACATTTTACGCCCTAGACTGGATTAGAAATCCAATCTAAGTCTCTTCACCATAGTCATGCACCAATATATTGAAGTTTCAGGAAATATTTCATTTTTAGAACACATCAAACATCTTCCTTTTTTACCCTTTCTTTGGAAGTTTCTATAATTTCAATTTGTTTTCGTAAGGCATTTGTGCTACGATTGAACTCATTCGGGATTAGGAAATTATATCGAAAGATTTTGAAGCTGGCTCACTTTAATACGAAAATTTTAAGTGTTACCTAGGTTAAAAATTGCTAAGACAAAGTACGTTAATCATCGATGTTTTGTCAGAAGCTACAATTTTTTTTGAAATTTTTTATCAATTTGAATTGTCTGTTTTGCTAGAAGCCATGTGAAAAGGGATTACTCATTTTTACATGTGAGCTTCCAGAAAAAAAAAATCAAAGAAAAACTAGGGGGTACCTCTAGTCTAGGGGGTACCTCCAGATTTGAAGAGGTACCATTCAAGAAAAAGGTTGATGATGATAATGTCAAGCAAGGAAAGATTATACGTCGCATAAAATTGAGTCTAATAATTATTGTATAAAAGATGTTTAATATGTACACTTGCCAACACATACGCACACACACAAACGGACAGACTTTGGTCAGTTTGTCGAGTTGAATCGATTGGTATATAATATTATGTCACTTCGAGCCTTATATTTATCAACAGTTTTGGAGTGATCATACAGCCTCAACGTGCACTAATTGTACGAGAAAGGCAGACAGATCTCTTTATGATTTCGAAAGTGTTTGTGTTTCAACCTAGTCCAAAATAGAAATTCACATAATGCGATAAGCTTCACGGCAAATTTTTAGCTAAATCGGACGAAATTTCGAGGCCTTCTATCAGTTTTAAACTTTATTTTTAATGGCCTGAGAACCACAAAAACGAAAGATAGAAGCATTTTAATTTTTTGTTGCAACCCGCAGATGACAACGTATTGGAGCCAAAGTGTCTACCAAAGGAGCTCTTCCCCATGAGTTAACGTGGGACTGGAATCTGTATAGCACCGAAATCCGTCCACCCCATGGTATATAATTGAATCAACGTTATTATATTTTACAATAATTCCAGTTGAAAATCGAAGTAAGTTCTCGCGACAATCGAGTTTTCTCTCATTTCCTGTTGTCGCAACTGCACCGCGTATAGTGCGCATGATGGCGCACGGCTATGGCATAAATTCGCACCACTCGCAATACTCGATCGACAATGTTTCTATGGATTATCATACTTCCAAATTATATTTTCTAGAAAGTGTTCACAAATACTCTAGTGCTCTAAAGTGTATGGTTTTCGGTGCACTACGGTAATGGCAATAAAGATTAAGAAATATATGGGTGGCTTGCTTTCCATGTTGTGATTAATAATTATCATGCATTATTGAGAGGCAATGCTACCATTTTTCGCAACCATTTCAACCTCGATTCAAATGATTGCAATTAATGCAAAGCTTTATTTTTTCATTATTTGAGTATATAACCAAAATGTGTGGAAAATTGATAGGAATTTGGAGCTAATTTTACCCCAACAGCATATGATTAAAATATGTCAATACTATCAAATCTATGGTCATTTACTGATTATGAGGCATCTTTCGAACAAAGAAATACATCAAACAAGCTTGCTTTGTGCTTTTAAATCCGGGTTATAAAAAATCATTTTAATAACTTCTATCAGTAGAACTTTTGAAAACACAAGTTGCACTTCTAAATTTCGCTAGAAAATTTATATAAATTTGTTCGGAAGTTTATTTTATCACATAGATAATCTACAATTATTGGCTTGGTTTAAAAAAGTCAAATCAAATCAAACCCAGAAAAAATCCTTACATAATAAGTGTACGCTCCTTACGACCGGAATGATGCCGAGTAATCGAAGATTCCAAAATTCTGACATTGTTGCGATCTAATCTTAGAAGTGACATTTCCATCGAGCAGCCCAACGCAATATGGAATGCTTCTGGGGTCAAGCTTTATACTCATTGGCGTAACTACAGGGGGGCTAGGGGGGCTATAGGCCCACCTAGAATCAAACTAGAATCAAACCCCCTAGAAAGTATTGCACATATTTAGCTCTTTGGTCATGGACGTAACTACAGATAATGAATTCTTTTCATCATCTCTCTCTTCGAAAAACTACAGCATGATTGTACATTGTTTCAATGCTGATTGGGTATCTAATAGAAGTTACAGGATTAAAAGAACAAGTACAATTTCTGAGATTTTAATTGAATGAAGAAATTTTAAGTAAAATGCTGCACTTTCTGTATAGTTTAAATATTGCGACAACATAAAAGTTTGAACAAATTGTTTATGTTTCAAAGGGACACTTGATGCTTAGGTAACCGCATAATTTTCAATAAATCCTGATTTTTTTCAATGGAGTTTCTTGGTACGTTAATGTTTGTCTGGTAGGCCAACTTGGAAACAGAGCATCGAGCGAAAACAATAGCTTGACTGTCAGACCGCATCGTGCTTTCGTGCTGTGCGGTTCTTTCTCTCTTTGCGGAAGGAAGTTTTTAATACTACCCGAAGCTATTTTAATTTCAACGGTGCTTCTTAGCGCTATTTGTACCCACTGATCCCGTTACGATCTTTGCAAGGACCCGTGCCTTCGTTTTACGTTGGACCCGTTTGCGGAAGTAAAATTCCGACAAGCGGTGGTAATCCTGCAGGGACACCGTTCTGGGAAAAAACCTCTTAGAAGGTCACGTCTCCACGCTCAGCAATGAGCATTAATAAAAACAAGAGGAAGGGGAGTCTCTGAATTCTCCACTTCCTTCAAAGAAACAAGGTTTCAAGACCGTCCTGCCAAAGCGCGGAAAAATAGAAGGAAGCTGGAGAATTCAGATATTCCTTCTAACTCTAATATCGGAAATAATTCTTCCCCAATCGAACTGAGCAATCAGTTCGATTTGATTAATGATGAAATTGAGCAAATCGAATATACCTCTAGCCCTGGTGATTCGATTCATGCGAAAAAGCAAAGGATTCCGCCAATTGTGGTATCTGTTGCCGAGTTTTCTGGCTTCCGGAATGAGATTTTGAGTAACCTTCAGGGGATCAAGGTTTCATTTCAGATTGCTAGGAAGGGTGACTGTCGCGTTTTGCCGGGATCCTTTGACGATCGCAAACGTCTTCTTCAGTATTTAACTGAGAAGCGCCATAAATTCTTCACATACGACGACAAAACTGAGCGATTGTTCAAAGTCGTCTTGAAAGGTCTCCCCAGTGATGATAAATCACTGGATGAGATTAAAATTGAAATTTCTCAATTACTTGGATTTTCACCAGTCCAAGTAATTAAGATGAAAAAGACATCCCACTCTGATACTTCCCAGAGGGGTATTTCTCAAGAATTTTATTTAGTTCATTTTAACAAAAGTGAACTAAATAATATGAAAAGTTTGGAAAAGGCCTGTATTATGTCTCATGTCCGTGTTACATGGGAACATTTCCGCAGGCCTGGGGGAAATTTCCAAAACCTCACCCAGTGCCGTAAGTGCCAAAAGTGGGGTCATGGAACCAAACATTGTCACATGGATGCTAAATGCATGATTTGTGGTGGAACCTCTCACGCCAAGGACGCATGTCCTGTGAGAGAAGATTCCAATAAATTTAAATGTGCAAATTGTGGGGGCAATCATAAATCCAATTTCTGGGAATGCCCTTCACGCAGAAAAGTTTTGAATTCCCGTGCAAAATTGATGACGGGAAATTCCAATCGGATCCCAGATTCGACGGGTAGAAATTTTTCAAACGCTCAAATTTCGAAACCAGTTACCGGTCGAGCAATTCATACCCACCTCAATTCACAAACAAATTTTGCCGCTCGTCAACGGGTAGCAAGCACTTCAGTAAATTCCAATTTTTCGAATGTACCTACGTATGCAAACATCGCTGCTGGTAGACAAAATTTCTCTTCTCAAAATGAGGTTTATACCCATGTCCCAACGGAAAATAATGTTCATGTTGCCGATTCAGGTAGCATGACTGCTTCCGATTTTGATTTTTTAACTGAACAATTGCATCACATGATTGATGCAATGTTCAAAGCAAATACCATACCAGAAGCTGTTCAGGTTGGTATAAAGTACACACAAAAAATTGATATTGGACTCCGTTTCAATGGATCTAAATAATTGTGTGAAAGTTCTAAATTGGAATGCCCGGTCTCTAAAGGGTAAGGAAGATGAATTATTCAACTTTCTAACAGTTCATAATGTGCATATTGCCATTATAACTGAAACCTATTTAAAACCAGGACTCTCCATTAAACAAGATCCAAATTATTTTATCTACAGAAATGATCGTCTTGACAGCGCCTGTGGTGGGGTCGCCATTGTCATTAATAGACGTATCAAACATAAATTATTTTCTTCGTTTGAAACCAAAGTTTTTGAAACCTTGGGAGTTTCTGTTGAAACAAATTTTGGTCAATTTTCCTTCATTGCAGCCTATTTGCCTTTTCAATGCAATGGGCAGCAAAAGAATTTGTTGAAAGCTGATCTTCAAATTCTGACTCGCAACAAATCAAAATTCTTCGTAATTGGTGACTTCAATGCCAAACACCGTTCATGGAATAATGCTCAAAGCAATTCCAACGGCAAAGTTTTATTTGAAGATTGTTCTGCGGGATATTATACTATTCAATATCCCAATGGCCCTACTTGTTTTTCTTCCAGTCGAAATCCTTCTACAATTGATTTAGTTTTAACGGATTCAAGTCAGCTGTGTGGCCAATTGGTAACTCATGCTGACTTTGACTCTGATCACCTTCCTGTGACACACAGATAGAAAAATCCAATGAAATTTACGCTGAAGATCATGCACATAAATGGAACGCCATTATTAGCTTAATTCCACACGTGATATAGCCTAAATGTATATAATATTTGACGTGAATCGTCAATATTGCTTGCAAGTTGCAAGCACACTTGTTAGGAAGAGGTCCATTTCCGCGTAAAAAAGTGTAAATTTCCGCATCTCAAGTTTTATGCGCTGTTTACTTTTCATTATTTTTTTCTGTGCATTTGAAATCTCACAAGAAGCCATTTATAATCCAATCAGCTCTACTTTCAATTATCACAGGGCTGATTGGGATTTATATAAAACGTATATCGATAGGAATTTTGATGTTGATATTCCTCTCGATACCAAAAGTGATATTGATAATGCTCTCGTATCTTTGACAAATTTAATTGTCGAAGCCAGAGGCATTGCAATTCCTAAATGTGAAATTAAATTCAACTCCATTATTATTGACGACGATCTTCAGCTACTGATCCGTCTTAAAAATGTGAGGCGAAGGCAATACCAAAGAACTCGCGATCCCGCGTTGAAAGTTATTTGGCGGGATTTGCAAAATGAAATTAAAAAACGTTTCGCTATTCTGAGAAATACCAACTTTGAGAATAATGTCTCGAAGTTGGATCCCAGTTCGAAACCCTTTTGGAAATTAACGAAAATTCTTAAAAACCTCAAAAGCCAATTCCAGCGCTTAAAGAGGGAAATAAAATTTTATTAACAAATGGCGAAAAGGCTCAAAAGTTCGCTCAGCAGTTCGAGAGTGCCCATAATTTTAGTCTAGGTCTAGTCCAATTGAGGATCAGGTTACACGGAGCTTCGAAGACATTCTCAATCAAGAGAATGTTTTTGACCCTTCGTTGGGAACTAATTTGGATGAAGTGAGATCTATTACTAGAAAATTTAAAAATATGAAAGCCCCGGGTGATGATGGTATTTTCTACATACTTATCAAAAAACTTCCTGAGCGCTCTTTATCCTTTTTGGTTAATTTATTTAACAAATGTTTTCAATTGGCATACTTTCCAGATAAATGGAAAAACGCCAAAGTTGTTCCAATTTTGAAGCCGGACAAAAATCCAGCTGAGGCTTCTAGTTATCGCCCAATCAGTTTGCTTTCTTCAATAAGCAAACTGTTTGAAAAGATTATTTTAAATAGAATGATGGTTCATATTAATGACAATTCTATTTTTGCTGATGAGCAATTTGGTTTTCGCCATGGACATTCAACCACTCATCAGTTATTAAGAGTTACGAACTTAATTCGGCTCAACAAATCTGAAGGATATTCGACTGGAGTTGCTCTTCTTGATATAGAGAAAGCATTTGACAGTGTTTGGCATGAAGGTTTGATTGTAAAATTGATGAATTTTAATTTTCCTCTGTACATTATTAAACTGATCCAAAATTATTTATCAGATCGCTCACTGCAGGTAAACTATCAGAATTCTAAATCTGATAGATTACCTGTAAGGGCTGGTGTCCCCCAAGGCAGCATACTGGGGCCCATTTTGTATAACACTTTTACTTCTGACTTACCTGATTTACCACCAGGGTGTCAAAAATCTTTGTTTGCAGATGACACAGGTCTCTCAGTCAACGGGCGTAGCCTTCGTGTCATTTGTAGTAGATTGCAAAAAAGTTTGGATATTTTCTCCACTTACTTGCAAACATGGAAAATTTCCCCGAATGCTTCCAAAACTCAGCTTATAATTTTCCCACATAAGCCGAGAGCTGCTTATTTGAAACCTTCTAGCAGACATATTGTCACTATGAATGGGGTTCCAATTAATTGGTCTAGCGAAGCTAAATATTTAGGACTTCTGCTAGATCAAAAATTAACTTTTAAAAATCACATTGAAGGCCTTCAAGCCAAATGTAACAAATATATTAAGTGTCTATATCCACTTATAAACAGAAAATCAAAACTTTGTCTTAAGAACAAACTTTTGATTTACAAACAAATTTTAGACCTGCCATGTTGTATGCTGTGCCAATATGGACTAGTTGCTGCAATACCAGAAAGAAGGCACTCCAGAGGATTCAAAATAAAATTTTGAAAATGATTCTGAAGTTGCCTCCGTGGTATAGTACCAATGAACTTCATAGAATTTCTAATATTGAGACATTGCAACAAATGTCCAACAAAATAATTTCCAATTTCAGACAAAAATCGTTGCAATCTTCTATTGCAACGATTAGCTCCTTGTACTCTTAGTATAAATTAGGTTAAGTTTAGTTTAAGTAGAAAACATTGTAATTCCTACATGGTTTAATTCAACCAGAGGAAATATCCTAACTGCCAGAGGCAATTGAAATGTATTAATAATAACTAAAAGCGTAACATAGCAAATAAGGATGATAGTGTTAAGAAAACACGGAACACCTAGTCTAAGAGATAAATGCATGTATTAGATAATTAGCAAATAAAATTAGATAAAAAAAAAAAAAAAAAAAAAAAAAATTGCTTGACTGTTTTGAGTGAACGAATAGAAAAATTAAAAAACAAGATGTAGAAAAGTCGAGTCAAGTACAAGACACTGAAGACGACCACACAGTTGTGGTCGAAATACGTATCTGCAAAGATAACGAAAATTAACTGGTGGAATTAAATGGACAGTGCTTAATTCGTCTTAGACGGTTTAATACATTCCATTAAACGAGCTTAATATATTTTTCTGAAGATGTAGAATTTTCCCTTAGTTCCGCCAATGTTTATACTTGCAATCTCTTCAAAAACGTACGACAGGTAAGGAAAGTTAGGAATGTTCTTCTTCTTCTTCTTCTTCTTCTTCTTCTTCTTCTTCTTCTTCTTCTTCTTCTTACTGGCATTACATCCTCACACTGGGACAGAGCCGCCTCGCAGCTTAGTGTTCATTAAGCACTTCCACAGTTATTAACTGCGAGGTTTCTAAGCCAAGTTACCATTTTTGCATTCGTATATCATGAGGCTAACACGATGATACTTTTATGCCCAGGGAAGTCGAGACAATTTCCAATCCGAAAATTGCCTAGACCGGCACCGGGAATCGAACCCAGCCACCCTCAGCATGGTCTTGCTTTGTAGCCGCGCGTCTTACCGCACGGCTAAGGAGGGTCCACAATGTGTTAATAATGTCCACAGAATGTTAATAATGTTAAAATAATGTTGAAACATTTTAACATTTTATGACCGTGTCGATATTCCTAAGTAATAGGTATTCATTATGACCGACTGCGCCCGTTTGTTGAGACCTTTATCGACGAATACAAAAGCGGTTTTCGAAAAGGACGATCAACAACGGCCCAGATATTTAGACTCTATGACACTACCCATAATTACATTACCCATAATGCCATTACCCCGAATGAGTCCCTACGCTGAATGGGACACTGCCACGAATGAGCCACTACCCCGAATCAGTCTTGATTTCAAGTTTATGGTTTATTTCAATGAAAAAAATCAATAGAAATTTATTTTTAATTACTTGTTTTACGACTTTTTAAATAGCAGGGCAACTCCAGTCGAGTAAATTACCAAATTTTTAGGATTTTTTTTTATCGTAGATCCGTACTTATTTTTCGATCCGATAGTCCGTTTACAAGGTTCACCGTGTTGGACTCGCGATTCGATTCATCAGACAAAAACTGTCTGAAAACAATATAGAATGAATAATTCTCGTTCCATAAAATCCCGTTACATATCATGTGCCACCTTTGAAGACTATTAAAGCTGAGGTGAGAATTTCGCAGCACGTTCTCATGACATCGGCCAACGATGCATAAATTTCGCAGCCTCCCGCGGAATGGTAGTCCGAAGCACCTTCTTTTCCCGCAAAAATATCCACAAGGCCACATGGAGATCACCTAACCAAGAAACGGAAAACCAAATCGACCACGTTCTAATCGACGGTAAATTCTTCTCCGACACCACGAACGTCCGCACTTACCGCAGTGCGAATATTGAATCCGACCACTACCTCGTTGCAGTATCCCTGCGCTCAAAACTCTCGACGGTGTACAACACGCGTCGAAGTCGAAGGCCGCGGCTTAACATTGGGCGGCTACAAGACGGTAGACTAGCCCAAGAATTAGGCTGACCATACGTACCGTATTTAACGGGACAGTCCCGTTTTTTAGACCTTATTGTGTTGTCCCGTCGTAATCTAGAAAAACCTCAATTTGTCCCGTTTTTTCATTGATTTTTCCAAAGAGCTCCGAAATATTATTCATACAAATTCAATATTTTAGACAGGAATTTAGAATCAAATACAAAGAAAGTGAACGAAACTCATCAAAAAAATGTGAGATGTTATGTTATCAGTGTTGCTTTTAAAAGAATGCTATCTTTGCCGTGGATCGCATGGATCGACTTTTCTTAAGGTTTTTAACAGTGAATGACAACGAGTGATAACGGGAGATTTTTTCATACGTTTCATTTCATCGATTTTTTTCTGCTGATTCAGGAGGCATTGAAATTTGGCAAATTTCCTCAGTGGCATGTATATTTTGAAAATCAGGTCACGTCAATAAAATGAAGCGTATTGAAAGACATTCTTATTTCCAGATTAAATTTGTTTTCGAATCTTTTTTCTTGTCAATTAGGTAATTCCTTTTTTTTCAAATCCTCTTTACCACATAAATTTCAATTGCTTGATTTTTTTTTTTTTTTTTGAAGTATTAAGAATCATTCAAAGTCTTTCTGAATAATTCGGAATATTTTGAAATCATCCACTGTCAAAAAACAATAACAATAAAAAACAATTTATAAATCTGCAATACCGCACGAAGGCGAACAAGGCACGATATAAACGGGCGCGGAACAGACAAAACTCGATTTTCCGGAGGAAAATCATTGGCATTCATTAAAAGAAGGCATCATCTCCTATGTTCGCCTTATACCGGTCAAATGCGTTCATTACAAGAAGGCATTATCAACTCTGTTCGCCTTACGCCGGGCAAATGCGTTAATTTGAAAAAGGAATTACCACCTCTGATTGCCTTATACCGGACAAATGCATTCATCTGAAGAAGGCATTATCTCCTTTGATGCCTTATACCGGGAAAATGCGTTCATTTTAAGAAGGCATTACCTCCTATGTTTGCATTAAACCGTTACCGTTCATTTAAAGAAGGCATTTGTACACCTTATGTGAATTGAAAGAAGAACCATTTTGTAGGATAGCCCTTTTCTAGATAATAATGGCGTAGAATGATAATTTTAGTTAATTAGCATAGCTTCCCAACAAACATTGGAAGCTAATGGAGCGCTTATTCAATTAAAATTGGCCTTTTTCAGCTAGAAAACTAGCTTATTGATCTTAAATTGTTTGTTGGGTTATGTGATTGTACGAATCGTGGGTGGCTATACAATGCTCATTTGAGCAATCTACTGTATATTGTCGCAAATTGGTAAATAGGATTAGTACCTTTTCCTATACAGTAGCAGTTGTATACCTGGGCACGTCCTTACAATCACGGAAGGAAGGGAACCCATACTACCTTCATAGATATCTCGGGAAGGAAAATTTGTGTTAGTGGGTAAGGTGAATAATAGGGAGCTCTATTCGACAATATAGAGCGTTTGTCAATAACAGTATATGCTGAAAAATTATTAAAATATATTCATTATTTTACTTACGAACCGTCCAAAGCAGAACAAAGTAACCCGGATCTTGCAAATGTTAACCATGGCGCAAAAGTTGAATACCGTTCTGAAATTAAAAGTTTGAACTTTTAAATAAAATTGTAGAACTGTCAAATAGAAATGATCATAACCATAGTAAATAAGAATGTAATAATTTCGCAAGAAAAGTTGCGCCTGTGCAAAGAATGAACCTTCCATTACCCATTAACCATTCCTTTTCCGTTGTTATTGAATAATAAATGGTTTTTGCTTAGTTTATTACATAATTTTATTCGACATGTACAATTATGTAGCTCCTTAAACTACTTTCAACGTCGCTCGTCAAGGACGTAATGCAGGAAATATTGCCCCATAGATATATTGTTTTCGGAAAACATAGGAAATCGAATTCAAAATGCCTGGAAATAAGACAGGGGAAATAATTTAGTAAATGACAAATAATGTAATATCTACGAAAATCGTATACATATAAATCAAGTTGAGCATTCATTTATCTAAAATCGACCAACATGGACAAAATGTGTGTTATGGTTTAATTTTATACTCACCATTTCTCGAGAACTATGACGAACCGGGAAACTGCTGACAAACGAAGTTGGCGGACCGATTACCCGCCCATGTTTCGGCTGCAATGACTGAAATCCCGACCTCCAATTCCAATTTCCATGGCTGCTGCAGTTGCAGCTCCGGTGAAAGCAGCACGTTCACCATCTCAGTTCCCCAATGTTTCGAGTTTTTCAAAGCTGGAAACAAAATGTTATGATTGTAAAGAATTTATCGTAATGTTTAAGCGAACTTACATTAAATGTGAAATGTAAATTGAAATTGTAAACTTACGAGAAAAAATCGCAATGCAGAAAATGGTTTCACCAAGAGTTTCTAGCTTTCTAGTCGGTTTCACGCTCACGGCGCGTGAAAATAAAAACAAAAATATAGCGCTCTCTTTTCATCGCCCAGTGAGTATTTTGTTTTCTTTCTTGCTTCGTTTGACACTACTACAGTTTTCACGATGAAAGTGCATACTTCCAAATTCACACTTAGACCCGACGAAAAATACTATTGAATAAAATATATTATTTTCAATGCGAATGTTTTAACTCTCAATTTAAGTAAAATATACCAATTTTTATGAAGAGAGTATAAGATATTTATTTACATCAATGTTCGTTTTCTGTGTGTAAGAGTACGTTTTTGATTTTATTAGGTTATAAAAAAAGATAAGCTAGCAGCACTGCATAAATTTGACATTCTGGTACTGGCAATTAAAAGTGAGGTTAGGTTTCGAAAAATTACAAAACTGGAATCAAATTTTACGCTCTCTCATCACTTCAATCGTAAAAATCAAAGCAGGGTTTTCATTATCAAACATTTTCTTCCATTTTAAACACAAGAGACAGTGCACAGAACGTGTCAATCATCAATTTATCGAATGATGATCCTTCGTTTTTAACCTCACTTTTATCTGCCAATTCTGACCAACTATTATCTTGTGTAATTGTAAACGATTGGAATAAACAACAAGGGAGATATGAAGTAAGATAATTTTTTGGTCATTTTGCTAAAAATAATTGTATTTCCGCAACTAGTATTCCATTACCATATCGTTCAATCAGGTGAACATTATATCATTTCGATAACCTATTGTATAGAGTACTTTGTGGTGTAGAACATAAACTGGGTCGGTTTTCCAAGCGGTCAAAACCATTAACTGTATAAATTTTAGGGCTGTGGTATTGCACAACTGTCATTTTTGTTGACTTAGCTTTGCTGCGTCGCAGCATGCGTGAAATAATAAAAATGACAGTTGTGCGTTGCTTCCGTATCGAGTGGTGTGCCTCCGAAAACGCGAGCACTTTGAAACTTGGATTCCGTCAGGAGTGACCTTAAACCCGTATCTTCGGCCGAAATAAGACTACTTCCGAAGCGTAAAGATCCAAAAGAATGAAAAAAGGGATAGAAATCGAAAATTATTAAATAAGCTCTCCTTCTAAGGATAAGCTGAGGTCACTTGGTGTTAGAAGTGACTTAGCGAATAAAGCGCTGAAGCGAAATCATGAAATTGTATTAGGTATTGCTTTACATCTAAACATAGTCTAAAAACACAATTTTATCTAAATGATTATTTCATTTTATTAAAAGTAACATCCATAAATTACGCAATGGTTTCCCTGGGGGGAGGGGGTGGTTGCGAGATGTATGGCTATCTATGCAATTTTTTAGTGGATTCATACAAAAATTGTAAGTAACGTAATCTTTCAGAGTAACGTAATCTTTAAACATTACACTATATACTTTCAGTAAACACCAATTAAATGTTATTAGATCTTATTTGTGTTAATATATACTTGAAATACATAATTGGAAAAGTGCGTAGTCTTACCGCACCGGTGGGGTAAGAGTGCGTTTTTCAGATGTCTTGCAATAAGGGTTCTGCTTAAACGAATTTAATTAATTCCATTATTTTTCCACTGAGTAACATAAAGGAAGAATATACGAATCGTTAACAGTGATTTGATATGCAGAAGCTTGTTTCATAAGGTCCCCATGTTTGATTGAAAACTAAGTGCGTACTCTTGCCCCACTCTATTCTATTAAATTGTAAGCAATTTGGTGAGAAATATGAGAAATACCTGGCCAGTACTTACCGCATCAGTTTCTCTGAAAGCACTGTTATCTTGCGCGAAACTTGTCAGGTAATTTATGAAGAATTGGCCAAAACGGAATTTATGGAGTTTAAGTCGGAGAATTGGCTACAGGTGGCAAATGGCTTCCGCACAAAGTGGAATATGCCGAATTGTGTCGGTGCAATTGATGGGAAGCATATTCGCATGAAATGTCCCCCAAATGCTGGCTCATATACAGGGGCTGGACAGAATGATCGGGACAGGCAAAACTTTATCGAAATTCATATGACCATAACTCTATGAAATATCAACCGATTTCTTTGGTTCTTACAGTGTTCGACTGGAATCAAGTTTTGGGAAACTATTTCAAATCCAGTATGTCGCAAGAACCAAGTTCAGCTAAGACATACTGGAAGACACTAACGAGCTTCACCTACCGTAGGATGCAAGTGTCAATGGGATGATTACTCCCTTTTTCTCGATAGGAGACGACGCATTCCCATTATCGTCGCGTATCATAAAACCTTATGGTTCTGGAAGCTCACTCACTAACGACCAAAAGATATTTAACTACAAACTTTCCCGCGCACGTCGCACTGTAGAAAACGCATTTGGCTTATTAACAGGAATTTCTGTGCTACCCAGATAAAGCGAAAATAATTGTGGCGGCCTGTTGCGCGCTCCATAATTTTCTGCTGAAACTATCTTATTAACTAAAAAACTAGCTTATTAGGCCTCAATTTTTTGTTGGGATGCTACCAGTCTGGAATCAGTACCGAAAATTAAACGTTGCCGTAGCGTTCCTTGTATCTCGTGACCACTGGCGGAGCCAGCTATTGTTATTTGGAGAACAATAGCCTATGAAAACAATAGTGTGATTGCATCGTGTGGTGCCCCACCTCTGTCTCTGCCAGTGCTCGTGACTAGATCGGAACTCTCAATCCGGTCGTGACTGATGCCGTGCGTATACGTATGTATTGCTCGACGTGAAATGTTCACTAAGTTAGATTACCATCCAGTCCTACCACCGGTTCTATATCCGAGGAACTCTAGGAAAAAAAATAGGAAAGCAGAATGCACATTGTGGCAAGTAAAACTTTTAAGTATAAGTGCAACACCCCCCCCAACACAAATGAATTCCAAAAACCCAGATTAAACCACCTAGCGGTGACGATGCCTTTATCGATTCAATCGTTTGGATTCGCCGTAGTCTGATACACATAATAAATAATTGCCTACATTACGGCTTTTGCATACGCTGTATAGAGAATTAACCAACCAAGCTTATATGGATCAACAACGCACCATTTCCTTCATAACTTTTGAACGCAATGACCGATCGTGATTATATTCAATAGTGATCAACTACGGTTTGTCCACCGTCGAATGCAACTTGTTGCGAGAAAATCGGTTAACAATCACTATATGAAAAAGTACAACTTTGTTGAACGAGAAAGTATTTTTTTATAATGGTGGCAATGAATTTTAATCAATGTAAGAACATGTAAAATGATAGAAAAAATGTGATCTATTCCTCTAAAGAGCTTTTTTGACCTTTCTAATGTGATTTTTCAATGTATTTCATAATGCACGAGAAAGGCATCATCACTGCTAGGTGGATTAATCTGTTTTTTTCTTTTTGTCTGTGGACTGACTTGGCAATTTGTTCATATTTTATGAAAAATTGTTTATATTTGCTCTCTACTTAAGAATTAATAGCAGTTATAGAATAACTTTACATAGTGATAAACCTTCACATATGTCCACTCTAGGTTTGTAATGAATTTAAGTACTGTATCAAAATATACTAAAAACACCTCAGCTTAGATGCATAAATCGTCGTGCAGGGTTTTACAGATTTCCAAACGTTCATACGCCACTCATGTATTTCTATGTTGAGTTTCATCGCTTGGATTGTTGGCAACTGGCATAGAAGATTGTCTAGCTCGGTGTGGAATTCCTTATATTTGTATTCCTTATGTGATGTTCGAGAATTCATAAAGTCCGACACACTGGCGGAGCCAGAGATCTGGTAATGATGGGGCACCAGCATTTTTGGCGTAATTGGTTAATTTATAATTTTGATTCAGTAGTAAGAACAATAGTTGGAAATATTAATCAATCAAGCGATAAATCAATTAAAAAAATGTCAGGCAGTTTCAAATATAAAATAATTTTAATTGCATTTTATCATCTAGAAATTATTCAGTAATTTATTGAAAAGAAACTCTTTGGAATGTTTTTCCAAAAACTTCCAATTCCTGAAAGAGAGTATCAAAAGGAGTATGGTAATGAATAAACTGTAATCTCGACATTTTGGGGGATTTTTTATCAAGCAATTCCAGTGTCAAAACCGGGTTTTACTACTGTCCAAAACTCTTCGGATTTCTTCAAGAATTCCTTGGGAATTTGCTTCAGGGACATTTTTTTCGTAAATATCTTAAATATTTTCTTAGATGAAATAAACTTAGCCTCGTGATATTTCAATTTACATAAACTTTGCATGGTCTTCTCTGAATAACTTAATTAAAATATATATTTGGTTCTATCACAAAGCTTTCAAGCTTTATTTGCAGTTTCAAAGACCATTATGGTCGACGACCATTGTGGCAGTGTTTAATCAGTATTTAATATATTTATTGAAGAAGCATCACAGGAAAATCGGATTTTTCTTGAACAGCTTAACCGCATAAAGCTGCCTTAGCCGAATTAACGAGGGACACGAGGAGAAATAATGATTACAATAGGATATCAAATCTGTTTGCAAAGGATATTTATTATTAATCAATTCAATTATTTTGTGAAAAACTATATCTCTTATATCAATAATTTTGGCAAAAAGGGCGATTTCGGCTTGATTTGTGTCGTTTTTGTCGTTATCCTGCGTGATCACTGCCGAACATGTTGTGAAAATGGAAAATAAAGAAATATGTGCCTCAATTCTTTGTTTTTGATATGGGCACATGATATGAATTCAAGGGGTAGTATCCCTAGACCAAACTTTGCCATACTTCAATCCAAAGTTCTATCCTGGTTATCCCAACAAAAGAATGCTGCTGAAGAACAAATTACACTCAGAACCAAGCAAACCATCATTACTCTTGCCACCAACATTTTGCTTCTGTTTTCTTTTCTGTACCAAAAGTTTTCAATTCTAGTGGCCAGGAAATTGATATCGTCAGCTGCGGTTCTGCAAGGAACCTTCCACCCTTTGGACACATGTCTAATGAATATCCCGCACGAATTGCTTTTCATTGGGCTTCGACTTTTCCCTGCTTGAGCGAGAACTAAAGTTGCATTATGAAAACAGAAATTGAAACGCACTACATCATTGTTGGCGGATCCATCCACTTGGACGGCGACCCAGTGTTGGTCCCATTCGCTCAATGCCCGACTTTTATTCCTGATGTCGCGTACTACAATGCCTCGCATCAGATGGATGTGTCTATGGAAGGGATTTGGAACAATTAGAGCCACATAACAACTCGTTTCGCCGGTGCAACTGAACGTCAAAAGGTAGGACTTCGAAGCAACCGAATTCAGATGAATTGAGCTCAGTTTCAGGTGATTACCCATACGAAAAATACCCAGCTGTCGAAGAGAGAATAACTTCAGTCCGTCATTAGCATGAATGAGGACAAACTCTCTGGAGACACGGATCTGGCCAATGTTGGATTTCCAGCTAAATGGGCAACCGTGCAGAGTGGTGCTGAATACTTCAAATGTGTTCCAGAAGAGAGAGTGCAGCACTAACTGCTTCCATATCATGTTTGAGACTGTTACACAAACTGTTGAAAAACTAAACTTAATAAACGACATGGAGGTAATTTACTCGTTTATTTCAGGCTCCATATAATGCCTTTGTTAACGGTGTAAAAAGTTTGTTTGACACTAAGAGACAGTCTGAACCTTTCAAAATAATGAACACGTGCGACACACTCTTTCAGTCTCTATCAACGTGAAGCAATACAAGAAACTCCAACAAGAAAGTTGAGGTAACCGTTCTCATTGATTGTCTGTCGATTGGAGGCAGGACCGCAACTACGGTAGGATATTTACTTCCTTTGAAAAGAAGAAGAAGTAAAGATATACTGCGGCCGCCCTCATGGGACTAGGATAATCACCCTGGGCTTACAACTACTGTTGGTACTCATATTTAGACAGTGACTGCTCTCGTGGGACTTAGCTATGACCATTATAAACGCGTACAGTAGCAATTTCCGGTTCAAAGTCATACGCTTCTGTACTGTTGAGGTAGTACCAAGAAGAGGTTTCACAGTTACTGAGTAAAAAACCCAAATTTATCTCCTAGTGGTGATGATGCCGTTCTCGATTCAATATATTGAATTCGAATTAGTGTTGTAAATGCAGTGCTAATTGCCTAATTTTTTGCGGTTTAAAGATTTGATGCAATTCTACCACGCTATAACACTATAGGTCCCCGAGCCTCCTATCAAAATTTGACTATTGGAGTGAAAATATGGCATTCTGGTACAACTTTGTTGTACGAGAAAGGCAAAAATAGATTACTTAAGATAACTAGACTTGCAGTAGTAGTGTGGTGGGTCAAGATTAATCGACAAGTGAAGTAATGGCATCCACCCCTTATTTTCACTCTAATATAGCCACATGGTTAACTTATCTGGTTGCTTGCCTTCGAGGTAAGAAGTCTCGCTCAACTTTTCAAAAGAACCTAAGTAACATTTTTTCATGAATTAATTTGAATACTGCAATCAATAGCTCTCATATTATTCTGTTAATAGCGCCATTCAAATTAATTCATGAAAAAAAAAGTTACTTAGGTCCTTTTGAAAAGTTAGACGAGAAATGAAAAGTTTAGTCAAGTTATGTTGTTATAACATAAGGGCATCACATGTGTATTTCACGTGGTGTCACTTTCAGGTCATACGCGGTTAACAACGAAGTATATTGCACTTTGAAAAGATTTTGTCAAACTACCTCGACGAAGCTCTTTCGAAATCATGCACGTGCCTGAAGTTATGGAATGGGTGGGCATAGGGAATACAGTTAAAAACACTTGTGAAACATTACCCAGGCAGAAACGATGAACTGAATAGCAAAACATGATATGTAATAGATTGATATAAGAGATATAAGAACAGACAACAATCACAAAAGTTTGACCAGAATATCATTTAAATCACTTGTCATAAGGCGAGTTTGTACTATCCCATTTAATTCCACCACTTAATTGTACCTTGACAGATACGTATTTCGACCTCAA
The DNA here is from genome assembly GCF_024139115.2 of Armigeres subalbatus. Classification (NCBI taxonomy): domain Eukaryota; kingdom Metazoa; phylum Arthropoda; class Insecta; order Diptera; family Culicidae; genus Armigeres; species Armigeres subalbatus. Next base: position 122,831,166 of record NC_085140.1, read on the forward strand.
CAGTAAGGTCGTCTTCAGTCTCTCGTACTTGACTCGACTTTGAAGTATGGGAAAGTTTGGAAGTCGAGTCATGTACGAGACACTGAAGACGACCTTACTGTTGAGGTCGAAATACGTATCTGTCAAGGTACAATTAAGTGGTGGAATTAAATTGGATTGTACAAACTCGCCTTATGACAAGTGAAGATATTTCACTAAAAAGCTCAAAACTATTTTTTTTAACATCATTTAAATATCAAGATAGAGCTAAAATCTGTTTATGAACTGGGCATATGCGAAATTGTTAGATTCTTATACAAACAATTTTGAGAACTTACATATTGTTGGAAAAGCTTGCAAAATTGTAAAGTTTTATGCATTATTTGTATAAGAATCTAGCTTTTTCGTATATACCCAGTTGTTATACAGATTTTGGTAGGTTCTTGTACAGAATTGTAAGAAAATCTAACAATCGCCGGTTGGTTGTCGATGTCATATCACCATTTCCTTCCCTTTTCCTAGTAACGGAGAAGTCTTACTTGTTCATCATTTTGGTCCTCAAATTGGATAATCATAAACCCAGAACGGTAGGCAATATGGGTATCAAAATTCATGAAATTGTTTCGGAAGCATGATCTGATAAGTAATTGGACCATAGCATGGTTTGACAACGAACCGGTCATCCTGGAACACGTTCCCGTGGGGCCTAAAGTGGCCACAAACTCATTTTGAATAAACTCTGGTAATATGGGTATTAAAATTCATGAAACTATTTCGGAAGCATGATCTGATTAGTAATTGAACCATAGGGTGGTTTATCAATGGATGGGTATCAAAATTCATGAAATTGTCTCGGAAGCATGATCTTTTGGGTTATTAGGCCATAAGATGGTTTGACAACGAACCCGTCATTTTCAAACAGGTTTCCATGGGGCACCATTGAGAAGAAACTCTGGCTATCTTCTTTTTCCGTTACTTCTTGTCAAAAAGACTTTAAAAAAATCTTGCCAGGTACTCAGAAATGAATTATAATAAACCACAGGCGCTGTAAGTTATTTCATGAAGATCATTGTTGTTTGCTGAATAATTTACAAAAATAAAAAGAACGACTATTTTTTTATGACAAAATGGGTCAAAAACGTGACAAAAGCGTGACGTGATAAAATCGGGTCGAAAATGTGATAAAGTCGGAGGTAGATAAAATCGGGAAGTGACAAAATCGGGTCAACACTCATTTCACTTTTCTTTTTTTCAAAATCAAAATCCCGGCCCCATTTAAAATGCACGGGGACCAAAATCCGGCGGAAAATTTTCCCGAGGTGTAAGGTAGCCTTTATGGGGATTTCGTACGGAATTCTATAACGTTTCCAAGCCATATCCTTTTGGAATTCCGAGCGGAGCCTTTTAGGTGCTTTTAGGCTTCAGAACGTCTCTTTTAGGTTCCTTTCTCTTTCAGGTTCCAAACAGTTTTTTTTTTAAATTTCAAACAAAAAGATTCTTTGATTCCTTTCGGAAACCCAACAAGATTCCATTCAGAAGTCAAAAATTAATCCATTCGGATTTCCGTACAGAATTATGAGATCTTCCGAACGGAATCCTTTCGAGTTTCTGAACGAAATTCTTTTGGGCTTTTGAAAGGAATCACTCTGGACCTCCCAAAAAAAATTGGACTTCCAAACGGAATTCTGAACAAAATCATTCTAGAGTTCCGAACGGAATCCTTTTGGACTTTCGAAAGAAATGCTTTTGAAGTTTTGATTGGAGCGTTCTGGGCTTCTGAAAGGAATCTTTTCCTGCTTCTGGACAAGGGATTCCGATACAAATGCTTATGGGATTTGTTACCGAAGCCCCAAAAGGATTTAGTTAGGAAGCGCAAAAGAAATCGTTTCGAAAGCCCAGAAGAGTTCCTTCCGAAAGCCAAAAAGAGCTCCGTTCAGTAAAACAAGAAACCTCGGTTCGTAAACCCAAAACAAGGCCTTTCTCTGGATTTTCGAACGGAATTATTTTAGATTCTGGGAAGTATTCTATCATATCTCTAAATGGAATTCTTTTGGGCTTCCAAAACCAATTCTTTTGGATTCCCGAACGGAACCTTGTTGGGCTTCTGTACAAAATTATTTTGGACTTTACTTTCAAACGAATGCCTTTTAGACTTTCGAAAGGAATACTTTTGGAATTCCGAGTAGAGCCATCTAGGCTTCTGAATGGATTTTTTTTCTGTTCCAGAACAAGGGATATCCTTTTGGGATTCCGAAGCCAAAAAAGATTCAGTTCGAAAGCGAAAAGGATTTTGTTCAAAAGCACAAAAGGAGTACGTTTAGAAGCCTAAAAAAGGCTAAAAAGACAAAAGGTTCTCCGTTTGTAAACCCAAAAGATGTCCGGCGGCTTGATGGGCGCGGGCAGAACGGTGATAACCAAAAATTGTAAAAATGTAGAATAAGCAAAAATTCTGTATATATACCCTGAAGTATCAATAAAGATTGAAGTTTTCGTTTTTAGTCTAAAGACGGCTGTCTGTTGGTTAAGACCATAAAATTCCTTGGCATCCAGTAAGGGGTCGTATACTAATTACGTAAGTACTAATGGGGGGAGGAGGGGTTTGCCATTTTTTTACGTCCCATATAAATAAAAAATGATTTGTATGGGAAAAATCTTACGGGGGTGGGGGGTTTAAAATCCCAGAAAAATTGCTCACGTAATTAGTGTACGGCCCCTAAGGAAAGACTGATTTCCACTCTTCTTCAGCATAGAATATCTGAGCAATGTAATTAGGAAGATTAGGAAGGAAAGTATTTCCACATGGTAGTTCAGTCTCGAGTAGATGAAACTCTCTTCTCTCTTCTTGATTCCAGCGCATAGGCTTTCAGAGCAAGGCAACTACCAAGGATCGAGAATCCCGAGTGAAATCTATTAGAGTTGGTCCGCTTCGGCACAAGTCTTTTGCTAATATCCCGTTGCGCGTGGAGGAAAGTCTCGTTCAGCCTGGACATTCGCACAGGGAGTCAATTCGCGCGCGTAACAATAATATCAATTTTACAACATAAATATTGATAAGAAAATTATTCAGAGCTTTGTAGTGGAATATCTTCCCTTGTCATAATACGCGATATTAATATATAATAATTTCCTGTACCTTCTAAACTTCATACGGACAAATACAAACATTTTGCTGAGTTTGATACAGACTTATAAAAATTGTATCTGGCATCCCTGAATTGGTGTAAGAAACGTCAATTAGTGTCGGCGGCAGCGACATCACCCTCAGGAGAACTTTAAGTCCGATAAGCTGAGCTTCGAAAACCATGTCGGCTGCACCTGCAAGTGCGCATCAACGGCGTTAGTGGCACAATCGAGGATGCTGATAGCTCGATGGTGTACTCCAGCAAGTGCATTCTGCTGGCAAGCAGAACCTGACCATCTCTAAGGCTGAGGAAGACGAGAGTGCTAGGGCCACCGGTAATGCCCGAAGTCATATCAAATCAGAAACGGTATCTAAATGGCAGAGGGAGTGGGACAACTTTGCTAAGGTCAGATGAACCTCCAAGTTCCAAGTGTGTCAGCCTGGTTTAACATACCCAAAGGAGAGCTATTCTATGGCTTGACCCAGTTCTTAACTTGCTTCAGATTGTACCTGTCATGTACTGACATGTGGTTTTTCCCATATGTTCGGAATCTCCAGACATGACAGAAATGGCTGAGCTCATTCTGTTCGCAGGTTCCTGGTTCACAGCAGAAAAAAGTTCAATGTTTGAGGTGATACTTGATGGCGATATACATTGAAATTAGTTGAATATTTACCTTCACCTGTGACATGTCACAATAACGTTTGTCGTGAAGAGAAAAGATGAATTGGTGCGTTTTATGTTTATGGCTAGTATATAAAGGAATTAAACAAAACTTTTCTTTTACTTTTACTTAAAACAAAGATGTTTCGCTACGTTATCTGTAACATATTTATAGAACTTTGTACCTAATGATTGATGATTCAACCTTTTGGTACAACACCAATCATCATTATCCAAACATGCGCAAAATATCTGCTGAAAACCCCATCAATTTTTTTATACATGTCTCAAATGAAGCGATAAATCCTAATCGGAACCCAGATTAGAGATTACACTTACCGACGACCCATCGGATAACAACAAAAAAAGCTCAATATCTTAATGACTTCTGAGTCACCTCCAATAACCCAAGGGTGGGACGGACGACGCAGATAACGAGCGAATTGCCTACCTGTCACTCATCCTCACACCCCTTCACGACCTGGTCAATAAAACTGTCTTTCATGATCGTAATGGCGTTGTTAATTTGAAGTACTTGGTCCAATGTATTCAATCTAAAAATCTCAAGTACGATTCTTGAAGGCTGTAATCGCGTGTTCAAACATTATTTGCTCTGGTTTCTCTGTTCTCCAAAGGAGCTGTACATATATTTAGAACAATTCTATTGGCATCTCGTTCACTTACACAAGTGGCTTACATACTAATCATACTCCTCACACCGCGCAGCAATGGAAGAGGACGACAATTTACTAAGAAGTCTCATACAGGCTAAGTAGGATGACTGATCGTTCGTTTGGCATCGCAATTGATGGCGTCTTTGGTTTTGGTCGATTCAATGCGTTGAAGCGGGGTTCAATACCGGTACTCGGGACCACTCCATTCTAAAATTAAATGGAAAATATTTAAATCATTAAATTGAGGATAGTTGTTATTCACTCACTTCCTTCGTCACTGGATCGATCGTCTATGGCACCTGCTTTCGATATGGGGGCACTAATCTCTTGTCCTGGAAACTCCTTATTTTCGGTCAGAGTGGAGGTTACCCGTTTGGATATGGCGGAATCCTCCACCGGTGGAAAGTAACTCCATGGCAGTTGGTTTCGAACTTCCGGAAGTTTCGTAGAGCTCCTCGGGCTGGAATGCGGAGGAGGACCCGCAAGGTACGAGAAGGGTTGTGGATTTCCAGGCATGTAGGAAAACCGCTTGTCAGTGTAGGGGTTGACCACGGAACTTGGTCGCAAAGGTGAGGCAGGTTCTTGGGGATAGTTGTTGCGATTGTCGTTCAATGGAACGGTGGAGATCTGCAGGTCCTGCGTGGGCTCATGGCCACTCTTTAGGGGCTCAATAGTCCTACGAACATCCACCATCGTGGGAGGGAGTTGATGGTAAGGTAGTGGCTCATTCTGTTGCCGTGCTGGATCGTTGTAACGAATAGCTGCCACTGCTGGGCCCGGGTAAACCACTCTGGTGTCTTCTGTCATTTCGACTGGTGCCGTTGCAACTGGTGCAACAATTCGGTTTTGCTGCACTGTACGGTTATAAGCTGGGGCTGGTTTATTTTCTGCCCACAACCGACTTGCCACGCCGAGCATGACAAAAGCAAATATTAGGAACATGAACCAAAAGAACACTCCGAACCCTGCCACAAGCCACATCACCAGTGGAGGAAGCACCAGCAGGAGCTCATCGAGTTGACCTAAGAAAGGTTCAAGTTCAGCTGCGTTATGGACTTCTAAGAACTCGAGCACAAAATCAAGATCCTGAAATGGCGTCATTTTCATTGATTGAATAGTTTACAAGTGAATTAGTCGGTCGTGTACTTACGAAACTTTTTATGAAATCGATTAGGTAGTATACGAAGGCCACTGCAGTGTAGATAAGTACCAAAAATGAAGTGATGACATAAGGGTATAGTCCAATTGCTATGCAGCATCGGCCTATGCATGATGTACATATTGAAACTGGAATGATTTAATATGCATAAGTAATGGCATACTTATTTCAAAAGTAAATCATTACTTACTCAATGAGAAAAATGAAGTAACAAACCATACTCCAAACAGCACCAATCCGACGATACAGAAAATATACGTCCGTTCAGCTGCTGCAGATACATCTGGCACGGAAACTACGAATTCAGCTGGAATGCCGTCCATCCCCAAGTAAGTCAGATTGACGGGGCCACATTCTGAGTCTACGGAACACAGGTTAAAAAACGATCGATACCGTCTTCGAATTTCAGACGCAAAATGTCAAAACTTACTGCGGAGGTAGTACAAGTAAATGCCATATTCCTGGGGAGATGTCGTCATGTTTAGATGGCAGTTGTGTGCCAAGACTCCGGAAAGTGTGAAGAATATGTATCCCGCTGAGAATGCCTGAGATAGAGAATAGAGCGATAGAAAAAAAATGAATTGATATTTTTTATAAGTCGATATAGGGTTACTGCTCCTGGACTTCATCTCATAGCTCCGATATTGGTCTCACGAAGAACAAAGCAATGAAAAGGTATTTGGTTTGTTTATTATTTTTGTGATTTTTTTCAGCAGTAAGCACGCATGTTAGCAAAAAGAAGCGACGAAATTGGTGCCGCATTTCGTTGTTTCGCTATGAGATGAATATATGTTCAGTGAGATGGAAAATGGAACAGTTCCCCTAGTTCAATGTTTATAACTTTGATGCACCCGAACAAGATAGGAATGAAAGGTTTCATTAAATTAGTTATTATAGCTATGTTGTATATGAAAATTAAATACATACATAAATGAATTTAAATATGATATGGAAATGCTAATATCATCTTCCAAACTAGGTACATGTTCATGATAGAATTAGAGGCGAAAGTATAGAATTGATAGTTCCGTTAAGATAGGCAGGCATGAAGAATGTTTTTATAGAAGTCGATTTGAAAGCGAGCGGAGGGCAATATTTGTAATGACATATATCTCACGACCTTCCTTGTACTAAACTCCCGTATGAATGGGGAGGAAATAATATCAGTGTGGAAGCTGATATATCTCCACTGGCTCCAGTGACCAACTCGGTTGCTGACAACGTGTCAAAATGCACCATAAATGGAGGCGCGGGAGACCCCTCCATAGGCTGACCATTCTTCTTCTTCTTCTTGTTGGCATTACATCCCCACACACTGGGACAGAGCCGCATCGCAGCTTAGTGTTAATCAGTGTTGGTAAAAACTCAAAATCTCAAAACTCATGGATGATTCAAATCAAGCGTGAGTTGAAACGCACCCAACTCAGCACCTAAAAACTCATGGATGAGTTGAATCATCCATTTGAATCATCGTAGGTTTTCTTTTGTTCTCTTTCGTTAAAACAGTCAATTGTCGTCTGTCGCATAAAATATTAGACTCTTTTATGTATAAGCAATAAATTGCCCCCAAATTGATTTCAAATGCGTTTTTGAACTTAAATGATTTTTTACCAAATGAGTGAAATGATGCGTTTTAGCATGAAAAATTCAAGCGTGATGCATTCCTTTGAAATCGCAGACGATTTCGTTCGCACGGGAGCGCTCGTTGATTGAGATTTATGAGTGATTTTACCAACACTGGTGTTAATTAAGCACTTCCACAGTTATTAACTGCGACTGCGAGGTTTCTAAGCCAGGTTACCATTTTTGCATTCGTATATCATGAGGCTAACACGATGATACAAGGCTGACCATACGTACTGTATTAAACGGGACAGTATCGTTTTTTAGACTTTATTGTGCTGTCCCGTCATAATCTAAAAAATCCCTCATTTGTCCCGTTTTTTCATTGATTCTTCCAAAGAGCTCCAAAATATAATTCAAATAAATTCAATAGAAATCAAACAAATTCAACAGCAATCTAAAACCAAACACAAAGAAAGTGGGCAAAACCCATAAAAAAGTGTTAGGTGTCACTTTCTTTAAAATTATTGCTATCTATGCCGTTATGTATTTTGCATGGATCGATTTTCTTATGGTTTTTTAACAGTTAATGACAACAGGTGACAACGGGACATTTTTTCATGCAGTTTTTTGACTGACTTTTTTCTGCTTATTCCGAAGGCATTAAAATTTGGCCAAATTCATCAGTGGATTGAACGGAATCGGTAACTTAGTAGGCAAGTATATCCTGAAAATCAGGCCACGTTTCAAGGTCAATAAAATGAAGCGCAGGGACAGACATTCTAAGTTACAGATTGAGTTCATTTTCGATTTTTTTCCTTGCCAAAATCTGCTTCACCACATATTTTTCAATCGTTTGATTCTTTTTGAATCATTAATAATCATTCAAAGTATTTCTGAATATTTCGAAATCATCCATTGTAAAAAAATGACGACATTGAAAAATAATTTATAAATCAGCTGAACAAAATCGTGGGCGTGGTTTAAAATCAAGGATAAAATGTTTTGATTTCGGTCCCTAAAAGGCTAGTTCACAGATCAGGATCTTGTCTGCAAATTTCGCTTCCATATGTGTGGGCGGGATTTATGGGATTCCTATGTAGAAAATTAAAGTTTTAGCCGGCGGAAATCTCCGAGAGTACGAGTTGTAGCATGAGTCCCGCCTTTGTGAAAGCACATGGGAACAAAATCAATGCACAAGGTTCCCGAGATGAGCTACTTTTAGAGTCATTTAAATCAATTTAGATCAAAAAGGACAGTGAATCGATTAAATTTGACATTTAGTCACATGCGTCAACCATATTTATGAAAATAATTAAAACTTCATTCTATAAATGTTCTTTTCTGGTTGAGATTCTTATTGTTCTTATCCGCAGATTTTCCCTCGATTATATTCATGAAAAAAGGTTTTATCATGGTAAATCAATAGGCCCACCTCACCCTTTTGCTCTTTTCGCATTTGTCTTTTGATTTTTTTTTCTTCTTAAAATATTTTTTTTTTTATTTCTCTAATGCCCAGACCGGTTGGAGGCAGGGTACTTTAACTATGTTTTGTTATTTTAAATAGCTTAGAATTGTAAAGTTTTTGATATCGGTCAGTAATAAATTCCTCAATACATGTTTAAGATAATTTAAAAATTCCACATTTTTTTATATTTAAAAAATGCGTTATTCTTATTCGTTCGTGTTTTTATCCGCGAGTGAAATATTTGGTTTAGTATTTTTCCACAACTAACTTATTACAATAGAAGACTATGGAGGTGAATGATTTACTTTAAAAATATTCTCTGACTTCTTACACGGAAAATGAAAATTAGGCCCAAAAATTTTAAAAATTCCATAGCTCTTGAATTTTGTCACAAGGTTTTTTGACATGCCCCGTTTTGCAAGTGCTTTTGTCCTGTTTTTTCACCGAAATGATCTGGTCAGCCTACCCCTCCAAGGATATTCTGGCAAACAACGTGTTTTCGTCGTTGCCACTTGACGACGCCAGCAATCCGCCGAAGAAGCGCAAGAAACAGCAACTGCAGCTGCCACAGCAGAAGGAGAAGTGCCCGCCTATGTTTGTGAAGAGCAATCCCCCGGATTTGCGCCCGAAAATTCGCCAATTGATCACAAAGGGGCTGAAATGTACCCTTCGGCTCTGCAGCGAGGGCGTGAACGTGATGCCGGCAAACAAGGACCATCATCAATTCGTCGTGGACACTTACGACCACTTCGGCACGAAGTCGATCAATAGGCTTTGCTGCGAGGACGACATGAAGGAAGAGGACCTCCAAGCAGAACTCGAAAGATGTGGCCTAAAGCCAGGGTCATGCTCAAGATCGCTCATTTCGGAGACGAGCCAGCCTCGGGCTGAAAGTCTCCTTAATAAAGACAAAAAAAAAAAAAAAAAGATCGCTCATCACGACAAGGCGAAGAAGTTTCACGACCTGCTTTATCTGGTCCATCTGGAGCACGGCCGGCTCCACCATCTGGAAGGACCTGGAGCTGATCAACGTCATAAATTTCACCGTCGTTGACTATAGGAGCCATTTCAGCCAGTGCACCGCGACGTCGCGCATCTGCTTCAAGCACGGCATCCGGAACTGCCACATGAAGCCACGCTGTAACATGAGTGGCAAACCCCATTCGACCAAAAAGTGTACCCCGGAGCAACTGACACCGATCTTCGCACAGCTTGCCACTCGGCTGAGCGGATGTAAAACCCGTTTCGACCAGTAGGTCTTCACTCTTGGCATGTTCATCATTGAAAATGGCTAGGGTGGGCCTAGTCAGTTTAAATGCTTGCTCGCTCAAGAGCAAAACCATCGAGCAGAAGGATTTCCTTGAGGAGAAGGATATAGACGTGGCGTCCATTACCAATACCGGATTATAGCGTCTACATCCCAGACTTTCGCATCGCGCGACTCGATCGTTCGACAAAGGGAGATGGTGTGGCCATCGCTCTTCGCTACAACATCAACTGTCGCCTGCTGCTGAGCTGAGTATCATCGAGGCCAAGGATGTCGAAGTTACTAATTCTATCGACACAATTATCCCAAGCCAAAGCCGGCGATAAATCATAGGACGCCCTTCGGAGGGAAATTGTCAAGCTAACGCGGAAGCAAGGTCAGTATACCATTGCCGGCGACCTGAATTCCAAGAACCATGCGTGGAGCAACACTCACGGCAATCGAAACGATACCATCTGGAACAACGATATGGAAGAAGATCATTACACGATCTTGAGCCCGGGTTCCCCCACTCGACTGAGTCGATCCGGAGTCCATGTAACAATAGACTTCTAACCCCTAATCATCATGCACGATCACATCTCACAGCCGGTCGTCTACCAGGAGCTCAGTTCGGATAACTATCCGGTGTTGGCGGAAATCGGCTCCTTGGTTAATCGACATTGGCAATCTCTGTGTAACTATCGTAGAGTCGTCTGGGGTCGGTTTCAAATATGCGTCGGCGACAATATGGACTACCAGGGTCTTCCGGTAACTCTGGAGAAAATCGACTAGCAGCTACACGCCATCCAAGAGGCGCTGTCCCAGGCCCGTGAACTACACGTCTCAACGGCATGGTATGTAAGCAACACCCTAAGCATTGATACACTCACCAAAGATTTAATCTGTTTACGAAATGTCACTCGCAGGCAGGAGTTAGGGACAAAAGGTCGAAAGACAAAAGATCGAAAGGACAAAAGGTCGAAAGACAAAACGTCGAAAGACAAAAGGTCGAAGGGACAAATGGTCGAAAAGGACAAAAGGTCGAAAGGGACAAAAGGTCGAAAGGACAAAACGTCGAACGGGACAAAAGGTCGAACAGGACCAAAGGTTGAAAGGACAAAACGTCGAACGGGGCAAAAGGTCGAAAGGGACATAAGTTTGAAATTGATAAGAAAGTGAAACGGAAAGAATCAATCTCGCACCAAATTGTAAATTGTGTTTACGAAAAGAAATGAGGTTTTTACGCCTGCTTAAGCAAGACATGTGTTATGGTCTACTCAAAATGGCTTTTCCTTATCTTGAGGCTTCATTAAGCAAACGCAGATGAAGTTATTAGAAATAAAATGAAAAATAAAAATGAAATCAGAGTTGGCCTACACAGTTAGTAAAAACTCTGCTCTTTTGTTTTTACAATTTTCAACAATTAAATAAAATAAGTACCACTAATAGATGGATGTTTGAGTTTTCTAAATATCAGTTCGATCAAACACACCGGCGTGGCTGCGGTGTGCTCTATTCTGATAGATCAAAGTGACATTCAGAAAACCTTGATATTCATGTATTATTGGCACTCTTTGGATGAATTTTATTTAATTGTTAAAAACAGTGAAAAATAAAAGAGCATTTTTGCTAACTGTATAGGACAACTTTGTTTCGCGAAATACAAGCTTTATTCATTTCTTATTACCAATCTTTATCTCTTTCAGAAGTATATAGATATTCATAATATTATCTTTAGTAATTACTCCTTCTTTAAAAATTGCTCATTCTTCAACTTTGATTGATTGGATGAGTGCGTTATTTCTGCTTAAATGTATTTCATAAATTCTTTTGGAATACACCCAACTTGTTAGCAATTTGTTCTTGATAGACCATTTGTGCCTTTCGACCTTTTGTCCTTTTCAACCTTTTGTCCCTTTCGACCTTTTGTCCTTTTTCACATTTTGTCTCGTTCGACGTTCTGTGCCTTTCGACATTTTGTCCTTTCGACTTTCTGTCCTTTTCGACCTGTTGTCCTTTCGACCTTTTGTCCTTTCGACCTTTTGTCTTTCGACCTTTTGACTTTCGACTTTTTGTCCTTTCGACCTTTTGTCATAGATTCCGCAGGCAGTACCAATGTACTGGGCTGCCTGCGCTTGAGACAAGTTGCAATCGCTTGACAAAAATCATCCAGGCCAGGACAGTGGACCTCAAAAATAGTGATTTGTGCAGAGCCGTTCTGGAAATTGACCGAAATTCTAAAATCCAAGCCTCGGCTCATTAGACAACATGGCTCTAAGGATCGCTTGATAACTCCTGCAGAAAAGGTCGCCGAAATAGGTCGTCACTCCGTCAGCTCACACAATCTTGGACAGAACATCGTCAGTCCACACGAAGCAGCCATTAACGAGCATGCTAACAACATCCATCTTACTCCCAAAGACTTCTCGAAAGAGTTGGAGATTTTAGCTGGTGAATTGACGGCCGAAAAACATCAGAAAACCCCGAGACTTCAACAGCATCCTCAAAAAATGATTGCCCCATCAGCCTTCTTTCAGGGCTATCCAAGCTGTTGGAAAAGGCGATTTACAGCCGGTTACTTGAGTCTGCACGGCTACGGAGGGCCGGAGGGGTGATCATAATACTTGTGGCAAAACTCCAACGAGTGCAAGATGCCCTGACAGAGTACCTCACCAGCTGGAAGATCTGTATCAACGAGGTGAAGACCCAGGTCATCATTTTCCCCCACTCTAAATCCCCTAAACATGTTCCGGCTGGGGAATCATCATCCTCAATGCCACGACTGTGGAATGGGCCAAACCTTGGCTTGACCCTCGACAGCAAGCTTATTTTCCGCCAACAGGTTGAAAAGACGGTGACAAAGTGTAATGTTTTGTTAAAACTACTGTACCCTTTGATCAACCGTCGGTCGTCATTGTCCCTGAAAAATAAGCTTGCTGTCTACAAGCAAATCGTCCTCCCAGTGATCGAATACGGCATGCCGGTCTGGGAGTGCTGTGCAAAAACTCATCATCTAAAACTCCAACGAGTTCAAAACAAGTTCCTGAGGATGATCCTCAACACCCCTCCTAGGACATAAACTTCTGAGGTCCACCTTCTAGCCGATATCAAAACACTAGAGGAGCGCTTTGGTGACTGCAAGGAGAGGTTCAGGGTTCGTTGCACCTTTTCGGACCAAGATACAATTAGGGCACTAGTTCTAAATTAGGTTATCAAATTCTTATTGTAAATTTTCAATGTACATTTTAGATAGGTTATCAAAATTATAAAATAAATGATGCCTTCTTTACGGAAATATGACAAACTATATATCTATAGATACTGTAATTAAAAGTCCTTAGAAAATGAAAATTAAAAAAAGCAGAAAAATCGAAGCTGAAGAGCCACACACTTGTTATGCTAAATTAATTGTAAGAGACATAAAAAAAATAAACAGCCATTTAACGTTAAAAAACGGTCAAGCATGTTCGTCAAACTCCACCCCAGGAAAAAAAAGACGATGCTGGCAGCGAAGAATAGGTAACCAGCCACTGATTTCGCTTTATTCCTATCATAAGCTGCTTCCATAAGACCTCCCACCATTTCTTCAACTCCGCTATGAATGTGTTTAATTGGTGGATTTGTACAATTCAATGATAGCCAATATCACTTAATTTAATGAATAGAAAAATAGTTTGAAGTCATTTATTGCATTTTGATTTTAAATCCATAAATTAGAAGTGACATCATTAGCATTTAATATCTTATGAGATTTCGCGACGCTACCAGTTGCCCTTGCAGAATCCTACATATTCCGAACATGACTCATATATCGTACACGCGTCATTCATTCACACGATCTTGTATTCGCTTGTAATCTTGATTCTCCATACTGATAACCATTTTAAATCCTGGTATTAAGGGCTTGAGGCGCCAGGATTTGAAATATGAGTCATATGCGGCATTTGAATCGAAACGGTATCAGTAGTAATCAAATGATTAGCATCAACAAAACAACTTTCGTTCCAAGGTTGAATTTTTTTTTAAAACTTCCATTTACTTCCACTATAATTATAGTGGATTATAATAAATTTTAACCTTGTAACATTTTCCCCTAAGACGCTTAATATTAATTATTTCAACTTTCGTTGCTAAGTAACTTTGCTGAGAGTTATCAAGCTAGGGTGGTTATCGAGATGTGGAATGACAAAATGTATGTATTGAAGGGACCAAGGAAACCGTCGACATAGGGAGAGATATCGAGATATAGAACATCGAGATGTAGAGAGTCGACTGTATATACCGATATGGACAAAAAATTTTTTTTTTTCATACAAAAAGTGCGTAGAAATTACCCATTTGAAAAAAACGAGAAAGGCACCATCACCGCTAGGTGGATTAATCTGGGCCTTCAGATTGGTGCTGCTGAAAATGCGAGGTGAAAACTATTTGGATTCTGGACAGTTTCACTTTAATTCCATTACTTTATTGTACCATTGACAGATACGTTTTTCGACCTCAACAGTATACCTATAATTATTCCGTCGATAATTATAGAGAAGAGAATTACATAAGAAATGACTAAAATGCATCCAGCCGTTTCAAGTTCTGCGAACACTGACTAATTTATTTTAAATGCCTACACAGAATTTTGTTTTTACACGATTTACATTTTCTCAGTTTTTCGCTCATCTTAAATAATTACCGTAGAGCAGTTTAAAAAAAAAAAATTTTTTTTAATTTTTTCTTGATTTGTAGGAACATGTTGAAAATATTTTGGAGCCACACGATCGAAAATGCGACCGAAAAAAATCGTGTAAAACAGATTCCTGTGTATAAGAAAGTAAAGAAGAAAGATAGACACAAATATGTGGAATATAAGTTCAAAGCCCATCAAATCAAATTTATCATCTCTTACGAATCCATGTTCATACAAATGAGTTGCATTATGTATATAATATGGGAGAATCCCATACCCTCGGAATCACACATTTGTTATCTCGAATTTTATCACACCCCAATCGAGGATAACAACAGCACTGCAGAGATAGTAATGACTCAGACTTTTAAACCAAGATGTGCGAACGCGCCGGCGGGTCAAACAACTCCATATGGGGGGCAATTCATTAACATTGCTATCAGCAATATTACAATCGTGGCACATTTGTGCGGCAGGGCTTGATCGGCGAATTTGCATGGCACTAGATACCTATCCTTTATGACATCGCACTAATTATGCTTAGTGTGCATTCTAAGTGGAGCAATCCATCAACCTTGGCGTGTGGCCGTCACCATTAGGCCCAATATGTATGGCGCTCCATTTATCAGACTGCGATGGATGGATCAGTTCTGCGATTCAATGATAATTGGCAATTCGATCATCTGGATGAGTCGGAAATATTAGCTGGAACGAAAAAGACACAAAATTCTCACTGATAAGAGCTCAAAGACATTGACATTGCTCATTGCATACGGTTGTTTGTATATTTTGAAATATTTTCGCATGTTAGACTCAGCTGGTAAGCCAGCATATAGTTGATCGCCAGACAAATAAGTCACGTATCACTTCACTTTGAGCGTGACATGGTTGCGTTTTGCATAATGGTTCGTCTAGTCAATATGTGATCTAATATCTTATTTTCTTCCTACTGAAGTGTCACTCATAAAACAGGAAATTACGTGTTTTAATGTGAACATTTTGAGTGAAACAATGTAAAACAAACAGTTTTAAAAGCATTTGGTGTCATTGTCAAACCATGTTGTTTGAGTTGTGACAAATGCATTAGATGATAAATGGTCAATATAAAATGTTTTTTGAAGTGTTTACCAATCGTCAAACATATCCTTGAATATAAGGTCCATAAATGTGTATAAAAACAACAATATTGCATTAAAACGATTTTATTCCACAATTGGGTATATTTACATCTAAAATAAACGATGATAGGCAATATACGCCTCCAAGAAAAAATGTACAATCGGTCAAATTGTCAATCGTTATAGGTGTATAGTTGATTGCAGCGTTACACTCTAGATCGATTTCAGTTCGAGCTTAATGGCTTTCTCCAGAACTGGCGAAAACGTTGTATTTTGATAATTTTCAACTTTCCCCATCAAATTGACCAACTCTTTGCTCGGTGCTCGAGTTTGTTATTGAATTTGATGTCAATTTATGAGTTTTTTTGCGACGCCGTACTCTAGATCATTTTTTTTTTGCGAACGCGATGGGGTTCCTTATATCTCACCGTTTTATTGCATTCTAATAATTTTTCAACATTCCCCATCAAATTTGCAAACTTTTTGTATATACAAACACAGCTGAGCCCAAGAGGAATCGATTGGTGAGAAAATCTTGCAAATCGGTTCATCCGTTCGTAAGTTATATTGCCCTAAAGGAAATGCAAACTCATTTTTATATATAGAGAGAAGATTGGCATTTCACTAAAATTGTCACTCTCTTCTGCAAGATTAGTGTCAATGGGGGCGCCAGAGTTCTGGTAAAGGTTCGCCTCGACAGAGGGCATTGTTCCCAAATAAGAATCTTCAGGGGGGGGGGCTAGATTTGATAAAAAAGCCCAGCATCCTTCGAAAGGCAGAATAGAGCTACCATTTTGGCATTGTCGTCGGCTTGAGCGTCCCGATTATTGCCAGGGATCCATTGAGTTCCCTAGGATACTCGTATATGGGACATTTGCATATGAAGTGCTCTACACTGTTCCTGACTTCGCACAGGTTACATTGAAAGCAGAAAGAGCCCCCACCAAAATTGTGAGAGACCTTTGTATGGCCGGTCCATAATTTCGGGACGATTGTCTGTTCTTTCTGCGAAGCTAGTTCATGCCAGAGACCGGTGGTGCGTTTTACCTTACTTAACGGTAGTGGTTGTTGCTGTTTCAAATCCGTGCCCAATTCTGTCCGACGACACTTCTTATTCACTTTTTAACGTCGGCCAGCGGGACGGAGCGGGTGTAGGGAAGGCCTTCATGTCCAACGCTTTCAGGGGCATCGTCATCTACATTACTCCCGATGCCACAATGGCCACACGATGCCTCTAAGGGGAAATATTATTTTTCAAAAATCAGTAGCTCTGTAACACCCACTACACGAAAGTATATGACACAATCTACGCACTTCTACGCAAAGGGACCAAAACTTCAAACTGAAAATTAGGATCCAATATTTGTAGGACACGAAAACATACATTTGAATTACAAGAAAAATATTTTTTTTACTGGAAAATGATTTGGGAACATTGTTTAATAGCCAATTAAAGTAGCAGACTTTTAGTATGAAAAAAGACTCCCTAATCAAATTTTTACAAATGTGCTCCATCGCACCTATTTGGGTTTAAATGTATCGGTTAGTACGTATTTAAATACAGTTTTAATGACCTTTTTGAGTGCACATTGTGTTGCTTCGAAAAATTTTGTTTTAATGAGATATTTGTACTTTAAAAACAGTGACAATGAAATGGTGTCGCGTTACAAAAATAGTCGCATAATTGATATTATACAAAAAGTATAAACATTTTAAAAGTAAAATTTCGGATTCTCTTAGTACTTGTCAAGAGCTTTCTTTTCGTGTATTAAGATTCAAAATCGGAGCTCTTCTCATGAAGTTACACTAGGTACAAAAATATGGTGTCGCGTTACGCGAATTCAATATGCCTCTGAAATAAGGGATAAAAAGTTTTCGGTTTATTGATACAGTATCACAATGGCTTAGAAATTGAGAAAAAGTTTCTTTTAAGTAAATTAGGGCTTGTACATGAATAGCGTAACAAAATTGGGGGTGTAACGGGGTGTGTCATTTGGTAACTGTCCATACTACAAACAATGGGTTCCCTTACCAAAATGTTACGAAGTGGTGGGAAATTACAAATCTCTAAATAAAAGACAAATGTTTGGTGTTGCGTAGTACTTATTGCGGTCCATTAATAAGTCATGTGAAACTTGAGTTATTTTTTTAATTCAAGTGGATTGTGAGGCTTTTCCAAACCTATCTCTCAGTGCTCAATATCATCATGCACTCATTTGAGTAAACGTAACGAACAGTTTGCTGTCGAACACGGTTTCCTTCTACCATGTCACGAAAAGTCAAACTTTTTTTTGGATGTTTGCTTTTTTTTAATTGTTCCCTTATTTGAAAGGCTCATTTGACATGGAGCGTTACGGATCCGCAATCGTGTTTTTCAATACAAGTTTTATCTTGCTTCCTAAATATATCTTAAGCTTCGAGGTGCCGAAAGACTCGTGTTTTTATTCTGCATTTTGATTTTCACTATTTTTTTTGATAATTTTCGATCGCACTTACTAGCTCGGCAATTTTGTTTTTTTTTTCTTTAACCATAGCCGAGCCGAGTGCTCAGTCCGTAAATTTTTGCTGATCTCAGCTGAAAAAAAAAGTTTGTTTATTACAGCACTCAAAGAAGCAGTCCTAAACATATGTCAATTTAGTCAATATTTCAACTTAAGTAATTTAACAGAGATTTGCACAGTCAATATCGGCTAAATAAGTCGAAAATATAATGAATAGCATCAGGCAAAAAACTTCACCAAACCACTGCAATAATGGCCTATTGAAAAAAGATAACAGAGAGTTACTAAGTGATAAACTGAAAATTTATTGATTACCATGTTAAGTTAATCAAGATGAGCCAGCCTTGGGCTAAAAATCTAGTTAATAAAGACATATTATATCAGCCATCCGAATGAACTTCGCTTTGAACTAAGTGAATATACGATAATTAGGCAATTTATTTTTCACCAGGACATAAACAATATTTTCAAAATTGATTAATTATTTTCTGAGTAGTGTTGATGAGAGCGTAAAGATTTAAAATGCATATAAGTAGTGCACTCAGTGCACATTCGCTCTTGTGATAAAAATTAGTTGAGACATGAGACGTAAACCAATCTCTTCGGGAATAAATAAGAAGTTGAAAACAGACCACGTTCCAGTAGAAACGTGGAGTAAAAAACGACAGAAAGATTTCTTTTCAACATTGCTGAGCTTCTTGGGCCATTATCACCTATCAAAATGGTTAACGTAGAAAAAAGGCAATATAGAACTTTTCAGTGTAAAAAACTCACTTCTAGGGGGATCGATCTTCTGACCACGTACTTAAAAACCGATCCGAATTATACTTGGGTGTGACTAATATAAAAATAGGAAAACCCATTACCATTTATTTCGTTTTAAAAACTGATATGCAATATGAATGGAATTGATTCAGTTTTAAATTTGTGCCGGTTTGTCCTTCAAACCTTAATAACCGAAACTCCAAATCATGACCACCAACTCGAACTACATTCAACGATAGCTAATGTGACAATATTCTGTGTCGAATACAACATGACGCATCGAAATCGGCTGAAAATACACATTCTATCATCGATTAATACGTTTGCGTAACGCGACACCATTTGCAGAACACTGTTTGTCGATCAGCGTAACGCAGCGGTGTTGATATCAATTCAGTAATTTTCCTTATAATCTTCGTTTTTTCCCGCGATTTTAATTCACAGTCTCATTTCTGTTGATGTATACGAGAAATGCTTAGAATAAATCGAGACTCCAAACCGTATACCAGAGCTAAAAAACGCACTTGCATTTCAAAATGCGAAAAAGTGCAATTCAGCGATGGTGTCGCGTTACGAAATGCAGCGCGTTATATTTATCATATTCAAAGCGAAAAATCTCAAAATGAATATTCTATCAGAAAAGAAATTTAGTGAGGATAATTTTACACCTGTTTAATCATATATCCTCGAAGCTAATTTTCGAATGCAGACCTAATTTCTCGCTGATAGTTGGCTCCTCATGGTGTCGCGTTACGCTGGAATGTGTCATTTACTGCCTACGGCTCTAGTCAGTTAGAAAGGAATGTTAGTGTGTAGTTATTGTTGCTACTAGAGACCGAGAAAACCTCTGCATCTCCATATTAACTGTCAAAGGTTGAGTCAAGTGCCCATTGGTGTTTTGCTAGTGCGTTTGAATCATATTATTCCGTACGTCAAACAAGACCAAAAAGGTCGAGGTCCATATATTTTTAAATGTCGGCCAAATGTAACCAAGTTCCTTTAGACTTTTGAGTCGGAAGAAAAGCTGACGCGCTCATGATAATTAACTCCATCGTTCCCTGAAAAAAAAAATCGAATATCGATTCTTCATTTTAGGATCCAATACCACGGAAAGGAAATTTCGTCAACTAGGTAAGGAGGATGAACAGAACTATAGATCAAGCACAAAGAAACAGACGTCTCACTTGGAACAAAATGCAATGAATGAATTATTGGCAGTGGCTGATTTCCTACCCGCCGCTGTCACATCCAAGCGCTATAGTATATGCGCAAAATAGCCAGCATGAGTTAACCACCAGAAATTTGTATGGCGAAAGACATCTAACGCGGGTTTTCTCAAAACTAGGAATTTTTCATGAAAAACTGTTTGGTACCGGTTATGTAGGAAGGTGTCCGCTACTACGCCTACCAAATATTTTATCGATGAAGCTGCTTAATTTTGAGAAATCGAACCTTAGATGCCTTTCGCCATACTGTTTTCAGAAACTTAACTCCTAGTGTGCCGCTGTAAGCACGCTCAAAGCAGGCGATTCATTAAAATCATCGTCACGGAATCATTATCGCCCAATTCTAAATATACTGTGTTTGGACAAGCCGCAACCAGATGGCGGTAGTGCGTAAACGTCAAACACAAGCAAAATCGATGGAAGCGCCATCAGTGGCCGATTGACCACCTACAAAAAAATGAATCCACCGTTAAAAAGGTGAACGATGAAACATGTGTTGAGTGAGACGTCTGTTTCTCTGTGGATCAAGGATTCACTTAGAAATTTGATGTAGCCTCTTCAAAATTTGAGAAACTAGACACGGAATCACAAATATACTCACGTTTGCAAGAAATTTTAGAAGTTAGAAGAAAAAACTCTGAATTTCGGAGTAACATTGTTCTTGAGATTTCTGAAAACCCATAAATAGAGCTGAACACCCTTATAGATTCTTGGACAATCATAAGTTTAACTGATAGATCGTAGTTAAATTTCTGAACATTTCTAAAGGTTTGAATTCCTATAAGTTAGTGATAATTGTTGAAATCATTCAACATTTTATAAAATTTACAGGAATCCAAAATCACTTCTGGAATTTCGTAAAAAAAATGTGAAGGCATGCTTTTCAGAAATGTTATATAAACACTGGAAATGTAATGATTGTCCTAATAGTCTTCTTCTTCCTATTGGCATTACATCTTCACACTGGGACAGAGCCGCCTCGCAGCTTAGTGTTCATTAAGCACTCCCACAGTTATTAACTACGAGGTTTCTAAGCCAAGTTACCATTTTTGCATTCGTATATCATGAGGCTAGCACGATGATACTTTTATGCCCAGGGAAGTCGAGACAATTTCCAATCCGAAAATTGTCCAGACCGGCATCGGGAATCGAACCCAACCACCCTCTGAATGGTCTTGCTTTGTAGTCGCGCGTCTTACGGCACGGCTAAGGAGGGCCCCTCCTAATAGTCATAGGAAGTATTCTAGCTTATCTGAGGATGTCTGAAAAATCTCTTGAATTCCGAGATCTCCGGAAAGTCGCCGAAATTCCATAAAAGTATTCTATAGATTTGATAATCCAATTTTTGTCCTACCCACGTCTCGGACCGTGACCGAATTACTTCGTAATCATTCGACGATTTGCTTCGAAATCCTTCGATGATTTGCTTCGGAATCCCTCAACCATTTGCTTCAACATCCCTGGAGGATTCCCATCTGAGTCGCTAGAGGATTCTTTTCGGAATCCCTGAAGGAATGATTCGAGGTTCCTCGACGATTTACTTCCTCTACAGATTGCTTCGGAATCCTTCGACGATTTGCTTCTACATCCCTGGAAGGCTCTACCCCAGTACCCCGAATCCCAGTACCCCGAATGCCATTATCCCGAAGGCCACTACCCCGAATGCGACAGTGCCCCGAAAGTCATTACCCCGAATGGGACACTACCCCGAAATCCATTACCCCGAAAGGCAATTACCCCGAAAACATTTAGAATCTATAGTATATTATTATTATGTTTAACATAAACAGATATCGATGAATCGCAACAGTTTTTAACCAACCAGTTTAACCAACGGTTATAATTTTTCTTCTAATTAGCTTTAACTGTCATTCCTGTCATTATGACCTGGAAAAGTACTATTCTACGAAATGGAGTAAGAGATCCTCCCAACAGAACGCATTTTCCCTGTATAAGGCGAACAGAGGAGATGATGCCTTGTTTTAATTAACGAGTTTGCCCGGTATAAGGCATACAGGGTAAATATGATCTTTTTTTAATAAACGCGTTTGCCCGGTATAAGGCAGAAAGGGGAGATGATGACTTCTTTAAATGGACGTGTTTTCCCGGTATGAGGCAGACAGCGGAAATGACGCCTTCTTTAAATGAACGGGTTTGCCCGGTATAAGGCACATCGAGGAAATAATACCTTGTATAAATGAACGCGTTTGCCTGGTATAAGACAGACAGAGGAGATGACGCCTTCTTTAAATGGACGGGTTTGCCCGGTATAAGGCATACAGAGGAAATTATTCCTCGTTTAAATGAACGCGTTAGCCCGGCATAAGGCAGACAGAGGAGATGATGCCTTCTTTAAATGGACGCGTTTGCCCGGTATAAGGCAGACAGAGGAGATGATGCCTTCTTTAAATGGACGCGTTTGCCCGGTATAAGACAGACAGAGGAGATGATGCCTTCTTTAAATGGACGGGTTTGCCCGGTATAAAGGAACAAAGAGGAAATTATTCCTTGTTTAAATAGACGCGTTTGCCCGGTATAAGGCAGACAGAGGAGATGATGCCTTCTTTAAATGGACGGGTTTGCCCGGTATAAGGCAGACAGAGGAGATGATATCACCTTTTAATGAACGTGCTTATATCTCGATAAGGCACACAGAGGGAATACTGCCTTTTAAAAGTTCTGTTCGATAGAAGGGGAAACGAGATGATGCCTTCTTTAAGTCAACGCAACTTCCTGGAGATGAACAAGATCTCCCTCTCTCTCACTCTAATACACAAACTCTCACTCACTTCCTCTGTCTTACTAATTATTACTCATTCACCCGCTCTCATTCATTCACCCACTTTTACTCACTTAACCACTCTTACTCACTCATCCACTTTTACTCATTCATTTACTTTCAATCATTTGCTCTCTCTTTCTCGCTCACTCTTACTCACACACTCTTACTAGTTTACTCTTACTCGCTCACTCACTAACTCTTACTTGCTCACTCACTCTTACTCACTCACTAAAGCACTCACTCACTCTTACTCACCCATTCACCCCCTCGCCGATTTTGAGATTTAGACCACGCTTCATCCAGAATCCGTTGCTTTTACAACAGCGACCAAGAAACAACTTCTACCTTGTTGGCCTAGTAGCCATGCTGACGTAGACCGCAATTGCCTCCAACTCTCTGCATTGTGCATGAAAACGTGCTGCATAATCTCCCCCTGTCATTCAGGAATCTTGAAGAGTGCCATACGAAGTGGAACGGGATCTTACGGAGTAAGTAGTTTCAGTTCCAATTATTGTTCATTCATATGAAATTTGAATAAACGTTTATTGAGTAACATTTTTTTCATTGAAATGAAGTATTAACTTGAAATAATTACTAATTCGGGGTTCTGGCTCATTCGGGGCATTCGGGGTAGTGACTCATTCGGGGTTGTGGCTTTCGGGGTAGTGGCCTTCGGGGTAATGGCATTATGGGTAATGGAATTATGGGTAGTGTCGTAAAGTCTCCCTGGAACATTGCCTACGAAAGCCCAAGAACATTCACGTTGGAATTCCCGTCAGAGCTCCGTCGACATTTCGGGAGGATATTGAATCACTGGAACATTCCTTTCGGAATCCCCGTGAATTGCCTCCAGAATCCCTGGAGGTTCCTTCGGTATGTTTGGAGGATTCATGTCGATATCTCTGGAGATTTCCATCGGAATCACTAAAGAATTTTTATCGGAATCACTAAAGCAATCATCGGCTGGTTAACAAACACACTTCGGTACTGTGGGCTACAACAGAAAGCACTTGCTTGAGAAAAGAAAATATGGATGATTGTGATTGATTCGCAATTGCCTTTGGTGGTTGGACCGTATTTATCACATTACTAATAAGATAACTCAATGAGATGGTAAATGTCCCACCTAGCCCCCCCTCCCCCCCCTGAGCATCGGGGCTAGTTACACCAATGCTTAAGACCTTCGCATATAAATCTTATAACTGGTCGCAGTTTCACATCCGAACAGGAAAAACAGACTTTCGCATATTCCTATAGGAATTACAGTAATTATAAAAATTGACGGAAAATCTTTTTTTTTTCTCCACCCAACCGGCGGATGTTAAATTTACTAACAATTCTGTATAATAAACTTCCAAAACCTGTATAAGAACTGGGAATGTACGAAATAGTATTGTATAAGTATTGTATAAGAATCTAACAATTTTGTTAGTACATTCAAAGTTAATTGCCTATATGCCGGGGGGGGTTACCCTCCAATACCTTTTCCGAACTAAATCTATCACATGTTGTACATATGCATAATCAAGTTTCAGACAATTTTGTTAGCTTTTACAACAATACTTGTTTGAGAGCCTACATGTTTTGTATGAGAATCTAACAATTTCGCATATGCCCAGTTCTTATGCAGGTTTTGTTAGATTCTTATACAGAATTGTTAGAAAATTGAAACCGCCGGTTGGGTGTCCGGCGTATGTAATTAAATTTCAGGGAAAATATTCGATTTTGTGGGTCACGTGCCCCAACGAACCTTACTCCCAGCTTATGAGTACGGATTTCGATGCCTCACGGTTCTCTTTCCTCAGCGTATATCACTTTATTTACTATCTAATAATTATTTTCAACATTTCCTTTACCTCAAACAATGAATAAAAAAAATGTCAATCAAATCAATAATTTGAACGAATCAGCCGGATGTTGGCACGCTCGCAGAAACGCTACGCGATATATATACATGCGCACGGTCTACTTCAACTTCTGTGTAGAAAACGTTTGAGAATTCTCGCCAAAACCTTAAAATAAAAATTTAGATCGAGGTACAATAATAGCCCATTACAGACATTGAGATTATACCCAAAAATAGGTGACTGATTTTCTTACAATTCTATACTAAGGCCATACAAAATCAGTTTTTGATTTGATTTATATACCTAACCAGTGATTGTTAGGTTTTCTAATTATTCTGCATAAGAACCTACAAAAACTAACTATTCTAACTATTCTGCATAAGAACCTACAAAAACCTGTTTAAGATCTAGGCATATGCAAAATTGTTAGATTCTTATACAAAAATGTAAGCTCATTGTAAGAAAAGCTTGCAGAATTGTATGGTTTCATACAATATTTGTATAAGAAACTAGCATTTTCGCATACGCCCAGTTCCCATACAGGTTTGGTAGGTTCAATCACCGGTTGGGTGTACCAAGTTGGTTCCACTTGCAGCTGTGATGTTGAAAAAAAAAACAAAAATCATAATAACTTAGCACATTACGATAGCAGGCAAAGCCCTTTCTGCGTTTACCATAGTTATTATTATGTGTTAAAGTAGCAATGAGCTAAACGCTTCATGCATATAGATCCGTAAATTTCCATCCAGCACCATAGAATATTAGTAATTAACGATGATTCTGAAAACATAACTAATAAAGGTAAGCGTTTTCTTATCAGTCATATTTTTTCCCTTCGCAAGGTTATCGAATCCTCCTTTGCGCACCTTTGTTCATTGTGCGTCGATTGGAATTTAGTGCTTTTTTCATGTGTTCTGTTCCGTAAAATTATTTGAACCGTACTGGATGGAATTTGCGAAATACTTCACGTATAAGGCCGATGGCTTTAAAGCGGGGATGGATGTATCATCACTAACTTGAATAGCACAGTTGTCGAAAAGGTAATCCCATTGAAAATGCTATTTTAAAAATTTGCATTCTGTTACTCATATACCTAAAATTCCTTACCGAAGCAATTTATCCTAGTCTAGCGATTCTCACCCTAATTGCAATATTTTAAAGAGTGTATTATGCCATTTTATTGGTGTGGTGAAAACTGTGTTGGACAGTTATTTCATTCTCTACAAAAATGCATTGCTGAAGCTGCTTTTCATTTCACGCCGAAAAATAAGCAGTTTTGCAATTTTATCTAACTGCTCAAGAGCAAGTGTTCTGATATCGCGATGTAGTCATTAAGAATACATGTTTATACACTCCTAATATAAAACCCCGTCGCTTCAAACAAGTTCGTTCCAAGGTGCATCATATCCGCTCATAATAATTCTTCACTCACCAGCGATATTATTCCGACAAACAGAATGGTAGTCCGCGGACCCATTCCGCACAAGGTACAATGGAACACCATTGCGTCCCAAGTAGGAAAACGGCACCGTGTCCGTAATCACCGACAATCGCCTCACTGCACTGCCAACCCCTGCACCGCTAGGTGGCACCGATTTTTACCGGACGACGATCGATCGATCGATGATCGTGAATGCGTTCACACTTTCTTCCAATATCCGTCGCCGTCTTCACTGGCAGTATCGTTCGTCGTTCGATTGACCTGCTCTGGCTACGCTAAGCAATATTGGTTCGAATTCCTCACGAACGCACGCTTTCTCATTGTTCGTTCACCTGAGACTGATTCGATGATTCGACGGGACACTCCGAAACCGTCATACAATATGTACCCGAATTGTAACAATCGCAGTGCAAGCTCCCCGCGGACTCCAGAACACCTCGCGAAATAGTCGTCGAGTCTCGAAACACGTCGCTGGTCGTAATCAATCTTTGTATTTTTGCGCGATAAAATGTGATTATTTTGGAAGCAAAGTTTTTTCTTGATCTGAAATTCCGAACCCAATGGAGGCCGTTATCGGGTCTTGTTCATCTGCCACTGATAAGAAAGGGTCGCTTATTCACGAACGACTTTGGAGATTGCAGTTCCTAATTTTTTGGATTACGGCAAGGACGGCTTATCGCTTCCCGCCATTAGGATAACTCATCCGACTTTAGACTGATTTCACATCTTTTGGACGGACACCGAAAGAGTAAAACGCGCGAGGTGGAAATCGCCAAGCTCTCGTCTTATCGGACGACTAGGAGAAACTGTCACGGCTAAACACTTCCACCGGCTACCAATTCACCTGTAATCAGCGTGGTTCGGTGTAAATCTGTGCACATAAAAACAGAAACAAATGGTCGGGCTCTCCATAACACACAAATTCAGCGTGTCTTAAGATGGTCACTAAGTGAAGAATACTTTCTGAAACAGGTGAGTCACCGTTAGGACATAGTCCCGTAGTTTGTAGTTGACCGACACTTGCTTAGTTCGTTAGCCAAGCCTTCAATAAGCAAACCATAGTTGCATAGTTTGATGAACACACTACTCTACTCAACTGACCCCATTGCAATGTCCCAATTGTTAATTCGAATTAAACCTACATGAAAAGGGGAATAACATTCGAAAATTAATAATGCAAAAATGTGACGAAATTTCCTTCAAACGAATACTGAACCCTTCAATGTATCCAGATTTTCCTTTGACCAGGTCTCAGATTACCTCCAATCAGTGTGTGACTACGCGGGCACATTGCGTTGTTTTGCTTCCTACCTCGGTGGACAACACCGCCGCCAGCCACAGAGAAATAACGTAACAGCAACAGGTGAGTGTAGGTACACGAGGAAAAGTATGGGGCAGCAGCGTGTGCCTTGCCTATGCATGGCACCATACACAGAGAGGTATCTTTTACCCATCTGTTTGCATATTTACCCGCGCCGATGACGCGGCCGGGCTGACACACGACGTTGGTCATCCGCCGGAATCGCGTCGGGTGTATTTTGATGTTCGGAGAAGTTATGTATTTCCGACAGGGGTTCCAATCCCGGCACACAGGATGGAAAAACAATGCAAAGAATATTGTTTTGTAGACACTAGTCTTTGTACTTATTCGCCAATTCACAATTCTGCTTTTTGAAATTAATGTCTGTCTAATAGGGATGTCTTGAATATCAGTTGCATACTGCCGAAATAGTGCTTCTCCCTATCCGCGCTCTACCTGCTTGTGATTGCTTGCATGGATGCTTCCACTATCGACTGCATGTGGAAGTAAACGGCTAGCCATATCTTAATACAAAACAAACGACTATACTTGTTGGAGGAACTGTGTTGGTACCACTTACGTTGTAACTATCCTACACAAATTGTTACACTGATCAATAGTCTTCCTTTTTGACCAACGATCGGGCATGACGTCGTAGTTATTAACGGTGGCACAATTTTCAAGGTTGCAGGTAATTAATGAATCGTGCCGGATCGTGATCACGATTATGCACAATCCGAACTTGTTGATAATTACAATTCGAAAATAATCAAATGAAATAGGAGTTGGCATAGGCTGTCCCTCCCGAAGTATTTCTTATGTTTTGAAGCATGATCAGTTTGTTTTAACTAATTTTATTTGCTTTTTTTTTTTTTTTTTTTTTTAACTAATTTTATTTGCTAATTATCTAATACATGCATTTATCTCTTAGACTAGGTGTTCCGTGTTTTCTTAACACTATCATCCTTATTTGCTATGTTACGCTTTTAGATATTATTAATACATTTCAATTGCCTCTGGCAGTTACGATATTTCCTCTGGTTGAATTAAACCATGTAGGAATTACAATGTTTTCTACTTAAACTAAACTTAACCTAATTTATACTAAGGGTACAAGGAGCTAATCGTTGCAATAGAAGATTGCAACGATTTTTGTCTAAAATTGAAAATTATTTTGTTGGACATTTGTTGCAATGTCTCAATATTAGAAATTCTATGAAGTTCATTGGTACTATACCACGGAGGTAACTTCAGAATCATTTTCAAAATTTTATTTTGAATCCTCTGAAGTGCCTTCTTTCTGGTATTGCAGCAACTATTCCATATTGGCACAGCATACAACATGGCTGGTCTAAAAATTTGTTTGTAAATCAAAAGTTTGTTCTTAAGACAAAGTTTTGATTTTCTGTTTATAAGTGGATATAGACACTTAATATATTTGTTACATTTGGCTTGAAGGCCTTCAATGTGATTTTTAAAAGTTAATTTTTGATCTAGCAGAAGTCCTAAATATTTAGCTTCGCTAGACCAATTAATTGGAACCCCATTCATAGTGACAATATGTCTGCTAGAAGGTTTCAAATAAGAAGCTCTCGGCTTATGTGGGAAAATTATAAGCTGAGTTTTGGAAGCATTCAGGAAATTTTCCATTTTGCAAGTAAGTGGAGAAAATATCCAAACTTTTTGCAATCTACTACAAATGACACGAAGGCTTCGCCCTTTGGCTGAGAGACCTGTGTCATCTGCAAACAAAGATTTTTGACACCCTGGTGGTAAATCAGGTAAGTCAGAAGTAAAAATGTTATACAATATGGGCCCCAGTATGCTGCCTTGGGGAACACCAGCTCTAACAGGTAATCTATCAGATTTAGAATTCTGATAGTTTACCTGCAGTGAGCGATCTGATAAATAATTTTGGATCAGTTTAATAATGTACAGAGGAAAATTAAAATTCATCAATTTTACAATCAAACCTTCATGCCACACACTGTCAAATGCTTTCTCTATATCAAGAAGAGCAACTCCAGTCGAATATCCTTCAGATTTGTTGAGCCGAATTAAGTTCGTAACTCTTAATAACTGATGAGTGGTTGAATGCCCATGGCGAAAACCAAATTGCTCATCAGCAAAAAATAGAATTGTCATTAATATGAACCATCATTCTATTTAAAATAATCTTTTCAAACAGTTTGCTTATTGAAGAAAGCAAACTGATTGGGCGATAACTAGAAGCATCAGCTGGATTTTTGTCCGGCTTCAAAATTGGAACAACTTTGGCGTTTTTCCATTTATCTGGAAAGTATGCCAATTGAAAACATTTGTTAAATAAATTAACCAAAAAGGATAAAGAGCTCTCAGGAAGTTTTTGATGAGTATGTAGAAAATACCATCATCACCTGGGCTTTCATATTTTTAAATTTTCTAGTAATAGATCTCACTTCATCCAAATTAGTTCCCAACGAAGGGTCAAAAACATTATCTTGGTTGAGAATGTCTTCGAAGCTTCGTGTAACCTGATCCTCAATTGGACTAGTGAGACCTAGACTAAAATTATGGGCACTCTCGAACTGCTGAGCAAGTTTTTGAGCCTTTTCGCCATTTGTTAATAAAATTTTATTTCCCTATTTAAGCGCTGGAATAGGCTTTTGAGGTTTTTTAAGAATTTTCGTTAATTTCCAAAAGGGTTTCGAACTGGGATCCAACTTCGAGACATTATTCTCAAAGTTGGTATTTCTCAGAATAGCGAAACGTTTTTTAATTTCATTTTGCAAAATCTCGCCAAATAACTTTCAACGCGGGATCGCGAGTTCTTTGGTATTGCCTTCTTCTCACTTTTTTAAGACGGATCAGTAGCTGAAGATCGTCGTCAATAATAATGGAGTTGAATTTAACTTCACATTTCGGAATTGCAATGCCTCTGGCTTCGACAATTAAATTTGTCAAAGATACGAGAGCATTATCAATATCACTTTTGGTATCGAGAGGAATATCAACATCAAAATTCCTATCGACATACGTTTTATAAATCCCAATCAGCTCTATGATAATTAAAAGTAGAGCTGATTGGATTATAAATGGCTTCTTGTGAGATTTCAAATGTCACAGGAAGGTGATCAGAGTCAAAGTCAGCATGAGTTACCAATTGGCCACACAGCTGACTTGAATCCGTTAAAACTAAATCAATTGTAGAAGGATTTCGACTGGAAGAAAAACAAGTTGGTCCATTGGGATATTGAATAGTATAATATCCCGCAGAACAATCTTCAAATAAAATTTTACCATTGGAATTGCTTTGAGCATTATTCCATGAACGGTGTTTGGCATTGAAGTCACCAATTACGAAGAATTTAGATTTGTTGCGAGTCAGAATTTGAAGATCAGCTTTCAACAAATTCTTTTGCTGCCCATTGCATTGAAAAGGCAAGTAAGCTGCAATGAAGGAAAATTTTCCAAAATTTGTTTCAACAGAAACTCCCAAGGTTTCAAAAACTTTGGTTTTGAATGAAGAAAATAATTTATGTTTGATACGTCTATTGATGACAATGGCGACCCCACCACAGGCGCTGTCAAGACGATCATTTCTGTAGATAAAATAATTTGGATCTCTTTTAATGAAGAGTCCTGGTTTTAAATACGTTTCAGTTATAATGGCAATATGCACATTATGAACTGAAAGGAAGTTGAATAATTCATCTTCCTTACCCTTTAGAGAGCGGGTATTCCAATTTAAAATTTTCAAAGAATTATTTGGATCCATTAAAACGGAGTCCGATAACAATTTTTTGTGTACTTTATACCAACCTGAACAGCTTCTGGTATGGTATTTGCTTTGAACATTGCATCAATCATGTGATGCAATTGTTCAGTTAAAAAATCAAAATCGGAAGCAGTCATGCTACCTGAATCGGCCACATGACCGTTATTTTCCGTTGGGACATGGGTATAAACCTCATTTTGAGAAGAGAAATTTTGTCTACCAGCAGCGATGTTTGCATACGTGGGAATTTACTGAAGTGCTTGCTACCCGTTGACGAGCGGCAAAATTTGTTTGTGAATTGTGGTGGGTATGAATTGCTCGACCGGTAACTGGTTTCGAAATTTGAGCGTTTGAAAAATTTCTACCCGTCGAATCTGGGATCCGATTGGAATTTCCCGTCATCAATTTTGCACGGAATTCAAAAACATTTTTTGCGTGAAGGGCATTCCCAGAAATTGGATTTATGATTACCCCCACAATTTGCACACTTAAATTTATTGGAATCTTCTCTCACAGGACAAGCGTCCTTGGCGTGAGAGGTTCCACCACAAATCATGCATTTAGCATCCATGTGGCAATGTTTGGTTCCGTGACCCCACTTTTGGCACTTACGGCACTGAGTGGGATTTTGGAAATTTCCCCAGGCCTGCGGAAATGTTCCCATGTAACACGGACATGGGACATAATACAGGCCTTTTCCAAACTTTTCATATTATTTAGTTCACTTTTGTTAAAATGAACTAAATAAAATTCTTGAGAAATGCCCTTTGGGAAGTACCAGAGTGGGATTTCTTTTTCATCTTAATTACTTGAACTGGTGAAAATCCAAGTAATTCAGAAATTTCAATTTTAATCTCATCCAGTGATTTGTCATCACTGGGCAGACCTTTCAAGACGACTTTGAACAATCGCTCAGTTTTGTCGTCGTATGTGAAGAATTTATGGCGCTTCTCAGTTAAATACTGGAGAAGACGTTTGCGATCGTCAAAGGATCCCGGCAAAACGCGGCAGTCACCCTTCCTAGCAATCTGAAATGAAACCTTGATCCCCTGAAGGTTACTCAAGATTTCATTCCGAAAGCCAGAAAACTCGGCAACAGATACCACAATTGGCGGAATCCGTTGTTTCTTCGCATGAATCGAATCACCTGGGCTAGAGGTAGATTCGATTTCCTCAAATTCGTTATTAATCAAATCGAACTGATTGCTCAGTTCGATGGGAGAAGAAATAATGTCAACGTTAGATTTAGAAGGAATATCTGAAGTCTCCAGCTTCCTTCTATTTTTTCCGCGCTTGGGCAGGACGGTCTTGAAACCTTGTTTCTTTGAAGGAAGTGGAGAATTCAGAGACTTACCCCTTCCTATTGTTTTTATTAATACTCATTGCTGAGCGTGGAGACGTGACCTTCTTAGAGGTTTTTCCCAGAACGGTGTCCCTGCAGGATTACCACCGCTTGTCGGAATTTTACTTCCGCAAACGGGTCCAACGTAAAACGAAGGCACGGGTCCTTGCAAAGATCGTAACGGGATCAGTGGGTACAAATAGCGCTAAGAAGCACCGTTGAAATTAAAATAGCTTCGGGTAGTATTAAAAACTTCCTTCCGCAAAGAGAGAAAGAACCGCACAGCACGAAAGCACGATGCGGTCTGGAATTTTATTTGCTAATTATCTAATACATGCATTCATCTCTTAGACTAGGTGTTCCGTGTTTCCTTAGCACTATCATCCTTATTTGCTATGATACATTTTTAATTATTATTAATAGATTTCAATTGCCTCTGGCAGTTAGCATTTTCCTCTGGTTGAATTGAACCATGTAGGAATTACAATGTTTTAAACATAAACTAAACTTAACCTAATTTATACTAAGGGTACAAGGAGCTAATCGTTATAGAACTTTGCAACTTATTATTTTATTGGACATTTGTTGCAATGTTTCAATGAAACCTGTCCACGTTAATTTCCGGACACTTAGAGAATTGATTTGTAGCCATTTTATCAATTTGGATAAGAATAAATTCTAGAATTCTATGAAGTTCATTGGTACAATACCACGGGCGCAACTTCAGAATCATTTTCACAATTTTTATTTTGAATCCTATGAAGTGCCTTCTTTCCGGTATTGCAGCAACTAGTCCATATTGGCACAGCATACAACATGGCTGGTCTAAAACTTTGTTTGTAAATCAAAAGTTTGTTCTTAAGACAACTTTTTTTTAACTAATTTTATTTTGATTAATTATTTTAGAGCGTCTTAGGGGAAATGCTACAAGGTTAAAATACTATTATTCTTCCATTTACTTCCACTATTAACATTTAATTTTATTTGCTAATTATCTAATACATGCATTCATCTCTTAGACTAGGTGATCCGTGTTTTCTTAACACTATCATTCTTATTTGCAATGTTACATTTTTAGTTATTGTTAAAACAATTCAATTGCCTCTGGCAGTTGGGATTTTTCCTCTGGTTGAATTGAACCATGTAGAAATTAATATGTTTTCAACTTAAACTAAACCTAACCTAATTTATACTAAGGGTACAAGGAGCTAATAGTTGCAAAAGAAGATGGCAATGATTTTTGTATAATATTGGAAATTATTTTGTTGGACATTTGTTGCCATGTCTCAATATTAGAAATTCTATGAAGTTCATTGGTACTATACCACGGAGGCAACTTCAGAATCATTTTCAAAATTTTATGTTGAATCCTCTGAAGTGTCTTCTTTCTGGTATTGCAGCAACTAGTCCATATTGGCACTGCATACAACATGGCTGGTCTTAAAATTTGTTTGTAAATCAAAAGTTTGTTCTTAAGACAAAGTTTTGATTTTCTGTTTATGAGTGGATATAGACACTTAATATATTTGTTACTTACATTTGGCTTCAATGTGATTTTTAAAAGTTAGTTTTTGGTCCAGCAGAAGTCTTAAGTATTTGGCTTCGCTAGACCAATTAATTGGAACCCCATTCATAGTGACAATATGTCTGCTAGAAGGTTTCAAATATGTAAGAAGCTCTCGGCTTATGTGGGAAAATTATTAGCTGAGTTTTGGAAGCATTCGGGGAAATTTTCCATTTTCGCAAGTAAGTGGAGAAAACATCCAAACTTTTTTGCAATCTACTACAAATGACACGAAGGCTTCGCCCTTTGGCTGAAAGGCCCGTGTCATCTGCAAACAAAGATTTTTGACACCCTGGTGCTGAATCAGGTAAGTCAGAAGTAAAAATGTTATACAATATGGGCCCCAGTATGCTGCCTTGGGGGACACCAGCCTTTACAGGTAATCTATCAGATTTATAATTCTGATAGTTTACCTGCAGTGAGCGATCTGATAAATAATTTTGAATCAGTTTAATGATGTACAGAGGAAAATTAAAAATCATCAATTTTACAATCAAACCTTCATGCCAAACACTGTCAAATGCTTTCTCTATATCAAGAAGAGCAACTCCAGTCGAATATCCTTCAGATTTGTTGAGCCGAATCAAATTCGTAACTCTTAATAACTGATGGGTGGTTGAATGTCCATGGCGAAAACCAAATTGCTCATCAGCGAAAATAGAATTGTCATTAATATGAACCTGTCTCAGATATGAACCAGCATTCTATTTAAAATAATCTTTTCAAGCCTCAGCTGGATTTTTGTCCGGCTTCAAAATTGGAACAACTTTTGCGTTTTTCCATTTATCTGGGAAGTATGCCAATTGAAAACATTTGTTAA
This sequence comes from Armigeres subalbatus, assembly GCF_024139115.2. NCBI lineage: Eukaryota > Metazoa > Arthropoda > Insecta > Diptera > Culicidae > Armigeres > Armigeres subalbatus. The sequence continues at coordinate 122,866,184 of NC_085140.1, forward strand.
ATAAATTAACCAAAAAGGATAAAGAGCTCTCAGGAAGTTTTTTGATAAGTATGTAGAAAATACCATCATCACCCGGGGCTTTCATATTTTTAAATTTTCTAGTAATAGATCTCACTTCATCCAAATTAGTTCCCAACGAAGGGTCAAAAACATTATCTTGATTGAGAATGTCTTCGAAGCTTCGTGTAACCTGATCCTCAATTGGACTAGTGAGACCTAGACTAAAATTATGGGCACTCTCAAACTGCTGAGCAAGTTTTTGAGCCTTTTCGCCATTTGTTAATAAAATTGTATATCCCGTTTTCATATACGCTAGTTCTAGCGGACAATGCACTATCCGACAATACTAGCGCAAAATTAGCACAATGTAAGTGCTTGTTAGCCAAGACAATTCCTGTTTACATTATGCTAATATCGCGCTAGTATTGTCGGATAGTGCATTGTCCGCTAGAACTAGCACATATGAAAACGGGCCATTAAAGAGGGAAATAAAATTTTATTAACTGAGCTGCTGAGCAAATTTTTGAACCTTTTGGCCATTGGTAATAAAATTTTATTTCCCTCTTTAATGGCCCGTTTACATATGAGCTAATTCTAGCGGACAATGCACTATCCGACAATACTAGCACGAAATTAGCATAATGTAAACGCTTATTTTTGAGGACAGTTCCTGTTTACATGATGCTAATATCGTGCTAGTATTGTCGGACAGTGCATTGTCCGCTAGAACTAGCTCATATGTAAACGGGCCATAAGCGCTGGAATTGGCTTTTGAGGTTTTTTAAGAATTTTCGTTAATTTCCAAAAGGGTTTCGAACTGGGATCCAACTTCGGGACATTATTTTCAAAGTTGGTATTTCTCAGAATAGTGAAAAGCTTTTTTAATTTAATTTTGCATATCTCGCCAAATAACTTTCAACGCGGGATCGCGAGTTCTTTGGAATTGGCTTCGCCTCACATTTTCAAGACGGATCAGTAGCTGAAGATCGTCGTCAATAAGATTGAAGTTGAATTTAATTTCACGTTTAGGAATTGCAATGCCTCTTGCATCGATAATTAAATTTGTCAAATATACGAGAGCTATATCAATATCACTTTTGGTATCGAGAGGAATATCAACATCAAAATTCCTATCGATATACGTTTTATATAAATCCCAATCAGCTCTATAATAATTAAAAGTAGAGCTGATTGGATTGTTAATGGCTTCTTGTGAGATTTCAAACGTCACAGGAAGGTGATCAGAGTCAAAGTCAGCATGAGCTACCAATTGGTCACACAGCTGACTTGAATCCGTTAAAACTAAATCAATTCCATGAACGGTGTTTGGCATTGAGGTCACCAATTATGAAAAATTTGGATTTGTTGCGAGTTAGAATTTGAAGATCAGCTCTCAACAAATTACTTTACTTACCATTGCACTAGAAAGGCCTAGACAGCAATAAAAGAAAATTGTCCAAAATTTGTTTCAACAGAAACTCCCAAGGTTTCGAAAACTTTGGTTTCAAACGAAGAATATAATTTATGTTTGATACGTCTATTAATGACAATGGCGCTGTCAAGACGATCATTTCGGTAAATAAAATAATTTGGATCTCTTTTGATGAAAAGACCAGGTTTTAAATAGGTTTCAGTTATAATGGCAATGTGCACATTATGAACTGATAGGAAGTTGAATAATTCATCTTCCTTACCCTTCAAAGAGCGGGCATTCCAAATTAAAACTTTCAAAGAATTATTTGAATCATTTGTTTGAGAAACTGCATAAGTCCATTTTACACTTTTTCGAGAAAACAACAAAAAACTGTTTTTTAACAAATTTGCACCAAATCTTTCGATTTCTTCGATACAGATCAATAGTTTTAGGCAAAACTCAACACCCTGGGGCACTTTCAGTGCAAAAAATGTAAGCAGTACTCCACAATTGCTCTTCAAAGTACGTGGATATATGTAGTTTCTCAAACAAACGAAAAAAAATGTCCTACATTCCTGAACAAAAACTTTTTTTTCGTATTTTTTGCCAGAATACGTATTTTTGGACGCGGATTCAGAATATATAAAAATCTCATTTTGACCAAAAATGTTACATATGCAGTTTCTCAAACAAACGGTTCATTTGGATCCATTAAAACGAAGTTCAATAACAACTCTTTGAATAAATTTGATACCAACCTGAACAGCTTCAGTTTTGGTATTTGCTTTGAACATTACATCAATCGTGTGAGGCAAATATTCAGTTAGAAAATCAAAGTCGAAGTCAGACATGCTACCTGAGTCGTCAGAACGAACGTTATGTGGCGTTGAAGAATGGTTATGAAAACATTCAGAAATGAAATTTTGTCTGCCTGCAGCGATGTTTGCATAGCTGGGCGTGTTTGAAAAATTAAAATTCGACGAACTGCTTGTTACTCGGTGAGAGGTAGGAGCCAAATTTGTTCGTTGATTGTGATGGGTATGAATTGCTCGACCGGCAAATGATTGCAGATTTTGAGCGTGGGACATTATACAGGCCTTTTACAAACTTTTCATATTATTTAGTTCACTTTTGTTAAAGTCTTAATCACTTGGACTGGTGAAAATCCAAGTAATTCAGAAATTTCAATTTTAAGCTCATCCAGTGATTTATCATCACTGGGGAGACCTTTCAAAACGACTTTGAACAATCGCTCAGTTTTGTCGTCGTATGTGAAGAATTTATGGCGCTTCTCAGTTAAATACTGAAGAAGACGTTTGCGATCGTCAAAGGATCCCGGCAAAACGCGGCAGTCACCCTTCCTGGCAATCTGAAATGAAACCTTGATCCCCTGAAGGTTATTCAAAATCTCATTCCTAAAGCCAGAAAACTCGGCAACAGTTACCACAATTGGCGGAATCCTTTGCTTTTTCGCATGGATCGAAACTCCTGGGCTAGAGGTAGATTCGATTTGCTCAATTTCGTCATGAATCAAATCGAACTGATTGCTCAGTTCGATTGGAGAAGAACTATTTTGAATGTTAGAGTTAGTAGGAATATCTGAGGTTTCCAGCTTCCTTCTATTTTTATCGCGCTTTGGCAGGACGGTCTTGAAACCTTGTTTCTTGAAAGGAAGTGGAGAATTCATGGATTCCCCCTTGCTCTTGTTTTTATTAATGCTCATTGCTGAGCGTGGAGACGTGACCTTCTAAGAGGTTTTTTTCCCAGAACGGAGTCCCGCAGGATTACCACCGCTTGTCGGAATTTTACTTCCGCAAACGGGTCCAACGTAAAACGAAGGCACGGGTCCATAGGCAAAGATCTTAACGGGATCAATTGGTATAAATAGCGCTGGAAAGCACTGAAGAAATTGAAATAGCTTCGGGTTTTTTTTATTCCTTTCTTTTATTTGGTACCGCTACTGTACCGAGATCTACTGTGGTATTCTGCAGCCAAAATCCACACATAATCCATTTTTTCGATTTTTCCATTATTAATTGTTGTTGTCGTTGCTTGTCCATCTTACCGTGAGTCCATTGTGTCCATTTATCCGTGTCGGGAATCCAATGATCCTTGTGTATTGTTCGGTTGCCATTTATCCGGGTACGTTGGAGGAGTGCCTCCGAGGAGAACAATTTGTCAGTCGTCATCAAGCAGTCGTAACGGTAAGTGCGCTCCCCAATACACCACCGTATAGGCTACGCATCCGGCGAATGCCGAAGGTTTGGTGGAGGGGCTGGGAATCGAACCCATGACCATTTCGCTTGTAAGGCGAACGTGTAGTCAACTACGCTACGGGACCCCCTATAGCTTCGGGTTGTATTAACAACTTCCTTCCGCAAAGAGAGAAAAAAACCGCACAGCACGAAAGCACGATGCAGTCTGTCTTACATTGTATGTAATTTTAGGTTTTAAAGGCCGCTTTTTTGGCCTGCGCAAGCCTTCTGTCTAGTTGGAGGACCGTCATGTCAGGTCTGTTTAGTGTCCCACCTATCACCAGAACTTTGCTTGCGGATCGACACCGACTTGCGGATACAAGCAGCTTTTTATAGAAGTTTAACACTTGGACTTTTCATGAAAACTCTGGAGAGTTTGAAGGATCAGATTCTATATACTGTTCAATTAAGCCTCTCACATGAGATTCTAAGAATATCTAAACCTGTTTCATGGCCTACGGATATCAAGTTGCTCTTCAATAAAAAGCTTTAAAAAATTAGTCTCTTTGTAGTCATTGGCGGAAACAGATGTGGGGCACCACCACACAATGCAATCACATCTATTGTTCTTGCGCCAAGCGGTGCCCCATCAAATAAAAACAAGTTTCCCCACCAGTGCTTTTAGCTTTTCCTAAAATTCGAAAAAAAACATCACTATCAATATCATGCCTTTTTGACGTAGTCTATGTTTTCTATAACAAGATACACTTTGCGATAGATTGGAAGAGTTAGTGCTTCTAAATAGCCGCCAATCGAACCATCAAAAAACAGTAGTCAATCGAGCAAAAGACCTGTCATGCACCAAAAACTTCGGCTCAAATACTGAAAACGGCTAAATTCGATTTAATAGGAACCATTTATGAATGAACAAATTTTGGATGCGTTGCATTTTTTTTCAATAATGTATGCAAATCAATGATGTCAGGATCGGCTCACAACAGCGTCTGTTCTCCATGTTAGGGGCAGCTGATCATCGTCCGAGTGCCAGCGAGGGACTCTAAGTGAAACTGTGCACCATGGTCCACCGGAAATAAGGAGGAATGGTCCTCCGGAAATTTAGGGGGTTTGGTGTCAGGCCCTGCAAGCCAGCCTTTAAAAATCATAAGCAACGAACAATCAACAAGAGAGTACGGACCGGAACCATCGGCGAAGACCACTGCGACGAAAAGGGACTAGCGATTGGAAACTCGGTTCGTGGAACTGCAAATCTCTCAACTTCATCAGGAGCACACGCATACTCGCCGATGTGCTCAAGGACCGTGGATTCGGCATCGTAGCGCTGCAGGAGGTTTGTTGGAAGGGATCAATGGTGCGAACTTTTAGAGGTAATCATACCAGGGGCTGTCCACAAACCACGTAGACCGAAATTTCACTTTTCCAAACCCCCCCCGTCCCCCCTAGTAGACTTTCGTAGACTTTTCCGAAACCCCTCCCCCCACCCCTTGAAGTCTACGTAGACTTTTCCAAATTTTACAAAACCTCATATGTGATTGGAAAAATATGGAAATCAACCACGTTTCAAGCAATTCAGCTATTCAATTCTATTTCCATGTAAACATTACAACAAAGTTCGTATTTCAAACATAATAAAACCACACTGAACAAAATCCAACAAAACGAAAATCAAATTGAAACGAAATCAAATTTAATCCTCTGTCCATAACTTCTGAAATCAAATCTCAAAGCCAATTAATTTAATTACTGTTGAATTCAATTCCTCCTAGAGGTGTGCGCCACCATCGCCGACACTTTTGCATCGGCGCGCCACTGATAAAATCTGTCACGCATCTGACCTATCATTCTCAACGCCGGTTCAAAATTAGGAAAACCGAAGAATTTTCAAAATTTTGAAAAATTTCGAGTTGAAATTCCGACAATGTCAATTCTTCATTCCAATAAGTTTTGCGTGAAAATTTCGTAAAATTCCCCAATTGATAACCTTGAAATACTCCAAAGAACTCTCCGTGATAATTCCGATGCTTTACTTGAAAATTCCATGCAATATCTCGCTGAATAATCATCTGTTGAAATCCCAAGATTTTTCTTCTAAATTCCAAAAGATTCCCCGTTAAAAAAAACCCTAGTAATTTTCCGTGAAAATTAGGAATTATTTCCCGAGGTAATTTTAAGTTTAAACGAACATTCCGAAATATTTCCCGTGGAAATTTAGAATTGTTTCCTACGATATTTTTTAATTTCTCTTGCAAATTTGGAGCAATTTCTTTAGGAAATTTAAATAAATCTTATGGGTATTCCAAAGAATTTTCTGAATAATTTTCGGCGAAAATTCTGGAGATTTTTCAGTTCAAATTTTTGTGAACTTCTCGTAAAAAATTCGAATAAATTTTCATGAAAACTAGAAAGGCTTTTTTACAAAAATTGCATTTTTTTTGTGAAAACTCAAATTGTTTTTGGTGGGAAATTAAAATAACTTCTCGTGGAAGTTTTCAAAAATTTATTAAGAAATTTCTAAAATTTTCCATCGATAATTCCAAAGAATTTGCATTATAACTGCCGAAGAAATTTACGAAGAATTTTCATGGGGATTTCGAATAATTTTGCTTAGGGGAACTGTACCGGATTTGGCCATGTTCCTAATTTGGCCAATTTTGCGAATAACTCCAAAAATAAAGCAATTCGGGAGGGTTTTATTAGTTCCAACAAGAGATATATCCCTCACGATTCAACGCTGCTTTTAACTGATCGATTATTTTGAAAAAATATGTATTTTTCAGGGTTGGCCAAAACCGGTGCACTTCCCCTATATGTCCAAAGAATTCCTCGCGACAATTCCGAAAAAATTCGAAATTAAGAAAAAAAAAATCTAAGACTTCCCAAAAAATCTCCAGTGAATATTCTGAAGGGTTACTAGCGGAAATTTCGGAGAATTCCCTTTACAAGCTCCAAAGAATATCTTTTGGGCATTCTAAAGACTTTTTCTGGGATATTCTAAAATGCTTCCATTGTAAATTAAAAAAAATCCGTGGACGTACTTCAAGTACGACATAATTTCCATAGTTTGCAAAGAAGCTTCGAAAATCAAAAGAAATTCTAGTAGAATCTGCAGTACAATTCAAGTGAGGATGTTGAAAAAACTTCGAATTTTTTTATAGAATACTTTTTTCTGCTCAACAAAGAAGAACTCCTTGGTAAAATTATTGATAGCTTTAAGCCGTAGTTCAGACTTTTACTTTAGTGAAATTCATAACATTTTTATGGAGAAACGCAAGAGATTATTTCGGTCAAGCCATGCAAAAAAAAACGGAAACTCCTAAAAAAAATTAAACTTGTGCTGCTGTATATCGTTTTCGAAAAAAAAAACAAGGTCTACGTAGACTTTTGGTATACCCCCCCGTCCCCCTTCGTAGACTATCGTAGACTTTTTCGAAACCCCTCCCTCCCCCTCAAGAGTCTACGTGGTTTATGGACAGCCCCCCATCTACCAGAGCTGCGGCAACACACACGAGCTGGGAACAGCTTTCATAGTGATGGGCGATATGCAAAGGCGCGTGATAGGGTGGTGGCCGATCAATGAAAGAATGTGCAGGTTGAGGATCAAAGGCCGGTTCTTCAACTTCAGCATAATCAACGTCCATAGCCCACACTCCGGAAGCACTGATGATGATAAGAACGCATTCTACGCGCAGCTGGAACGTGAGTACGAAAGCTGTTCAAGCCACGACGTCAAAATCATAATAGGAGATTTGAACGCTCAGGTTGGCCAAGAGGAGAAGTTTAGATCGACTTTTGGAAAGTTCAGTGCCCACCGGCTGAAGAACGAATTGATTTCGCCGCCTCCAAGAATATGGCCATTCGCAGCACCTACTTCCAACACAGCCTCCCGTATCGGTACACCTGGAGATCACCATTGCAGACAGAATCACAAATCGACCACGTTCTGATTGATGGACGGCACTTCTCCGACATTATCGACGTCAGGACATATCGTGGCGCTAACATCGACTCTGACCACTATCTGGTGATGGTTAAACTGCGCCCAAAACTATCCGTCATCAACAATGTTCGGTACCGACGACCGCCGCGGTACGACCTAGAGCGACTGAAGCAACCTGATGTCGCCACTGCATACGCGCAGCATCTCGAGGCAGCGTTGCCGGAAGAGGGTGAGCTCGATGGGGCCCCTCTTGAGGACTGCTGGAATACAGTCAAAGCAGCCATTAACGACGCAGCGGAGAACAACGTCGGGTATATGGGTCGAAGTCGACGGAACGATTGGTTCGACGAAGAGTGCAGACAGATTCTGGAGGAGAAGGACGCAGCGCGGGCGGTCGCGCTGCAGCAAGGTACCCGGCAGAACGTGGAACGTTATAGACGGAAGCGGAGACAGCAGACCCGCCTTTTTCAGGAGAAGAAACGCCGCCTGGAAGAAGCGGAGTGCGAGGAGATGGAACAGCTGTGCCGTTCACAAGAAACACGCAAGTTCTAGCAGAAGCTCAACGCATCCCGCAAAGGCTTCGTGCCGCGAGCCGAAATGTGCCGGGATAAGGATGGGAGCATCTTGACGGACGAACGTGTGGTGATCGAAAGGTGGAAGCAGCACTACGAGGAACATCTGAATGGCGCTGAGAGTACAGGCAGTGAAAGTCAAGGCAGCGGAGGAGATGACTACGTCAGTTCAGCGGACGATGGCCAACCAGCCTCCACCTTGAGGGAAGTTAAGGATGCCATTCAACAGCTAAAGACCAACAAAGCCGCTGGTAAGGATGGTATCGGAGCTGAGCTCATCAAGATGGGCCCGGAAAAGCTGGCCACTTGCCTGCACAAACTGATAGTCAGAATCTGGGAAACCGAACAGCTACCGGAGGAGTGAAAGGAAGGGGTTATATGCCCCATCTACAAGAAAGGCGACAAACTGGAGTGTGAGAACTTTCGAGCGATCACCATCCTTAATGCCGCCTACAAAGTGATATCCCAGATCATCTTCCGTCGTCTGTCACCATTAGTGAACGAGTTTGTGGGAAGTTATCAAGCCGGCTTCGTTGACGGCCGCTCGACAACGGACCAGATCTTTACTGTACGGCAAATCCTTCAAAAATGCCGTGAATACCAGGTCCCAACGCACCATCTGTTCGTTGATTTCAAGGCGGCATACGACAGTATAGACCGCGTAGAGCTATGGAAAATTATGGACGAGAACAGCTTCCCTGGGAAGCTTACCAGACTGATCAAAGCAACGGTGGATGGTGTGCAAAACTGTGTGAAGATTTCGGGCGAACACTCCAGTTCGTTCGAATCGCGCCGGGGACTAAGACATTGCGCTAGAAGGTGTCATGCGGAGAGCCGGGTGTAACAGCCGGGGTACGATTTTCAACAGATCCAGTCAATTTATTTGCTTCGCGGATGACATGGACATTGTCGGCCGAACATTTGCAAAGGTGGCAGAACTGTACACCCGCCTGAAACGTGAAGCAACAAAAGTTGGACTGGTGGTGAATGCGTCAAAGACAAAGTACATGCTTCTGGGCGGAACAGAGCGCGACAGGGCCCGCCTGGGAAGCAGTGTTACGATAGACGGGGATACCTTCGAGGTGGTCGAGGAATTCGTCTACCTCGGATCCTTGCTAACGGCTGACAACAACGTTAGTCGTGAAATACGAAGGCGCATCATCTGTGGAAGTCGGGCCTACTACGGGCTTCAGAAGAAACTGCAGTCAAAAAAGATTCGCCACCGCACCAAATGTGTCATGTAGAAGACGCTGATAAGACCGATAGTCCTCTACGGACATGAAACATGGACAATACTCGATGAGGACTTGCACTCAGAGTATTCGAGAGACGGGTGCTTAGGATCATCTTTGGCGATGTGCAAGAAGACGGTGTGTGGCGGCGAAGAATGAACCATGAGCTCGCCCAGCTCTACGGCGAACCCAGTATCCAGAAGGTAGCTAAAGCCGGAAGGGTACTATGGGCAGGACATGTTGCAAGAATGCCGGACAGCAACCCTGCAAAGATGGTGTTCGCTTCCGATCCGGCAGGTACGAGACGGCGTGGAGTGCAGCGAGCGAGATGGGCAGACCAGGTGCAGAACGACTTGGAGAGCGTGGGGCGTATCCGAGGATGGAGAGATGCGGCCTCGAACCGTGCATTGTGGCGTCAAATTGTTGATTCAGTGTTATCTGTTTAGATGTTAACTAAATAAATGAAAATGAAATGAATGCAAATCAATGATGGATTATGAAATGCAATTGCTTTGTTTATTGGATAATATTGTCATGTGATGTAACATATCAAATAGCGGTAGGTATGTGAAATTTTACCTGTATAAACCATTTCTTCCTTTTCATGTGTTGTTCTTTAAAGAAGAAGATTAGCAGCAGTGTTGGCCTTGGCATAGTTACATTTTCTATCCGTGTTTCTCTTATCAAGGCCTCTAATCTACACTATCTATATTTTCCATAAAATTTGAATACTGATGTTTTTGTTGTTCGAGTCAGTTTTCTCATACACTGAAACCCGAATTTAATCATCTTTGAGAGACATTGATAAAATTTCGGCGGAAAAAATTGTTTCATTTTTAATTTAGAAAAAACAAAATGCTTACTGAAGATTGAACAAATCAAGCATCCGAAAGATATTCAATTTGCAAAAAAGAGCTAACCACGGTGAAGGTTGGTACAGATGGCTTTTCCGCAAACGTGACTTTTAAGTGGTCTTGTTGTGTAGGGGTTATCACGCCTATCTAGAGAGTAGGAGGTTGAGGGTTCGAGTCCCTCCAAGACACGTGGATCCTTTTTCGCAAATGTCATATCAATTTGTCCATTTCGAAACATGTGCTGTGCATATGCACAACTAAGATATTTAACAAAAAAAAATGGTTTTCGTACGGCCGAGTTGCCGAATAATATGCAATTAATCATAAATTTAGGGTTATTTATTTTCCTGACGTATGATTTAATTCAATTTTAGCCGAATTTTGTCAAAAGTACAGTTTTTGACATTTTGTTTGGAAACTCATTTTTTCCAATATGTATTTTGCCTTAATTTGAAATGTTTACTTCAATTTTTATATCAAGATTTCCCTCCTGCAGTGCCCACAAGCAAACTCACACTTAGATGTTCGGGGCATATCGACCCGGATTTGACTTGCTAATATTCCAGGCATTTATCAGCCAAATTGACACGTTTATATACCCAAAACAATCGTCAGCTCATAAATTTGATTGATGATTGACCACACCTATATGGGGCCGTCCAGAAACCACGTGGTCATATATGGGGGGAGGGGGGGGGGGTTTGGAAAATGACCACGATAAGCCACATGGAGGGAGGGGGGGTATTGCTTTCGAACCACGTGGTTTTTTTTACACGAAAAACTTTTGGTGAATAACAATAGCGGTGTAAAAAATACAAATCATTAAAATTTAATGATTTAATCAATAAACGCAAAGCGCATCTTAGGGCCGATGCCCACGTAGCGTCTTTTCAACTCAGCGTTGAAAAGACGTAAGTGTGCATCGAGAAAAACCGGTAACGCAGCGTCAGTCGTAACGCCGATGCATATCTGCTTTATTTTACCATCTTAGCCTTAGATCCTTTTTCCATAAAAAAATAAACGAAAAAACATGTTGCGATTCAGTCTCAATTCCCACAAAAAAAAATGGAAAGGAAAAATGGAAAAATATTTTAAAAAAATTCCGCCGCAGATGGTTTTTGGCATCACGCCGCCGACACTTTTGCATCAGCGTACGCAGTTACAATTTTGAAAAATGTTCATGTTTTTACAATAATCCAAGAAAAAAACTTTAAAAAAATTTCTTGTGGATATTTAGGAAAAATCCAGTAAAGAAATTTTATGTAAAAACTTTGACATTACTTTATACAATCCTCATAAAGTGCTGGCATTCAGAATGATTTTTGAACAATTCTCTCTGAAAAATTTTGCTTGGAAATTTTGCTACAAATTGTTAATGAAAAAAAAACAAAACATCTTCAGTGTGAATTCCGAAAAATTTTCCCTAAAACTCCGAAAAAAATTCCATGTGAATTCTGTCTGAAAATTCAAAACAGTCCCGTGAGAAATATTTTTATTTTTATATAATTTTCGGTGGAAAAAAAATGTTCATATTTTCATTTTTTTTAAATTCTAATGAATTTCTTCGACAAGTTCTTTCGAATCTTCACCAGAAATTCTTCTTCATTTCCAAAAGAAGTTATTCGAACATTTTAAGCAAAGGCGTAGGATTGCCCATCTGGAGATGGCGAGTTCGATTCTCGTTCCTGTCTAGGATGTTTTCGGGAAATACATATAATTTTCGGTTGAAAAAAATGTTCATCTCTTCATATTTTTTTACATTCTAATGAATTTCTTCGACAAGTTCTTCCGAACCTTCACCAGAAATTCTTCCTCATTTCCAAAAGAAGTTTTTCGAACATTAAGGAGTGCACTCCATAATATTCAGTCTCCAGTTAGCCTTGAGAGAAAAGGCGAGATGTTTTTGGGTGGGAAACATTCTCGACACCCTAGGTATAGTGTATCCATCGTACTTGCTACACAAGATATATAATCGTGCAATGGATGGCATATAAAAGCTTTCAATTTATAACTGAGGAAATGCTAATAGAATATACTAAGTTGAAAAGCAGACCAACATCCAGTTGGAATATGGAGCCATAGAAAAAGAAGATGATTTCTAAATTTTTCAAGAAAAAATCTTCTGAATTTCCGAAAGATATTAAACAGCCAATGCCACATGAAACACTTTGATATTTCCGTTGATTTTTGTTTTTTGGACTTTTTTCAAATTTGGAATTTTGAAATGAAAATTTTTCGGAATACTTTTTTACGCTCTTTGTGAATTCTTTTTTTCGTTATATCCACTTGTTATTTTTTTCGTTATATCCACTTGTTAAAACATCGGAATTTCCTCGGGAAATTCATTATTGGTGTTTCAGATGGACTTTTTTCGATTTTCTACTGGAAAATATTAGGAATTTCCATCGGAAATATTTTGGAAATTAAAAAAAAACTGCTATAAATGTCTAAGAATTTCTTTTAGAAAACGAAAAAAAATTCCGTTGGAAATTTTGAAGAATTTGCTTTGAAGATTCATTAAAGCTGCCCAGGATTTTGAAAAAAAAATCTTTAGAGACTCTGTAATGTAAGCTGGATTTTTTTTTTTCTAATTTATACTGGAAATTTTTCGGAATTTGATGTTTATTGGAATTTTCATCGTAAATATGCATTTCGGATCCTTCTACGGATTCTTACAGTTCTTCAAAATTTCTACCTAACGTTTTCGGAACTCTTCCACAGAATTTCGGAAAAGAATGTCGTTGAAATTCTAAAGATTTTTCCGTGGAGACTCCGAAGAATTTCTTATCAATATTCCGAAGGGTTTCCCTTGCAACTCCAGAATAATTATTCTTGAAAATTAAGAAGATCTTGGAATTTAAAATTAATCCAAGCAATAAATATAGGCAATAATTTAGGCTTAAGAAGCCTAGTTTTTATGATATTGAATAATTAAGATAATTGATCGAAAAATTTGATAATGTACCTAAATGTTCTAAATGCACAAAATTCTAGTAGTGCGTATGAAAAAGGTTATGACATAGAGAAGCTTGCATTTAAAAAATCAACATGAAATTCTATATAAAATGTTTTTTAAATTCATAAAAGGGTCTTAGAACTAAGGAGATTCCTGCGATATGAAAAAAATGACAGTGTTCCAGCAAAAAAAAAACACTCCAATTCCTAAAACAATCTAGGTTAAAAAATTGTGTTATAATAACGATTGAAATTGAATTCCAAAACAAATCTCAACCCTTTCAGGACGGATGGGTCATATATGCCCAGCGTTTTAGATTGTTTATAAAATCACAAAAGAGAGCTAGGCCACCATTTTCTTAAGTAAAATTGTTCATCTAGATATTGGCTTTACAGAAAAAAATATGGGAGCTAAAATTTGACTGACCCTGAAAACTCAGATATCCGAAACCTTGGGAAGATTTCGATTCTAAGAGCATACAAATGAAGTTGAAATGTTTGAATCATTCTGAACACTCAGATAAGATGGGCCATCCTGAACGTTAAGCCAGTGATTAATATTCAGGAATACGAGATGCTCAAGGTACTCCAAAACGTTCTCAAGTTCAGCCCACGATATCTACCAGATCAATCAACATTTGCAATGTCCTCATCATCGGTATATACCCAATCCGATGAAATAAGCATATGATCCTAATTTCCATTAACATGAGATCCAAGAGACAAGGTACCCAAAATAACCTTGAGTCAACATCAAGTTGCACAATGGCTATGAGGTTTGTTCGCAAACTTTTTTTTGTGGGGTCTTAGAAGCCCCACAAAAAAAAATTCAATGAAGAATTACAAATTTAAAGAGATGAGCCAGCTCTGTATTGAAAATCTCTTTAATAGAGAAAAAATATAAATTTTCCATAATAAAATAGGAAATTGCCAATAAAGAAATCAGGATATGAGTATTAAATAAATATAGAATTATTACAAATAATGCAAAATTTCCATAAACAGTTGAAAATTTTCCACAAAACAATAATAAATTAGTACTTGTAAAAGCAAAAATTGCAATTATGAAATAAGAATTTTCCATAAAGAAATCAAAATGTTCCACGAGAAAAATACAAAATTTTCATGAATAAATCAATATTAGCAATAAACAATTACAAAATTTTTATTTCGTGGAAAATTTTGTAATTATTTATTCCTAATATTGATTTATTTATGGAATGTTTCTTTATGAAAAATTCTTCCTTTATATTTGCAATTTTTGGTTTTCAAAGTGTTAATTTATTTTTGTTTTGTGGAAAATTCCTAATTGTTTATGGAAATTTTGCATTATTTGTAGAAAATTTAATATTTTTTATTGCTCATACCATATTTTTTTTATTGGAAATTTCCTAATTGTTATGGAAAATTTTTTAAATTTTTTAGGCTCAGTTTTTATTTCAGTCGATATCGTATCTTAGAACATCGACTCATGGAAGGTCTATTGTAGCTTGTGAAAGTAATGAATGAAATCGCATCGGCTCAATGGACCTGTTTGGAGCTTAGCGATACACGTGTACATCGCTCAGGACTTGGTTGATCTGGTCGTTCCAAAACTCCGTAATATCATGTCTTATGATTACATAGATATTTGTAGATATATTCTCAGCTTAGGACATTTTGTTACTTGAAAATTAAAAAATATAGGGATATTTTGGAAAATTTCTAAACCATTACAAATTTTTCTAGAAATTTTTATAACATATTCGCGAGTCCACATTTTTTTGTATCCTCCTGATGCATCGAAGGTGTGCGAGTTCTAGATATCCTAATACCTGATACACATTACAACATGATAACATCATCAATATTTTCGAATTCATGAAATTTTATAATTTCCATGCTGGGCTTAGTTTGATTTTGAATCAATTGAAATTGTCCATCTTCAAAATTGATCGGATTAACCATATGTTTTAGTTACATAAGGTTTTTTTTTCAATTTTTGCACTTGAAAAAAACCACGTGGTCATAGGGGTGGGAAAGGGGGCTCTGCCAAATGACCACGATAAGCCACATGGGGGGAGGGGGGGTTGAAAATCTTCAAAAATATGACCACGTGGTTTCTGGATGGCCCCTATTCTGTAATCGACAATTTGCCACTTTTATATGGGTGGAAATAGCATAATAACCGCACATTAACATTTGAACCGTTTGTTTGAGAAACTGCATATGTGACAGATTTAGCCAAAATGAGATTTTTATATATTCTGAATCCTTGTCCAAAAATACGTACTGTGGCAAAAAACACGAGAAAAAATATTTTTGTTCAGGAATGTTTTAATATTTTTTCTTTACAATGTTATGAAAACTCATATGTACGTTATGTGGAAGATATTGATTTGGAAAATGTATTAGAGGTAACCACTTTCCCTTCGATGGGACTCGGGACCTAGCGGCTACTGAACGAGCTCCAATTTGGGAATCTCGAGCTCGTTCAGTAGCCGCTAGGTTGCGAAGGCCGACGGAGGTCCTTAGTTGGTTAAAACACCAGTCTAGCTTACTGTAGGGTCATGGGTTCGAGTCCCATCGAAGGGAAAGTGGTTACCTCCAATACATTTTTCAAATCAATATCTTCCACATAACGTACATATTCGCATATGAGTTTCCATAACATTGTAAATTAATGTCTAAGTCGGGTGGTTTAATCCCCGGAAATAGGCAATTAACTTTGATTGAACTGAGCGTGAGTTACCAATTGGCCACACAGCTGACTTGAATCCCTTAAAACTAAATCAATTGTAGAAGGATTTCGACTGGAAGAAAAAACAAGTTGGTCCATTTGGATATTGAATTGTATAATATCCCGCAGAACAATTGTCAAATAAAATTTTACCATTGGAATTGCGTTGTTGTTGTTTGAAAAAGCTTTTATTTGATTTAAATTAACGAGGTGCAGCACGTATTTCAGTCACAGCGATTGCTTTTCCGGCACACTTCAAACCAGTTCCCGGCCTAAGCAAAATTTTGCTCAATCTCTCAACATCTTACTCTCATTCTCTCTCGGGACGATAGAAAATGCGACGTAAATAAAAATATGATGCCACATGATGCCAGATAGTATTATTCATAATCATTTTAAATTCACGCATCCAAATTCTTTCTAAACACTACATTTTTTCACTTAATGAAATCGAGAGAATTATAAATAACATGATAGTGTCAACGTATTAGACCTATTAACGATGAAGGATTCTTTTCATACTAAAATAGGCTCCTGGCCTTTTGGCATCACGATGCGGCTAAAAGTTCTTAGGCCGAGGTGAATTTTCGTTCGGTTCGAGGATACATTTCTAAATGTATTCATTCGTTTCATTTATTTAGTCTACATCTAAAAAGATAACACTGAATCAACAATTTGACGCCACAATACACGATTCGAGGCCGCATCTCTCCATCCTCGAAAACGCCCCACACTCGCCAAGTCGTTTTGCACCTGATCTGCCCATCCCGCTCGCTGCGCTCCACGCCGTCTCGTACCTGCCGGATCGGAAGCGAACACCATCTTTGCAGGGTTGCTGTCCGGCATTCTTGCAACATGTCTTGCCCATCGTACCCTTCCAGCTTAGGCTACCTTCTGGATACAGGGTTCGCCGTAGAGTTGGGCGAGCTCGTGGTTTATTCTTCGCCACCACACACCGTCTTCTTGCAAACCGCCAAATATGGTACTAAGCACCCGTCTCTCGAATACTCCGAGTGCTTGCAAGTCCTCCATGTTTCATGTCCGTAGAGGACAACCGGTCTTATTAACGTCTTGTACATGACACATTTGGTGCGGTGGCGAATCTTTTTTGACCGCAGTTTCTACTGGAGCCCGTAGTAGGCCCAACTTCCACAGATGATGCGCCTTCGTATTTCACGATTACCATTGTTATCAGCCGTTAGCAATGATCCGAGGTAGACGAATTCCTCGAACACCTCGAAGGTATCCCCGTCTATCGTAGCACTACTTCCCAGGTGGGCCCTGTCGCGCTCGGTTCCGCCCACAAGCATGTACTTTGTCTTTGACGCATTCACCACCATACCAGTCCAACTTTTGTTGCTTTGTAACATCAACCACGTTATAATTAATGAGATGAGTTTGTTACTTCTTATATGAAATTGCAAAATGTTAACTTCTTCTTTCAAACTTAAACGTACATGTTCATGATATAATTACAGGCGGAAGTACAGAAAGATGATAGTCTGGCAGTCATGAAGATTTATATATATATGTATATCTGTAACTGCTGAGATTCAGTTTTTAAATTTACTGAACTACAGTGGTGCCCGATTTTACGGGGCTCAAAAGAGAAAAACTTAGTGTGTATTCCACGACCCTGTGACAAGCGCGGTGTCATCATCATCAATAGACATAGACCGCTGTCATCATTGAAAAGTAGTATGGAACAAAATTTGTGCCCGGGACATCTTGGCTACGATTTGGCGATGGGCTAAACAATAGCATGACAGTAGCCTGGTATTCCACGGTGTTCTTAGAATCCATTCCGCGATCAGCGGATGCCTAGGGTAAAATGCCCAATAGTGGACCCCCTAGTAGTGGAATTTTGCTTTTCCTGTCATAAGGAGTAGACATATTAATTCTGCTTGATATCTAATAACAAGTTCTGCATCTCCTCTTCACGATACATACATAAAACACTCAAATACACGACGTTATTCGTTGAAATTAACATTTCAAAGTCTGACTGAATTCGCCCTATAGTAGACCCCCTGGGGGTCCATAATAGGAAATTGCTTCCCTATAGTCGACACTTCATTTGATTTTCATGTTTCGTTTCGGGACGTTCTTCTTCCCTATTATGGACCCCCCAAAATATTCCTATAGTGGACACTCTCGTGTCGAATTTTTAAAGAATTGTAAACAATCATCTAGTTTTACTTTCCATAGCATTTCCAATGCATGTAATCAAATCATAGGACTGTAAGGTAGGTTCTCCCGATGGAATTTCATCACAAAATGTTTACATTGTGCTGTAATAATGCAAAAATTGCTGGAGGGTCCACTATTGGTTGGGGGTCCACTATTGGGCATTTTACCCTAAATGATGTTCGTTCCGTTCCATTTTCATAATTCATCTAAAAAAATTACATGTCAAAGTAAATTTTGGTCGTATAAAAAATGTCGAAATCCTGAACAATTATTTTGGTATGGCTTATACCACTTTCGAAAACGCAACCAAGAAAAAGGAGAGGGTCGCAATGGCATGCTCATCCCGTCACCCTTCGGTACTACTACAATGACCTTGATCGCATCTCAAACCGCTTGTAATTCTATTAGGATCTGTCTCATTTGGAGAATTAAACTTAAAAGTGACAGTTCGAAAATTAACAAATAACCCCGCCATAAGAATGGCTGGTGCTACCCAGCAATTCCAATAAGACATCGATGAAAAATGATTCGATATCTGTCAAAAGTAATCTTGCTCTGCCAGCAGGGTTATTCGATAATTATTGAAATGTCACTTTTGAGTTTAATTTCAGTTTAATTCTTCAAATGAGACAGACCCTTAGAAATTGAATGAAAACGAACCATTTGAACTTCTCAAAAGTCATCCCAGTAGGTCAAGGGCTTGATAAGCAGGTTGATCTACTTTGATCTTAACCCTTTCCTTCCCATGGTAGCTGTAGAGCTCCATAAAATTTTGCACCTTCCTACATTCATCGAATTATTTCAACAACAAAAAGCAGTATTTGGCACAACTTTATGGTTTCATTAGACTGCAAATATAATCAATTTTGTGAAAAAATAGTTGAACTATTGAAAACAATCAAGTAACTATATTGATTTACAATCAAAAACTTTTTTTTCGTTTTCCACTAATTTTAGCTATGCCAAATAACTTTTGTTCTAGCATTTTTGCCATGGATGATTGCTTCCTATTGAAACCTTTGAAAAAAGTCGTGGGAAAGAGAGGGTTAATAGATCCCATATTCAAACCTCTTCATATGAAAACTAATTCGCACTCATAGCAGCACTAACCGGTCAGCTTCCGATCGGAATAAGCCGTTCAAGCTGGTTTTGGCCGACGACGACAAATTCAAGCGCCTTTTAGGTGCCGTTCGTCTTTATCGTCACTGCTTCAGCGAAAACTACAGCAAAAATGCTAAACGCATCAGAATGCGATGTTGTGCATCCGGACTCGCGTACGAGACAAAACGGCATGATTCGCTTTGCGGCGGCAGCTCATGGCTGTTCAAACATAGCACAAGTGCGCTCAATCTCTTCGATCCGTAACATTTTCGCCAACTTTTAGCTGAGCCCGACGACGTGCTCGCTTATCAGCATAATATGGAATTGATTTTGTGCCTATCTTATCACTTTTATTCGTTACACGTCTTGTTTGCACACTGTAAATACGAATGAACCTACCAGCAGGCACAGTTCAGTCATCTGACGCTTTTGTGGACTGCGTGGTTTCGCAGATGTGTAGAAGTATAATCGAGATACGTTCGAGCCCAGCTAATCATGCACAACAACCTCAAATCTTATGTGTGCCATTTGATGTCTATATGGTGTGATAAGGCACTAAAACGGCAACGGATGTGTTTTATCTGCGGCTATTTGTATCAATTGCCGTGAAACACCCTGCAGATCGTGATAATTGGTTACATACGCGAGATGAACTTGTTAGATTGGAAAACAATGAGTCATATATCCATTCAGCAATGTGTTCAGAAATTGTTAGCTCAAACCTGTTAAAAAGGTGAAAAATAGTCAAGACTGAAATATTCAGCTAATTAAACTTCCAAATTGTATTCATAGATAAAGTGCATCGTTCGTTTGTTGGTTCTGCGTTTTAACAGAAATATTACAAAATGTTGTTTTATGTGTTTTTATAAGCATATACCTAGGTAATTGATTCACAATTAGAAGAAAACCGTAGCAGTTTAGAAAAATCGATCCAAAATTTTACATATGTTTTACTGCTGCTTACAAATTTACACAGATAGAAAAATCCACTGAAATTTACGTTAAAAATCATGCACATAAATGGAACACCATTATTAGCGTAATTTCATACGGGATATAGCCTAAATGTATACAATATTCGACGTGAATCGTCAACATTGCATACAAGTTGTAAGCAATCCTGTTAGCAAGAGGACAATTTCAGCGTAGATTAGCGTGAATTTTCGCATGGCAAGTTTTACGCGCTGTTTATTTTTCATTACTTTTTTCTGTGTAAATTATGTACATATGTTGCAGTTTTTCACTGGGGTAGCTTCTTACACGGTTTGTTTCGTCTTGTTTCTGAATTTTGGATTTAATGAAACATTGAGTTAACTCCAAAAATCGAAGAAAAATCACGTGGTATTCAAGAAATTCTGGAAATCAAGGTGGACCAAGAAATCGATTAAGTCCATCCACGTAAAAAGCGACTCAGTGAAAATGTTCGCATAGTAATACACACATGATCAACCATTTATCCAGTTCATTGAGCAAAGCTTATTGATTCATGATAATCAGACTTAACCAAACGTTTCTTTTTTTTTGTATCTTTTTTAAGGAGGCTTTCAGCCCTTGGCTGGCTCACCTCCGACCTAGACCTGTGCGCCGGTCACATCATCGGCGGCGGCGGCGTGGTGGTCACTTTTGCCCCGGCGCCGTTGGCTTTCATCGGCGGCGGCGGCGGCGGCGTGAACCGGCGTGGATGAAAAAATTAATGACTGGAAAAAATCAAATTTATGCGGGTTTTTGGATTCATGCGATTTTGATTCGTGTGACAGGAATCGCCCGTATACAAATCAACTTCAGTGGATTAAAATTGCAATATTCTACGTTTGCCGATCATCAAGCAGCACATTCAAAATAGTCAATTGTCGGCGACACTAATCAATACCTGATTTCAAAATGTTATTTATGTTAAAATGTTATGATCAACATAAATAAAAATAAATACTAGCTGAGTAAGACTGGGGATGACCAACCAAATTTAAATTTTTTCCTGAAATTTGGTTAAATATGCCAAAAAAGTTCTTAGTGTAGTCCCTGAAGGAATTTCCGGAGGAAACTAGATTTTTTTTAGGAAATTTCTACATACATTTCTTAGTAAAGTTCATAAGGAATTCCTTCGTAAAATTCTATGAAAATTCCTACAGAAATTTGTATAGGTATTCTTTCTAAAATCCATTCACGTTCTCTTTGGGAAATTCCTTTAGTAGAGCTAATCCTGCAGGAAGTCATTCGGAAATTTATTCAACAATGAACTAATTTCCGATGGAATTCCTAAAAGAGTTTTCTAAAGGAATTTCCAAACGATTTCCTGAAGTAATGTCACAGATATTTTTAAAGTCCTAACAGAATTTCAAAAAAATTTCCCAATAAATTTTTAAAGGAGCGTTGAATGAATATCTGAAGGAATCCTAAAAAAATCCAAAGGAAATGGAGAATGTCGTGAAATTCCTGAGGAAAATGTCCAAAAATTTCATTCTAAATTTACCTATACCTATGATGGTCGTACACTCCGTGTTGTCCGGAGGAAAACCGAATTTAATTTCCTATTCCAGATTGCTCGTTCTTGGGTCGCCTGTCGCTAGTTTCCCTGCACACCGGCTGCACGAGCATCTTCTTCGATTGCACACAGTCACCGAGTCCGGAGTCTACCCCGGAGCCAACGTCCTCTTCCACACTCCCGGAAGGTTTTTTGCTGGTCTCTCTTCCAGCATACACAGTACATGTTCAGCCCACTGTAATCTGCCATATTTTATCAGCCTGCCTTTGTCTGCATTTTTATAAACTTTGAACAATCGTGATTCATTCGTTCGTCTGCGCCATTTACTATTCTCCACCGCCCAGTATTTTCTGCTCAAACACTGCATCTTTTTGCCAATGTCATTTTGCTGAAAGTTGTTTGGCCGAATATACCATTTTGCCGAACAGACCATTAGACCGAAAGTCATTTGGCCGAAAGGGTCGATTGGCTGAAAGGGTCGTTTGGCAGAAATGGTAATTTGGCCGAAAGGGTCGTTCGGCCGAAAAGGTAATTTGGTCAAAAATGTTGTTTGGCCGAAAGGGTCATTTGGTCAAAGGGTAATTTGGCCAAACGGGTCTTTAGGCCGAAAGGGTCATTTGGCTGATGAGGTCATTTGGCCGAAAGGGTCATTTGGCCGAAAACGTCGTTTAGCCGTAGGAGTAATTTGGCTGAATAGGACATTTGGCCGAATAAGACATTTAGCCTAATAGGTCATTTGGCCGAATAGGTTATTTGAAAAGTGAGAAATTAGGAATGAGAAGAGAATCATCTCAAATCTCATTCCTTATTTCTTACTTCTCACTGTAAAAAGTGAGAAGCATGAGTTGAGTAGTGAGACGTCTCACTACCCACTTCGCACTACTAACTTTTTACAGTGAGAAGTGAGAAATTGGAAGTGAGCCATCTCACGTCTTACTTTCTACAATGAGAAGAGATAAATAAAGAAAGAGAAGTGAGACGTCTCACTATTCTCTTTATTGTGAAAAGTGAGATGGACGAAGTGGGTAATGAGACATCTCACTATTCATTTCATGCTTCTCATTTTTTACAACGATAAGTGGTAAATGAGGAGTGAAAAGGGAGACGTCTCAATTCTCACTTTTTACAGGGAACAGTGAGAAATGAAAGTGAGTAGTGAGATGTCTAACTTCTTTTTCTTCATTTTTCTCTTATCGCTGTAGAAATTGAGAAGCGCGAAGTGAATAGTGAGACGTCTCACTGCTCACTTCGCGCTTCTAATTTTCTTAGTGAGATGTGAGACGTCTCACTTCTCACTTCTCATTTCTCTTTTCTCATTGTGAAAAGTGAATACTCCGAAGTGGGTAAAGAGACCTCTCACTACAAACTTCACGCTTCTCTCTTTTTACAGTGAGAAGTGAGAAATGAGGAATGAGAATTGAGACGTATCTCTTCTCACTCCTAATTTTTCACTTTTCAAATGACCTATTCGGTCAAATGTCTTATACGATCAAATTTCCTATTCGGCCAAATGACCCTTTCGGCCAAACGACCGTTCCGGCCAAATGACCCTTTCGGCCAAATGACCCTTTAGGCCAAACGACCCTTTCGGCAAAATTACCCTTTCGGCCAAATTACCCTTTCGGCCAAATAACCCGTTCGGCCAAATGACCCGTACGGACAAATGACCCGTTCGACCAAATGACCCTTTCGGCCAGATTGGTTTCGGCCTAATGATTTGTTCGGCCAAGTGGAATTCGGCCAAATGTCTTTCGGCTGAATTGGTTTCGGCCAAACGACCCTTCCCCTTTACAGAGGTAGTTTTGTCAGTGTCTGTAGGTAGCTTCCTAAAGTAACCAAAGAGTTTACTGGAGGAATTTTGAAAGGATTATCCGGAAAAAAATCTTCAGAAATTGCCTAAGGTATATTTGAATGAATCCCTAAGGTAATTTCAGGAAAAATGTCTTGATGCTAAGGAACCCCTAGAGGAAATTAAAAAAAAAATCCAAAAAGTAACTTCCGCTGGAATTTCTCAATTAATTTTCGAAGAAATTCCTAAGTAAATTTTCAAAACTTGATGAAATTTCCAAAGTAATTCGTAATTGAATTTCTGTAGGAGTTTTAGGAGAGTTTTTGGAGGAATTCTGAAACAATTTCCTAAGGAACTCCTCAACATTTTTCGTAGATTTCTCTGAAAATTCCTTTAGGAATTCTTTGGGGAAGTCTTTTATAAATACTTCCAAAAACTTTTTTAGCAGTTCCAACTGAAATTATTTTTGAATTTCAATTTAATTCAGGCTCTCTTTTAAAAATGCCTTCAAAAATTCATTTGGAAACTCCTACACTAGGGTGGCTCAAAAAACACTTTTTCCAATTTTTTGATGGGCCGCCCTCTTATTCGGTTCTATTTGATGCCCTGATGCTCTGGACAAAATTTCAGCGAAATCGGTCAACGTTTGGGCGGAGCTAAAATCCTTGGAAGTTTATATGGTAAAATGTTTACACAATTTACGATCAAGAACTATGATACTCATTCAGTTCTTGTAGAATTGAATACAGATTGTCATGCTGAAAACCGCGAGAAGCAGTGGCGTAGCCACGGGGGTGGTTTTGGGTATAAACCCCCCCCCCCAAAGACAAAATGTTTTGGAAGAAAGTTTTCTTTTTCGAAAAAAAAAAAATGTTCCGAAACCCCCCCCCCCAGACCAATTTTCTGGCTACGCCACTGGCGAGAAGATTAGAGTTTCTTAGGCAAAGATATTAGAATATACTGGAGTGTTGTAGGGGTGAATTTATTTCTTTTCAAAGGTAAAAGAAACGAAATTTGCTCAAACCCCTCTTCAGAGAAATGCTAATAACTTCGCCGGACAAACTCTAATCTTTTCGCGGTTTTCAGCATAACATTCTGTATTAAATACACTGAATGAGTATCACAATTCTTCTTCGTAAATTGTGCCGTTTAACTGAAAATCACTGTTTTTGGATGTTTCAGGATACATTTTTCCATATAAATTTCCAACGAGTTTAGCACCGCCCAAACGTTGACCGATTTGACTGAAATTTTGTCCAGAGCATTAAGGCAACAAATAGAACCGAATAAGAGGGCGGGCCATAAAAAATGAAGAAAGTTTTTCCCATACTAATTTGAGCCACCCTATCCTGCACCCTCCAGGAATTTCTTCAAAAACTTCTCCAAAAAATCATTTGAGAACTCCTCACGATATTTTTCCTTAAATAATCTAAAAAAAATCCGCCAAGAATTCCTTTTGATATTTCTCCATAGATTTCTTTAAAAGTTTCTTCGAAAAGCCTCCAAGATTCCCTCGTAGATTTCTTAAGAAATTCTTCTGGAATTTCTTTCCGGAAATCCTTTGAAAAATAATTAGAGAATGAAATAGTTTTCGATGGAGTGACTAATTGAATTTTCGAAAGGGTAAAACAAAGAAATTAAACATTGAACACTGACAAATTACCAATGTTACTAAAGGTTAGTTACCAAGTTTACTAGAAGAATTTTGGAATGAACTCGTGAAAGCATTTTTGGAGGAATTCCTGCAGTTCTGGTTCTGGAAGGATTCCCGAAGAATGTTTTAAAGGAATTGCTGGTAGAAGTTCCGAAGAAGTTCCTTGAAAAGTTCTAAGAAATCTTTTATGTAATATCTGGAAGAATTAATTTAAGGAAATCGTGGAATTATTGCCGAAAAAAAATCATAGGAGAAATTTCCGAAGGCATTGCTTAAAAAAAGTGTTGATAAACAATTTCCGAAGAAATTCATTATAGAATTTCTAGAGGAATTCCTTAAGGAGTCTTGGAACGAATTTCTATCTTATTTTTCGTACGAATTCCTGAAATATTTTTATTTGTATACATTCCATAAAGAATTTCCTAAAGAAATTCGTAAATGATGTTCTGAAGAAATTCGTAATGTAAATTCTGAAGGAATTTTCGGAGAAAAAAGAATTTCTAAGGTCACCTACAGGTTTAGGTGCCCGACTGAATGCCAAAGGCTTGGCTTAGACGAATTCCAAAGATCAGTTAAACATTGTATGAGTTATTCTACTTGGTAGAAGAAATCCACTATATGAAGCCTCACGCAAACTCATAAACTAATCAACCAACATATTTATTAATCCAGACAATGTATTTCACCACACTGACTTAGAGACATCAGTAAGGTAGATTTGAAATTGAATTCTGTCGATTTCCACCCTTTCACCATTTATGAACTATCATAAGACGAGTTTAGTACTATTCCAATAAACTCCATCACGTTGTTTTGCTTTACAGATACGTATTTCGTCTTCAACTGTAAGGCCATCTTCAGTTTGTACTTTACTCGACTCGACTTAAGTTAATTGATTTTTTTTTATTGCGATTAGTCATCGGCGTGGCAAAATTATGATCGGCGGCGCGCCGACCCAAAATTGTCGGCGGCGGCGGCGTGAGTAAAACCACCGGCGGCGCACAGGTCTACTCCGACCAAACGTTTCTTTTGGAGTGCTTCATTCGCTGTTTTACATTCACTATAAAGTGCCAGTGCCAGCATTATACAAGTGGCGCAATATTCCTACTTTTAACCAGAGCATTACTTATTAATCATAGATTTAATCATTCATTTCATTTATTTAGTCTACATCTAAACAGATAACACTGAATCAACAATTTGACGCCACAATACACGGTTCGAGGCCGTATCTCTCCATCCTCGAATACGCCGTACCTTTCCGGCTTTAGCTACCTTCTGGATACTTGGTTCGCCGTAGAGTTGGGCGAGCTCGTGGTTCATTCTTCGCCGCCACACACCACACACGCCAAAGATGGTCCTAAGCATCCGTCTCTCTGAGTGCTTGCAAGTCCTCCTCGAGCATTGTCCATGTTTCATGTCCGTAGAGGCCAACCGGTCTTATTAGCGTCTTGTACATGACACATTTGGTGCGGTGGCGAATCTTTGTTGACCGCAGTTTTTTCTGGAGCCCGCAGTAGGCCCGACTTCCACAGATGATGCGCCTTCGTATTTCACGACTAACATTGTTATCAGCCGTTAGCAAGGATCCGAGGTAGACAAATTCCTCGACCACCTCGAGGGTATCCCCGTCTATCGTAGCACTGCTTCCCAGGGCCCTGTCGCGCTCGGTTCCGCCCAGAAGCATGTACTTTGTCTTTGACGCATTCACC
Source organism: Armigeres subalbatus (assembly GCF_024139115.2). Lineage (NCBI taxonomy): Eukaryota > Metazoa > Arthropoda > Insecta > Diptera > Culicidae > Armigeres > Armigeres subalbatus. The sequence continues at coordinate 122,893,008 of NC_085140.1, forward strand.
ACCAGTCCAACTTTTGTTGCCTCACGTTTCAGGCGGGTGTACAATTCTACCACCTTTGCAAATGCTCGGCCGACAATGTCCATGTCATGCGCGAAACAAATAAATTGACTGGATCTGTTGAAAATCGTACCCCGGCTGTTACACCCGGCTCTCCGCATGACACCTTCTAGCACAATGTTGAACAACAGGCACGAAAGTCCATCACCTTGTCTTAGTCCCCGGCGCGATTCGAACGAGCTGGAGTATTCGCCTTAAATCTTCACACAGTTTTGCACACTATCCATCGTTGCTTTGATCAGTGTAGTAAGCTTCCCAGGGAAGCTGTTCTCGTCCATAATTTTCCATAGCTCCACGCGGTCTAAACTGTCGTATGCTGCCTTGAAATCAATGAACAGATGGTGCGTTGATATTCACGGCATTTTTGAAGGATTTGCCGTACAGTAAAGATCTGATCCAGGACCCTCCTTGGCCGTGCGGTAAGACGCACGGCTACAAAGCAAGACCATGCTGAGGGTGGCTGGGTTCGATTTCCGGTGCCGGTCTAGGCAATTTTCGGATTGGAAATTGTCTCGACTTCCCTAGGCATAAAAGTATCATCGTGCTAGCCTCATGATATACGAATGCAAAAATGGTAACCTGGCTTAGAAACCTCACAGTTAATAACTGTGTAAGTGCTTTATGAACACTAATCTGCGAGGCGGCTCTGTCCCAGTGTGGGGATGTAATGCCAATAAGAAGAAGAAGAAGAAGAAATATCTGATCCGTTGTCGAGCGGCCGTCAACGAAGCCGGCTTGATAACTTCCCACGAACTCATTCACTAATGGTGACAGACGACGGAAGATGATCTGGGATATCACTTTGTAGGCGGCATTAAGGATGGTGATCGCTCGAAAGTTCTCACACTCCAGCTTGTCGCCTTTCTTGTAAATGGGGAATATAACCCCTTCCTTCCACTCCTCCGGTAGCTGTTCAGTTTCCCAGATTCTGACTATCATTTTGTGCAGGCAAGTGGCCAGCTTTTCCGGGCCCATCTTGATGAGCTCAGCTCTGATACTATCCTTACCAGCTGCTTTATTGGTCTTTAGCTGTTGGATGGCATCCTTAACATCCCTCAAGGTGGGGGCTGGTTGGCTTTCATCGTCCGCTGAACTGACGTAGTCATCTCCTCCGCTGCCTTGACTTTCACTGCCTGTACTCTTAGCGCCATTCAAATGTTCTTCGTAGTACTGCTTCCACCTTTCGATCACCTCGCGGCTCGAAGCCTTTGCGGGATGCGTTCAGCTTCTGATAGAACTTGCGTGTTTCTTGAGAACGGTGTAACGGTTTCCTAGTGCACACAGCGCACAGCAACTTAAGCGCCACTCTCAGCACAGGAGAGGTTGCTGACGCAGATGAAGTCCGGCCAAAGACTCTCAAATAGGGCGGGTAAAAAAGTGGCTCTAGCACTCGATACTCAAATCGTTCCAAACGTGGAACTCGAAAGCACGAAAGAAATCTTTGCGAAATTACAAACTGACCAATCTTTACTGACCAAATGGTTCACTGGTTCAATCAACTGGGTTTCCCCATTCAAAAAGTACTTATTAGATTTTCCATACTTATTCTAGATTTATTGCTTACGTTTAGATATGTACAAAAAGGGGTTTATCCCGTAAATGATTTTTAGCTTATAATAACTTTTGAGCTCTGTAGGAAATAGATTAGCATAAAAAATATGATAAATTCATTCCTGACACTAATAGAATATAACATTAAAACACTTTATATGGATGTACAATATATTTGATAAATTATTAGTGTGTGAAAAAAAGCGGAGCGAGTTGTAGAAACCCGTCGGGAGAGCAAAAGATAATTGAGAGGAGAGTGGAGAAAATTATCCTCTGGTGTTCTTCATTCAGCGTTGGAAGCAACGCATTCAGTTTTGTGACGAACATAGTTGCGGATGGATGTGTGATACGTTAAAGAAAAAAAATGAAAAAAGAAAAGAAAAAGTTGCTAATAGAAATGAATGTTTCAATCCAATTCCCTAGTGCTAATATCTGTGTTAAAATTTGAAAGAAATCCCGACAAGCTCAAAAATTGTCTTAACCTATTACTTGCGTATTCATTCGTTGGGCGCCGTGGAGATCTGCAACAAGTCGAGGAGAACACGGTACCTCTGCCGAGCGTCCGTCGGGGCATGCAGCGTCGTATTGTCAGCCGACGAGGGTGCTACGATGAGCTATTGTTGATGATGAGGAGAAAGCACCAGCCGTAGGCGCAGAAGAGCAGCCAATGGTGCGGTATGCGAACGCCAGCGGTGCGCCGGCTAAGAATGATCGCTCTGCGGCCGAGCGTTGAAAATTGGAGACACTTCGATCGATGATAAAACACTTGCCCGTCGTCGACACGGTTGGCAAACGTTGGCGGTCCGCACAAGAGGAGCGATCTCGGCGGGGCACATGACACGTGCCGAATTCTTTTGTATGGCGACCAGTTGTACGAATACGTGTCCGCGGCGTGTGTAGGGACGGTATCGCACCGTGAAAGTGGTGTTGGAGACACTGGCTGTACCCTTTCTGGCCGGTAGGACACACTTTTGCCGTCGGTCGTCGCAGAATGCGGACGCCAAGGACACCGGCGATAGCTTGGGTGCGATCGACGCAGAATTCGTATAAGCGTGGAAGCGGTGTGTTCGATTGGGGGCTATTCGTTAGCTTGGATGCGGTTCACGCCGGTTCAGAAAGCCAAAGGTTCACGCTTAGCGACTTCGGGACACGTGGCAATCACATGCAGGTCACTGCGGTCGCGACGAACGGCGTCCGAGTAAGGATCCTCGATGCGGGGTTTTACAGCTGAACCACTCCACCAAAAAACCCTATGATGATAGGGTTTTCAAACATATCAAAGTTTACATTAATCACCGACTTTTTGTAACATGAAACATTGCCATTAGCTTACCTAGCTCTCGACAATCTCAGTCGAGATCAGAAAACTCAACGCCTGTGGTTTGAATGGGTTCGGCTCTATCTGCGCGGTTTTGTGGTAAAATCTGTGTTTTAGTTACAATTATTCACAAATAACAGATTAAATCTACCTGCAACTCAAATCTTTCCCTTTCACTATCCGAAACTAGCGTCAAAATTCACAATATTTTCCACACGTGTTTTTTTGGAACTTTTGTTTTAGAAACGGTCTCGTTTACCAGGTCGTTCACATGCGAATGAAGCCTGCTACCCACCGGACAATTGGATTGGCCTTAACCTTGATTCGCTCGTTCTAACTAAAAGGACAAAAGAGTTCTCTCTATACCTCCGATATGAGAAGGTAGGCACGAAGAAGGTCCCATTGTCATGATCCGTATCACTTGGTCCCCACGCGTTTCTATCCCACTCGATAAATGAGAGCATCAATCGGTGAGTGGGCCGTAATTTTAGAAACTGGAGTGTTCTTAGGCTGAACTACATGCAGTCAGTTTATTTCCCCGAATGACTGGCAGATGACGTTAATAGTAAGCTGTATATTTAAATGTTTAAGGCAAAGGCCGACTGACTACTCGGACTCAATTAAACGTTACAACGGCACAGCTGTTCCATCTCCTCGCACTCCGCTTCTTCCAGGCGGCGTTTCTCCTCCGCGCGGTGCTCGCTGGAAACGATAGCGTATCAACGGCCGTTGAAGGGCTAGGCGGCTAAATGAACTACAAACGAGGGAGCGCGGTAGCGCATTGAGGCTGACGCCAGTAAGGTCTCAATTATGGTTCTGGCAGGCACGTCATGGCTATGTATACGGTATATTGTGATATTGTGAAGCGAGGCCTGGCAGTCTGACATTCTACTCTCTTAGTAGGGCCGGGTGACACCGATTCGAAACGACGAGTGGGCTAATGGCAAGGCTGTCTTCCGTCCCATAAAACCGTGACGGGCCTTGTAGCACGCTGCCCAATCCTGCCATCCAGTTTTGCCTACTGGGTGGGAGTAGGCTCAGATACCCTTTCCTGACTTGCGCTGATCTGGCTCTGAACACGCAAGTGTCAACCCTCGCATGGCCTCCCTGCTTGCCGCAAGGCAGGCATAGATAACCATGGGATCACTAAAGGCGACTACTCCAGTACGATTCGGAGGCAGCCGCAAGGGGGACCCATACAGCAATGAGCATTGAAAGAATTAAATCATTGGAGTTGGAGGTGATGGACCCCTTTGCCAAAAGGGGTCTAGCGAGGTCCCCTATTAAAGAGGGGGAGAGTGGAGTGACGGTTGCTGCTATTGGCAGTACCGAAGATTCTCCAGTGGTGGTGGGGAGTAGCCCTGCCTGCACGCCTGACGAGCCACTACCAGGGATACGAGTGGTGGCCGAGCAACTCGATGAGATCATCGAGTTCATAAGCGGCAGGCAGAGCACCAACAAGGAGCTCAAGCAGAGCCTGTTGGTGCTTCGGCAAGCTGTTCGTGTCGCAAGACAAGAACAGGACGCTTATATCAGGCGTGTAGCGGCAGCAGAGAAGGTTGAGCGGTCCTCTGTACGTCTAAGAGGGGGATTCTTTGGTACGCAGGTAGCCTATCTCAGACTACCGGTGGCTGACGCCAAAAAGATCACTGAGAAAGGGAAGCTGAAGATCGGCTGGTCAGTATTGCGTTGCGTTGCGTTGCGTTGTAACGGAGTATTTCGTAGATTGCATACTGATAGTTGTCATGTATATTCTTTACCTTTCTTACCCCAATTGCTTATGGATTTCCATTTGGGATTCAATGGAAATCCAATTGGGGTCCAAAATGATAAAACATGAAAGCTATCATTGCCGGCCACGCCCATCTTCTCCGTTACTAGGAAAGGGAAGGAAATGATGATATGACATCTACTTAACGAGAGGCCAGCGACTCACCGACGCCCTCATAGATGTCAAGGAATTGGATGGTGGGTAGGGTATGTGGTTTAGGAGTATCATTATAAGCAAATGATAGAAAATTTGTGGAAATACGTTGGGAGTGACTTTGCTAAGAAATTTATGTCACTCCATTATCCTTGCCGATGATTTTCCTCGGATGGGGCGAAGGTATTAGCCTTGCCCTGGCTTATAGCCTAGGTTTAAGCGCCTTTGCTCGCTCTCTGAAACGAAAAAAGAGCAAAAAAAAAATTAAATTCCCCTTCCCCCCTGATATGATATTTCAAAAGCTTGATAAAAATGATGCAATTTTCTTTTTCAATTATCTGAATTTTTCACCCTAACGACCCCATTCGCACAACACACCCTCTCACGTCAACGTTAACCATTTATTTCACTTAGCACTAGGGAACTGTTTAATCTCCGGATGGGCAAAGCTTTGCAAACCACAATGACACCTTCACACCACTTCTCTCCAACAATAATTAGTTCGTCCACGAAACCGAACTTCAGGACGCGGAAAAATGCAGAAGCGTTCGCGCACTATCACAGACTCGATCTTCATCCCTGCTTCGATGGCTTCCACAAATAAACAACACAGACAAATCATTGCCGACACTGCAATATTATTGTCGAATTATGTATGCGGAAACGTTCAGCTGAAACCAGCCGAAATTCAAATTTCAACACCAGGCAAAAAATTGACGTTTGAAAATTTGCGACCGGTCGGAAGCATGGCACACTCAGACTCCCGCTGAAGATCGGCTGGTCAGTATGCCCAGTAAGTGTGCTCCAGCCACCTTCAATGGACAGGTGCTACCGGTGCCTTGAGTCCGGGCACAAGTCTTATGACTGCAAGACCGAAGCAAGATGTGCCGTCGCTGCGGCGAGGAGGGACACAAGGCGCAGGAATGCGATAAGGCACCTAGGTGCCTTATCTGCGCCAGTAAGAAGCAGGCCCGGAACCATGCTATGGGCGGGCCTGCGTGTCCCTTCGGAGAAGCCAATCGGAAAAAGCCGTGCAAGTAACACAGCTGAATCTGAACCACTGTGCACCTGCCCAGCAACTGCTGTGGCAGGCGGTCTCGGAGTCGAGGACCAATGTCGCCCTCCTGTCCGACCCGTACAACGTCCCTGCCGACAATGGCAACTGGGTGGCGGACGGGTCTAGGTCGGCGGCAATCTGCACAACGGGAAGGTACCCCGTTCAAGAGGTTGTACACTCCTCCGCGGAGGGTGTCGCGATAGCCAAGATCAATGGGATGTTCTATTGTAGCTGCTACCAAGGTGGCCAATGGAACAGTTCAACCAGATGATCGACAGGCTATCGTCCGACCTAGTAGGTCGGAGCCCGTTCGTTATAGCGGGAGACTTTAATGCTTGGCCAGTGGAATGGGGCAGCCGCTGCACCAATCAGAGGGGACAAGCGTTACTCGAGGCACTTGCAAAACTCGACGCAGTGCTTGTCAATGACGGAGCCAGTAGCACATTCCGTAGGAATGGGGCCGAGTCATGGATAGATGTAACGTTTGTCAGCCCCGGTCTGGTCTCTGACCTGGACTGGAGGGTAGACGAGGGCTATACCCATAGTGATCACCTAGCAATTCGCTTCAAGATCAACTATGGCGTGCAGCGTCCGAGGGCGGGTGATCCCTGTCAGGTCCGTGGGTGGAAGTCCAATCACTTCGACAGCGAAGTTTTCACCGCGGCCCTGTGACTGGAGGCCAACACCGACAGTCTAAGCGGGGATGCGCTGGTAGCTGTCGTATCACGCGCGTGCGATGCTACTATGCCGAGGAAAGCCCTGCCAAGAAATGGCAGACGCCCGGCATACTGGTGGAGTGCCGAAATTGCAGCCCTACGATCAGCCTGCCTCAAGGCTAGACGTAGGACGCAATGAGCCCGCACCGAGGAGGAAATAGCGGTCCGCCGGGAAGTGTTTCGAGCTGCGAGACTGGCCCTTAACAAGGCCATTAAGAGCATCAAGAGAGCGTGCTTGTATCTCGATTTAAGCACTTACCGTTACTTTCTGAACTTATTTCTCTACATAACAATAAAACACAATGCCAAGCATCAGACTGACCTTCATTGTTGACATTAAATTTGTATTGGAAAGGTTTACATTTAATTGATAATTTTGTGTTTATTATCAATTGATTCCAAAATTTGAAAAGTTATCGCCGAAGACAACGCGCCTACTTCTCACGCCTGAGCAGTAATCAAATGATAACTCCAATCATTATCGTGTGAGAATGATTCAGCACAACCCTGTTCAATAGCGCAAGCTGGGATGCCATCGCGCTCTCGTTACACCGGCTTAGCCTGCCGGTGGGACTGTACCGGATCTTGGAAAGCTACTTCCAAAACCGTGTGCTGCTATACGAAATCGATGCCGGTCAGAAAAGTGTTCCCATTACCGCAGGAGTCCCGCAAGGGTCAATCCTGGGCCCGGTACTATGGAACCTGATGTATGACGGGGTTCTGAAGCTAAAGTTCCCTCCTGGTGTGAAGATCGTCGGCTTTACTGACGATGTAACCCTAGAGGTCTACGGGGAGTCAATCCTCGAAGTAGAACTAACCGCAGAACACGCGATCAGCACTGTGGCGGACTGGATGAGTGCGAGAGGCCTTGAGCTCGCTCAACATAAGACAGAGGTGGTTATCGTCAGCAACCGTAAGTCGGCACAACATGCAGTTGTTCACGTGGGAGACGTCGCGATCACTTCAAAGCGGAGTCTGAAGATTCTTGGGGTCATCATAGACGACAAGCTTACCTTCGGTAGCCATGTCGAATATGCGTGCAAGAAGGCTTCGACTGCTTTACTTACTTACTTATGGATCTTGTACACCTCCGGTGGTGCAAAGGGCCGACTTGAAAGATCTCCATCCTGAGCGTTGCCCGGCTATCGCTTTAACCTGTTGCCAGGTTAGATTTCGGTCGACTTCTTTTATTTCTTTATTGAGGCTTCGCCGCCATGAGCCTCTGGGTCTGCCTCTGCTGCGATGTCCCGCTGGGTTCCAGTCTAATGCTTGTTTACAGATTTCGTTTCCACCCCTACGTAGAGTGTGGCCGACCCAGCCCCTCTCCTCGTTTGTCGGGTGAAGATCACTGCGTCCAGATTTTAGGACTATTGTGATATACCCTTTTACTGTGAAATACGCAAGTTATCTCAGTAACATGTTTGTCACTGAGATACCTTGGTATCGACTGAACTCAAGACCATCTATTATTGATGAATAGAGATCCTGAGTTACAGTATGTGACTCCCCCATTCTGGCGAGACTAGCTTTATGAAGCCAACCACGTCCTTGGGGGATAAGATCCATATGTCAGCAGGCCCTAAAAGGGCTTGCTGAGAACTTTGAACCTACGTTGGGTGAGTGCACTGCAATAGCAGAGGATGTGTTCTGATGTTTCTCTCTCCTCGTCACAGAAGCGGCAATTTGAGGTTTGGATTGCTCCGATCTTTTGTAGATGGTATCTGCAGGGGCAGTGTCCAGTTATTAGACCGGTGTAGATGTTGAGATCCCTTTGTTGAGACCTAATAGTTGTTGGGTTTTCTTGGGGTTAATCGTTACGAGCCTTTTGGATTGGCTCGTATGGGGAAGTGCATTCCAGTTTGATGTGATTTGACTGACCATATATTTGTTCAGTTCCATTTTTACAGAGCAGTCTGAGATCCCGCAGAAGGGCTCAGGGCCAATGAACCTTTCATTAGATCCATTCCTGGCTAGCTCATCAGCAATCTCGTTTCCCTCTAGACCCGTATGTCCTGGGCAGTCTTCAAGGTGCAACATGTGTAAGATGTTCACCTAAGTTTGTGCACCCAATCAAACATTGCTTGCTATGTTCGAACTTGCACATAGCAATCTGAACACGAGCCTGAACTCCGATACACCCAGGCGCAATGTACAATGTTCAAACATCGAGTTTAAACTTGGGTTCAAACATGTGCGCTTGCACACGAGAATGCTACGCTTGGGTAAATGAGCGGGTTGCTAGGGAAACTATTGTTGATTCTCCATGTATCCCAGCCTTGTTATTCATATCTCGAATAAGAGAATTTAACCAAACTTCAATGAAGGTATGATTGAAAAATTGAAACATGTTGTGCACATTTTTCTCACTTGCATAACGAAGCGTTTATAGAGGTGAGGTCTTGATTCAGGCCTTTCATTCAGGACGTCTTAGGTTCGAATCTGCTATGAGCGGAGCTTTTGTTCCATTTTCGAGGTTCTGAAAGCAATTTTTTCTTAGGATTTCAGGATTCTGCAACCACCAAAAACTGATTAGTTCATATTTCTAAAATTTTGGGATAAGATTTTTCTGTCACGTTTATATGGTGTTTAGTGTTTATATGAACATTAAGAAGATTGTATGCAAAATGTTGAGTAAACAAATTGTTGTGATATTGAGATATCTGTGCAACTAAGTGCAGACCACCTGACAAGGGCTGAAAAGTGGCATTTATAAAACTAAAACTATTCATGTGCCATTCCTAAAAAAAATCCAAAGGCAAGGATTCAAACAACAGTGCCCTGAGTGAACGCCAAACGAGTTACCACTAGGCCATCACCGCTACTCAAGAAGAGAAACCACTTGACCAATATGAACAGATTAACAGCATGCTGTGTGTAAACTGATGTTTAAACTTCCATGTTCAAACCCGTGTGTTTGAACTTGGGCGCACACTCGTGTTCAAACCTGGTGCGATTTTGGTTCGGTTTATGATGAACTCGGTTTGGATCTAGTATGCATGTTTGAGTGCGAACTTGCACATGGGAAAACTGCACTTGTTTAAACGCGGTTCATGTTTTCGTGAAGACTGGTCCTGGGATCCAATATAGGTAGACTCGATTGCGTATGGATAAGTTTTTCAAAGCCAGAATGCATTCCCACACTAGCTTTGAGTTACAAGTGTAGTTATTAAGCGACTTAAGTGCCGCTTGGCTGTCAGAGAAAATACATATTTTTGCAAATCTATACTTTCTCCTCAGGCATAATAACACGCATTCTAATATTGCATATATTTCCGCCTGAAATACTGTGGGCCACTGTCCTAAGTGGACAGAAATTTTTGTTGTAGGGCCATAGATTCCGGATCCTGTCAGATTATTCATTTTCGAACCATCTGTGAAGAAATTTATAGAGCCTGTTGGAACGCTGGGTCCACCTCCTTCCCACTCCTGGCGGGAAGGAATGAACACATCGTAAGGTAAGTCATAATTGACTACCGTTTCCATCCAGTCACTACAAATTCCTATTGCGGGATTTATGGCAAATTCATTTAATATGCTGAGGTGACCCGTAAGGTCTCCCGACAGCAGTGTTTTTGTTCTCTTTAACCTTAGAGCACTTTTTTCCGCTTCCAGCTTTATGAATTGATCTAACCGGGGCAGGTGAAGCATTGCGTCTAGGGCCAAAGTGGGTGTACTACGAACTGCACCAGTGATGGCTATGCAAGCGGTGCGTTGGATTTTGTTGAGCTTAGCCCTTGCAGCAGCCTCATTAGTTTTAGGCCACCAGACAAGGGAAGCGTAAGTTGTCCTGGGACGGACAATGGTTTTATATATCCACATGATCATACTTGGTTTTAGGCCCCATCTTTTACCAAGGGTTTTTGAACAAACCCAAAGTGTATTGAGACCTTTCTGCACAACTGATTGGAGATGAGAGTTCCAATTAAGCTTTGCGTCGAGTATGACACCTAGATATTTTACTTCACTTGAATAAACTAATTGTGTTTGATTCAAGAAAAGGTTTCAGTTGTACCTTTCTCCGTTTGGTGAAAGGGATAATGGAAGTTTTGTAGGATTTATGCCTAGTTGATACTTTTGACACCAGGAAAAAGTGTGATTTAGGGCAGATTGCATTCTTTCCACGATAACACTTTCGAATTTGCCTCGTACAATAATGACAACGTCATCAGCATATCCAACCACTTCGAAGCCTCTTCTCTCTAAGCTGTCTAGAAGCTCATCCACCACCAGTGACCACAACAAAGGAGAAAGCACTCCGCCTTGCGGACACCCCCTTGTTGCTTTAACAGTGATGTATGAACCGCTAAGCTCAGAGGAGATTTTCCGATTAGCTAGCATAGCATGTACCCAGGTAACAATGCATGGGTCGAATTTTCTCCTCAACATTGCTGACCCTATAGACGAATAAGAAGCGTTATCGAATGCGCCCTCAATATCAAGAAATGCTACAAGAGCAATTTCTTTTGCATTAAGTGTTTTTCGATTTTTGAACTACCGTATGTAGTGCCGAGATCGTAGATTTTCCACTTTGATAAGCGAATTGGTTTTTTGACAAAGGCATTGCTTTCATAAATTTGTGATTTATGTACTCGCATAGTACCTTTTCCATAATTTTGAGCATTACAGAGGATAAAATTATCGGCCTGAATGCTTTGGGGTTGGTTTTATCTCTCTTGCCTGCCTTCGGAATGAAGACAGCCCGGATTTGACGCCAATCGTTAGGTATGTGCCCCAAAATCAGACTCGCCTTAAAAATCTCAACCAAGGGTGGAACCAGTGTTTTCTCCTCTTTTGGATCAACGCTGGAAATATTCCATCCATGCCAGGAGACTTAAATGGCTCGAAAGATCTCACAGCCCTCTCAACCCTGGCCCGAGTGAAAGCTTCCTTTGCAACCTTTATTGCGTCAGACCCAGAAACCCATGATTGGATCTCTTGTGGATCTGAGACAGCAATTCCAGTGCCTTGGTCGCCGATGCTCGACTCAGGGATTGAATCAGGGAAGTGGATCTTTAACAATTCGCTCAGTGTATCGCTAGGCTCTACAGTGAGCGAACCATCCGTCTTTCGGAGGCTACCCACACCATTGGAGTGGTCTTTTGAAAGAGTTTTTTGGAGTCTGGCCACTACGGGTGTTTTCTCTATGCTTTCACACATTAGAATCCACGATTTCCGTTTGGCTGACCTTATTTCTTTGTTGTAGTTCGTCAGGGCCTTTCTGTATAGGCTCCAATCGCCGGTTCGCTTAGCACGATTGAACTCCCTACGCGCAGTTTTCCTAAGCTTCTCAAGAGTTTTATTCCACCATGGAACGTCTCTACTCGAACTAGTTGATTTAGTTGGACAGCTCTCTTGGTAGGCGTTAAGGATTTTGTTTTTAATGGATTTGGACGCATCTTCCAATTGTGTTATGGACTTGATGTGACTTTCTATGATGTACTCTTCGGATCGTAGGATAGCTGAGTAGGATTCCCAATCAGTTTTCTTAGGATCTTTAAACGTTTTTCCATCGTTAGACCCCTTCCCATTCGAAGATGATGTGTTTATGGTCTGACATTGATATTTCTTCAGAAACATGCCAGTTTTTTATTTTATCAGAGATAGACCGACTACATAGAGTCAAGTCCAAAACTTCCTGACGAATGGAGTTTTCAAACGTGGGCTTGTCACCAACATTACAAATGTCAATGTTCTTGGAAGAGAGAAGCTGTAACAGGTACTCACCTCTGGTGTTTATATTGGTACTTCCCCATACGGTGTGATGTGCATTTGCGTCGCACCCTATGACGACCCAGCCCCACTTCCGATCCCGAATTTCTGTTGCTATCGGCCTCTGGTGACAACGACGATGGAGCTCATTGTTTGAGATCCAGCTGTGAGCCGTTGAGTGTTCTCCACTGATACACACCACGTTTCGCTAGCGTATAACAGCACAGATTTCACGTTAGAGTTGAAAATTCGTATTTTGGTGCGTTCACTTATCTGCCTGTTTTTCCAGATATTTCTTAAACTCGCAAAGGCAGCCCTTGCTTTCTTGATCCGTGCGCCTATGTCGATCTTGGTACCGCCGTCCGACGCCATTTGGCTACCAAGATATTGGAAGCTTTCAACATTCTCCACTGGTTGCCCGGCTACTGTGAAACTGGAAGGAGTCGCCGTGTTTACATCCAACGATTTGGTTTTGTTGACGTTGATGACTAAACCTGCCGAAGAGGAGCGCTCGGCAAGGTCGTTGAGCTTACTCTGCATATCAGAGCGCCGTTGCGCGAGGAGTTCAACGTCATCAGCCAATTCGAAGTCGTTTAGGTGCTCCATGGTTATAGGCTGCCATAACAGCCCGCGGTTTGGTTCACGGTCAATCGCACCTACCAGAATCTCATCGATTACGATGAGGAACAGTAACGGTGATAGGATACATCCTTGCCTCACACCAGCTACGACCCGGATAGGGTCGGACAGGACCCCATTATGCAGCACTCTACACGTCTCAGGGCGCCCCACATATTCTCGTGATTGAGACGGTCGAAAGCTTTTTCGTAGTCAATGAATACCAAGTAAAGGGACTCTTGGAATTCGTTGACCTGCTCCAGAATGATGCGGAGCGTGACAATATGGTCCACACAGGATCTTCCGGCACGGAATCCGGCTTGCTGCCGCCGGAGAGTCGCATCGATCTTCTCCTGAATCCGGGCTAGGATAATTTTGCACAGAGCTTTGAGAACGGTACACAGCAACATAATGCCTCGCCAGTTATCGCATACAGTCAGGTCACCCTTTTTGGGCACCTTTACTAAGATACCTTGCATCCAGTCGACCGGGAAAGTTGCGGTGTCCCAGATATTATGAAATAAACGATGCAGTAGTTGAGCGGATGTCATGGGTTCAGCTTTGAGCATCTCGGCTGATATGCGGTCGACCCCTGGGGCTTTATTCGATTTCATGCTTTGGTTGGCTGTTTGAATCTCTAGCAGTGATGGAGCTTCGGTATTGACGCGTGTTATACGTCGGATCCTAGGCAGATCATGCCGAGGTGGTGATGGCCTGACTGGTACTTGAAAAAGTTGTTCGAAGTGCTCGAACCAGCGTTTCAGCTGGTCAGTTGGGTCGGTCAATAACTGATCATTCGCGTCTTTCACAGGCATCGTTGCATTCATCTTCGCCTTGCTTAAGCGTCGTGAGATATCGTAGAGGAGGCGAATGTCCCCGGTTGCGGCGGCTCTCTCTCCTTCGTCGGCCAGAGAGTCTGCCCACGCTCGCTTGTCCCGTCGACATGAGCGTTTTACTTCCTTCTCAAGAGCCGCGTATCGTTGGCGGGCTAAGACTTTGGCTCCTCTGGTTTTCGATCGCTCTATCGCGGCTTTGGCTTCTCTTCGCTCCTCTATCTTTCTCCAGGTCTCATCGGTGATCCATTGTTTTCTCTGGGTGCGTAGTTCGCCCAGATTATTCTCGCTGGTGGTAATGAAGGCATTCTTGATGGCGGTCCATTGGTCTTCCACGCTGCCACCTTCCGGAATATCTGCAGCACGCGTCTCCAGTTCTTCAACGAAGGACCGTTTCACCGTGGCATCTTCCAGTCGGCGTGTGTTGAATCGTCGTCCAACTCTTTCCTCCTGCCGACGAATCCGCACAATGCGCAGGCGTATTTCGCCGATGAGGAGGTGATGATCAGACGCGATATCGGCACTACGTTTATTCCGTACATCAAGAAGGCTTCGTTTCCATTTTCGGCTGATGCAGATGTGGTCGATTTGATTTTCTGTAAAGCCGTCACGGGAGACCCACGTGACCTTGTGAACCGGTCGATGAGGGAAGAGCGATCCCCCGATCACCATGTCGTTATTACCACAAAATTCTGCGAACAGCTCTCCGTTTTCGCTCATTTCTCCGAGACCATGGCGTCCCATAATGCGCTCATGGTTCGAGTTGTCGGATCCGATCTTCGCATTGAAGTCGCCCAAAACAGATCTTGATATCACCCTTCGGAATTCTATCTACGACGGCATTGAGTTGACTGTAAAAGTTCTCTTTGTCTTGCAGATCGGCAGCATCGGTTGGCGCATCGGTTGGCGTTGGCGGTTGGCGCGTTCTGTGTTCTCCAAAGTTTGGCCAACGGACTTCACTCAGTCCCAGGATCGCAAGCTTCATGCGGCGTGCCTCATTGGCAAGTTGTGCCAGTTTACCCTGCTGGGCTAGGGTTAAAACGTCCGTTGTTTCGCGCTAAGAGTCGTCGCCGTAAAATCAGTCCGTATTCTTTCATTATCGGATTCTCGAACAAATTGATGTTTCGGGAACAGTAGGTTGTTGGCCCAAGGTTCCCTATCCACCGGGATGGGGCTGCCATCTTAGGTATAGCTTCCGGGGAATAGCATTTCATACTCAGCCGCTGGATGCCAGAACAGACGCTGTTGGAGCCGCACCTCCTTGGTGGACAGACGCTCGATCAGTCGGGTCAAATTTGTTTAAAGTCCTACCCAACACCAGGACTAGGCTAGTGCGCTTTGAGCGGCACACGGTCGCTTTGATAGGGCCTGCTTGGGGACACATGCAGCTTTTTATAGAAGTTCAACAGAGCCCACTGTCGAACCCCACCACATCCTAGGCAGACCCCACAGGACGCACCCTCTCACTCTAGCTGATGTCAGAAGGACAACAGTGCCCAGGCTGGACTACCAGCTAAGTACGCAACCCTTAGCTGGCGGTCAATTGTCATCGGAAAACCCGTGGAAGCGTGAGTATTGGAACTTGTGAGGACCAGAGCTATGTTAGGCGCCCCTTCCCGGATGTCAACTCACCATTTCGCAGCCCAAAGCTTCGACTGCTGTGGCGGCATTATCGAGGATGATGTCCAACAGCTCCAAGGCGTGCGCCAGTAGACGTAGACCATACAGACCCACAAACATACACACACACACATACATACACACACAGACATCACCTCGATTCATCAAACTGAAACGAATGGTATAAGAAACTTTACTATCAGATGTTCCTGTAAAAAGTTCGTTTTAAGAGTGAAATGATAGCCTTTCGGTATAAATTTGTTGTACGAGAATGATGATGATGGTGATGATACTACCATCTATTGTAGCAAGGCACCTGCCGATAGCACTGGCCATATCTGACAAACGATTTGATCATGATTATGCTATTGTTTGTATTTCATCAGACTCCTGTATGAAGGGCCAAAAATGGGAGGGGTGGTTCCATAAGCAAAGACGCTTATGCAAATCCACGGGATGAATAGAGAATCTCCTTCCAGAAGAAAGTTCGTACATGCAATATTATAATCTAGCCTTCGTTTCCCAGATTGACCCAATAGATGGGGAGAAGAGCCCGCCCTTTATCCACGAAATGTTAACAATAGGAAGTTGGCGATTCCACTCTTCCTATCCAAATCGCTTCAATTGGGTGCCCTGATGGTTATTTTTTTGTTTTGGTATATAATCATATAGTTTCAATATAATTTGGTAAATATATGTGTATAATGGAATTCTCTCACCAAGTTTCAATTCGAATGTCCTGGATGAGGGAGGACCTTTCTTCAACACCAGCTAGTTTTTTGATTTAGGATGTCTTCAGAGTTACTGAAAGTTCGTCAGGGAATGTCCTGGTTCAAAACGGGGAATATTCATCCTTCTGGTTCACAGATTGAAAAATAGACTTGATTTCTGAAAAGATGAAACAAAAAGACGGATGGCAGTATCATACATAACAACATGAGCGTTTGATTAAAATGAATATTGAAATATATATATATATCCAATTTTTTTCTTGTAATGTCCGGAAATTAGAAGAGTTGGCTAAGAGATTGGTGAAAAACCTGAGCAGAATAGCTGAAAAACAACTGAGATATAGTCTTTTGAAAGATTAGGTTACAACGATTTTATGAACGAATGAATCCTATAGAAAGGCAAAAAAGCCCCAGATGTCAATCGCATAACAGCCGAGATGCTCAAAGCTGACCCCATGACATCCGCTCAACTACTGCATCGTTTATTTCGTAATATCTGGGACACCGCAACTTTCCCGGTCGACTGGATGCACGGCATATTAGTGAAGGTGCCCAAAAGGGTGACCTGACTGTATGCGATAACTGGCGATGCATTATATTGCTGTGTACCGTTCTCAAAGTTCTATGCAAAGTTATTCTAGCTCGGATTTAGGAGAAGATCGATGCGACTCTCCGACTGTGCCGGAAGATCCTGTGTGGACCATATTGTCACGCTCCACATTTACTTGGTATTTACCTATTGAATACGAAAAATCTTTCGACCGTCTCAATCATTAGAATATGTTAAGCGCCCTGAGACGCAAGGAGATCCCTGAGAAAATCATCGGCCTCATCGAGGCACAGTACGAGGCCTTTTAGTGTAGAGTGCTGCACAATGGGGTCTTGTCCAACCCTATCCGGGGTCGTAGCTGGTGTGACGCAAGGATGTTACTGTTCCTCATCGTAATCGTCGAGATTCTGGTAGATGCTGGGCAACCAGTGGAGAATGTTGAAAGCTTCCAATATCTTGGTAGCCAAATGGCGTCAGACGGCGGTACCAAGATCGGCATAGGCGCACGGATCAAATAGCAAGGGCTGCCTTTGCGAGTTTAAAAATATCTGGAAAAACAGGCAGATAAGTAAACGCACCAAAATATGAATTTTCAAGTCTACCATGAAATCTGTGCTGTTATACGCACGGAATACGGAAATCTTTCAAGTCGGCCCTTTGCACCTCCCCTCGACTTACGGAGACAACGCAGTTAACTAAATTCAAGGGAATTTAAATTTCATCCAGTGAAGGAAAATATCGAGTTAGGAAGAGTTCACTGTACTAAATAATTGAAAACATCCTTGCTACAATTGGAAATCAGCAGAACATTGCAGGAGAGGAAAGCCCAGAAGCTCATGGCAAGGAAATAAAAGAAGTCGACCAAAATTTAAACTGCTGTTAGTTACAATATATATGATGGAAATATGTGCACGATGAGGCAGTTTTAAAGATTAAGGATGTCATTTTTATCATATCATCACATTTGTTTAAAATAGTTTATAATTATTTATTTTATTCATCGAAACTGAATAATCGGTACTAAGCTACTAACAAACTCACCAAAAGCGACTAACGACCTAAGACAGAATTTCCTTGCGCTGTGCTTTCCTCTTCTGCGTCTGTTCCTGGCGTTTCTGTTTGTCGATCTGTTGTCGTTTCTCTCGCAGCAAATTTGCCTCCTTCGTCGCTTTCTTCTGCTTATCAAGTAGATTTCTGTACAGCTTCTTGTGTCTCGATTTAACCATTTTTGCTCGCAAAGCTTCCTCCTGTTTGGTCAGTTGCTTCTGCTCCTTGGGATTTTCTCTGTAAACCTGACCGCTGACTACGGCCATCTTTTGCTTCTTCTCCGTTCGCTTCTGCTGTTCGTCCTTCTCTACCGGCTCTTGATCACCATCATCGTCTTCTTCACCGTCGACTTCTTTCGATTCACCGCTGTTAAATGCTTCGGCCTTTTCCTCCCTGAATGCCTTAACCAAAGCGTAGTCCAGTTGAACCTGTTTGCGTGCTTCCTGCATCCCAATGTCTTCATCCTCATCATCGGAAATACCATCGGCACCGCGTTCTGGTTTCTCAAACTCACCTCCAGTTTGCATGGCGGCTTCTTCCGGTGGAACATAAACCGCATCGTCCCGATTAAACGGCGACAAATGTGGAGGCAAAACGGCGCCAATAAAATAGCTGTTTGTGGGAAGCAGTTTTCTCTGATTTACGCTATCGAAGACCCATTGAGGCTGAACGTAATCCCGGGAAATGTACTGATTATTCAGACTGGGACGATCCACAATTTGATGGGTGATAGTCTCATCTGTTTCGTCGAAAGTGGATCCAGCAAATAGATGTTTGTCCCATGATACCTTTCCTCCGAAGCAACGAATCATGAAAACCAAAGGTTCTCTTGGAACTTCACGATTTATGAAGAATTTCAAACCCTTGAACAGATTCTTCAGCTTGTTCAAACTCAAAGCTTCTTCGTGCATTTTGCGGACCTGCTCGGAATCCTTATCGTTATCCAAAAGCTTCAAATCAATTTCCTCATCCTCCTCTTCAGCTCCCTGCCGATCAGATCTCAGCAAATCCATGTTCAATGCTGCGATACGTTCCGAAACGAAGGTCTCCTCGTTTGATCTGCTTTCTTCTGAATCAATAGAAACGGAGAACTGTGGTGGATAAACCAAATTAATCGAGTTATACAGCCGATAGTTGACAAAACCGGCCATAACCGTGAAAAAATCGGCAAACGACTTCATAATTTTAAAGTCCACATATTCTTTCCTCTGGGGCTGATATGGATAGTAATGCGGCACGATCCAAGTTATCAATTCTCCTTTAATATCCGCCTGGAAGTAGTAGCCCTTGATGGAAACGAACACCTTCCTCAGCGCCTTCGCCGCAATCACGTAATGCATGAACTCAATTGTGAGCCTTCTGGCCAAGGTGGTGATATCTCTTGTAACGACCTTCATTGCCGGGAACGTGCTGAACAGGAATAACAACGTCATGCAGTCGTCCAGTTCCTTAATTGCATCGATGAAAGTCGGGAATCGCTCCTTGATGATGTGATCCAGCTTGATCTCCGGATAGTTAGCCATGCGAACATTCTTCAGCAAATGATTCGCCTTTGCCCTGGCATGGGCAATCCTTCTGTTGAAAATCTTCCGATCTCGTAGTGTCCAAACGATCGGTTCGTGCAGCAGGAACGTGATGTCTTTCTTATGGTACAGAATCTTGATGTCTGTACTTCCGCGCTGGGCAATGACTCGATGTTTTGGCTCCCGCGGATAAATCCCCTTCAAAATGCAAAGCCTACGGAAATCCTGCATAGATAACTGGAGTTTCCGCATCGCTGCCTTCCGGGTCAGGTATTGGGCACCCTCACCGGATTGGTACTAAAACGTTAAAAAAACATCGGTAAACATAACCTCAAAAACCTTCGTAAAACGTCGTACGCATACCTTGTGATTCCGTTTGACCATGTTGCAAGGTCGGAATTTGAATTACGGTCGAACACTTGTTATTTATCTCCCTTTAATTTTAGAGCACTTTCAAGAATAATAACTTTATAAGCTTAAAAAAATGGAAAATATGACCTCAAGTACACTGGCAAGCTGCAATCATGCTTGCGATTCGGTTTGGAAAAGAGATTGTTTTGGCTTTGGAATTTCAACCACGTTTGTTTGTTGTGTTGACAGTTTCACTCGTGACACGTGAAACGATTTGTAACTACATTTTGACATAAGAGATGCAAATAACATTTAGAGATGTTAGCCGAGTTTTTTATTTGCAAAATGTATATATCTCGCGTAACATATGATTACGGCTTATACCAAAACCATGATTACACGCAGCACAATTTCTCACGATTGAATTATTGCGCTTTTTGCACTTTATACACGCAGCAGAATTTAGTATGATTAAATCTAAAAAGTTTATTGTTGAATTCAATAATAGGCCTATTATTGCATCAAAAACATTTTGTTGTGGATCCAACAATGTTTTATTGTTGAAACTACAATAATATTTTTATTTCAACAATATTTGATTTTGTTTTGAACTTGCCTAATACTAAATACACACTGGTGGTACAAGGACCGTGGTATACCACGGTTATGTATCACACCAAATTTTTTTCGCCGAAAATCAGCAAAATTTTGCTGAATTTTGCCGAGCTGAATGATCAGCAATTAATTCAGCAAAAACAAATTACTGAAAGTTTCAGTAAGGTGAACTGTCATTTGGTTTGACGACTATTCACTGAACCATCAGCAAATTCAAAAGGTTTGCTGGAAAATTCAGTAAGTTCGGCCATTGCAGGATTTGACAGCTTCATGCTGATACTTTTCAGCAAAATGCATTATCAGTGTTTTAATTGCGCATAAATTATTAAAAAAAAATACAGTTTGTTTTGTTCTTGCGTTTTTAAAATTTATTTGTCTTATATAAACGTAACATAATATACACTACATATAGGAAATAATGTCCATATTTTCGACGATTTTCGAACCAGGATGACCAAAATCACACCGCATCATAGGAAGACATTTGTTTGCTGGCTGTTGGCTGATTTGTTGGCTGAAAAATATTCAAATTGATTTCACATGAATTATCTCCACGCATCTCAAATATGTGATACATTAGATTTGGCATACTTACAGGACTCATGTTGTATAAAACGTACTTTGTAATATATGTTTGAGGAACACGAAAGCAGTAGTAATTATCACCTTTTCCACGAAACTTATGGCCGTTTTTTTATGTTTGACAGTTAATGGAAAATACTGAAAAATCAGTAATTTGGAAAAGTATACTGATTTTCAGCAAACACGAATCAATTTACTGACTTTCAGTAAGCTTTGAATTTGCTGGTTGTTTTTCAGCAAAGCATTTTGCTGAAATACTTTTTAAGAAATTGGTGTGTACCCTAGTACATATTGTACCATGGTTTTCCACGTTGTACCAGCATGGTACAAGGTGACACACCTGTGGTACAACTTGTACCATGGTACGAATACCATCAGTGTGTCATTAGTATAATTAAGAAATAGTATGTAATTTTTTAAGACTTATTCCAAGATTAATTCCAATAAACATGAAAATATGTTTGCCACGCGAAAATGATAAAAACGAAGTGTTGAATTAACAATAGTGCTGTACATAAGGATGGTGGAAATGATAGGAAACCGAAGGTAAACTCATAGCTGATTCAAATTCCTGCAATTTTTGATATTCACACTATTCTTTCAATAATTACAGGGCTTATGAAATCGTCTTGACAACCAATGGACGCTCTTCTTCCAGCAGGTGGATTGCCGTCTCTGTGCATAATGAAGGGCCTGACAAATTAGATCACATAAACAGTGGTAATAATTCATGATTTACAAAAATAATATGACAATAAAGTGGTACTTTAACATCTATTACTATTTGTTCTTTTTTTATTGGCCTCAAAATAATAAATAACTCCATACAATCGAATACATTATTATTGCTTCAACAATATTTTATTGTTGAATCAATCCTCTATATTACATTGAATCAAAAATACAGAGACAATTAATTCAACAATAATATTGTTGAATCTACTCTCAACAACACTATTGCTTTGATTGTAGAAACAACAATATTCTTGATTGACTCAAAAGATAAATATTATTAGCCCTGAGTTAACAATATTTATTGTTGAATTCAAACCGGAATATTGTTGTTTCTACAATATATTTTTCTGCGTGTAAGAGTTCTGCGAGATTTTTTTCTCACAGTCATCTTTTCTCACACTCAATACACTCAAAAAAGTTTGATTTTCCGTGCATAATATTTGAGGGTGAGTGCCCAATCTGAAAACAAATAGACGTCAAATCATGGCGGGAATCGATTTAGTGTACACTCTTACATGTGACTAACGAGTAATGGGTTATAATTGGGTAAATTTTAGTAACAAAAATCGATCAAGCCGAAATGAGAGTGAGTGTGAGAAAAAGAAGCGGGCAAATCACAATCTACACATAACTCTTCAAATTGGTGAAATCGGCAATAATAATATGTATTATTGTACGTGGATTTCCCTATTGGACCCGACCGATCGAAATAGTCGCTCCTTGAACGGTCGTTGAGATCGCCGTTTTCACCTTCACACCCGTTTTCATAGTAAAATCTGTCAAAACTGACAAGTCTGCCACGTGCTTTTTGCTGTTTTCCTCGGACTTCTTTTTCTTTTTCTGATGTTTTGACATTTTGACAAGCAGCAAAAAACAAGGTAATATACAAGGGGTGGGTCGCTGAGCACAATTTAATTTGTGTTCATTTTATACAACGTGATTTTATGTGCCACAATGTGCCACACATTGTGCCTCACCTCAACTATGTCACATTGTCATGTTGACAATCAGAAAAATTCGGCAACACTTGCAAACGTCAACATCAAGCTGTCCACTTGACTGATCGTCGTGATCGCGGGGAAAATGTAGAAACAAAAACAAAACCAAATACTTTTTCGACGTAAATTCAATTTAGCGACTGAGTTTACATTTTGGCTGGGACTCAGTATTTGCCAAGCGTTGTGAAAATATCAGTAAACAGGCTGCGGGCTGCGGGCGTATTGAGGTGTGCCTTTTCCCAGACAGATTCCCCAACTGGATATTAAAAATACGAGCTTCTGCGTGCCGCAAAAGGTGAAGACATTCCCGTCAATCAAAAGCTTTTAAATGGTTTTCCTCGCATCGCAGAGAGAGGTGAAATTAACAGCAAAGAAGCATTTTGTTATCATCTTGATAGGTTTAAGAAACGACGGTAAAACAACGAACCAACTGCCTGGTCGGATTCCAAAAATACTCCAAAAAATCATCATCTTTGCTGGCATGCCGTCAATGAGGGAATTGAGAAATTTCCTCCTGGTGGAATTTTAAACTCAAAACAATAACAGTTTTATAGTGGTTCTTTGCATCCTATACTAATCTGTTACAATTAGTTACAAACCCTAGAAATTCAGATGTATTGCAAATTATTAACGCCATACAGCTCATCTAGCTTCCGGAAGTATCGGGAATGTGTGATGCTTAAAAGTAGGGTAAATGGGACAAATATAAGCGTCTTATTAAAATAGAAAGTACTTAGTTTTGTGTTTTAACCCGTTCGACAAATTTGTAATTTTCGTGCTCGTTTTATTCGAGATTAGAAAAAACTTAGATAAGGATAGTAATATGGTTTGTTCCATGCATTTGTTCACAATTCACTTTTTCATCGCAAACATGTATGGAAGAAATAAGTTATTTATATGAATATTAATGATCTGGCTGATCTGTTCAAAATATATTTTAGTTACAAGACAATGATTGTCGCTTCGGTTCCCTTTGTTCCGAAACATGTTGGGTACCGATCTGTCAAATCGTATGTATTTTTCCTTCATTGACATTTAGCACCGTATTCTCGCCAACAAAAGATGCTCCGGACAGCGATAATCTTTATCTTGCATGTAACTAAAATATCTTTTATCTGTTCCCATCAAAACTATGATTCCTACTAATCTTTATATTTTCATATCATGATCATCATCGTGATAATATTCTGGTTTAATATTATCACATATGATGGGGTCTCCAGTAGCCGGCGTATGATTGCCAATTCGGAGCTGGCGAGTTCAATTCTCGGTTTGGTCTAGGATGTTTTCGGGTTGGAAACATTCTCGACTCCCTGAGCATAGTGAAAAGCTTTCAATTAAGAACTGAGGAAATGCTAATAGAACACTAAGTTGAAAAGCAGGCCAGTTCCAGTTGAAATGTAGAGCCATTGAAAAAGAAGATATGATGTTAGTAGTATAGCAAGAAAGTGTTTTATGTTCAATTATTCACGATGTTGATGATAAATTTTAAATTCGTGATAAAATTGCTGTTTTAGAGACATATGCACCTCGTAGCATGCGGGAAATACTAGTCGCTCGACTTGTATTCCTTTTTTAATCACCATTAATAATTAATATGTGCTCAATATTGGGTGAATTACCCTATGTATTTGAAAATAAATCAAAACAAGATTGGGCAAGGCTGCCAGTATTTTTGTTAAGATTATTCAAATGTCAAAGCTGTGCCGCAGTGTGCCACAGCGAGTGCCACATTGGTGCATCAAAGGCTGGAAATATGTGCTCGGAACATTGTGCTCAGCGTCCCACCCCTTGACAACCCCCCTTTTTAATTGTAAAAGTCCCATTTACCATTCATTTTATCGTGGAAAACCATTATTTCTCATGTGATTTTATTGTCAAAATTCCATTATATTCAATGGTAAAAATTATGTTTTAAATGGTGTTGTAACAATAAAATTCATGATATTTTAATGATATTTTTTATCCGGGAATCCACAATATAGTAAAAAAATTTGGGGTTGTATACAAGACACGACCGCTCGACGTAAACTACTTAAAATCAAATATAGTACACTGAACCAACTATTCCGCTCTATATAGAAGAGAAGGAACCATCCCACGACAATACTACCCAGCTTTAGCAGCATCTCCCACTATATGAAGGAGTAGAGACTCCACTGTCTAGCGGCTGGACCACCCCGTTCATACAACCCAGTCCAATAATAGATAATATCCTAAAAGTAGGCAATTACCGAGGATTGGAACGCGCTGTAGGGGATGCATGATGCATGAAAGAACTAAAATTTTCAATAGTTTAGCGTTGATAATCAATAGTTTCAATACTACTGGCAAATTGGTGGAAAGTTTACGAATCGATTGATATATAAATCATTAAAATCCATTAAAAGATAAAGGACCTATTAATGTTACAAATCTTACATGATTTCGTGACGGTCTTCAGTTTTGAAATTCTCATTTGACACCCTGTATCAGAGTCTTCCCTTAGACGTAGTTTACGTCAAAAAATAAAATCTGAAAACTTCCAATTCCATTTTCTCAGCTTGATCAAAATGTTACGTACGTAAATACATACGTTGATTCGAAAAAGTACCCGAGATTTCGTTTTGTAGTCGACTCACATCTCACTGTTTGATGGTGTCCAATCCCTCGCTCGCTTTCAGCGCCTGACAGTTTATTCACGAAACGTCAGCTGTTTTTTCTCACGATTTTCGGCGTGCAATCGTCCCTCGGCTTGCGCTTGCTGTTGGTGCGGTTCGGTCGGTTCTCAGTGCGATTGCATGTTTTTGTGTCACGAATTATAAAAAAGTGCCGTGAATTACTACTGAATGTGTTCTTGATATATTTAACAGTTACTTATCAATTTAAATGTTAGAAGTGCGTAAAACGTTCGACAGTTCATACAAAAATAAAGTTTCTACGCAGTGAATAAGCTGACCATTTGAGCAGTGGAGTGACGGAATACGAAGACACGTTTTTTGTCCGCTAAAAGTTGTGCAATTTGCCGTCTCAAGATCAGAAGTCAATTTCGCACACGCACAAGCCAAAAGGAAGCAAACTTGAAATTCATCTTAATTAATTCTACATTCAACTTGCGAGGCATTTATTCTTGGTGGAAGTGGTGCTCGCTCACGCCTCGATAATCGCAGGGCAGCCGTCAGCGAACCGAACCGGTCAGAGGACATTTTTGTCCACGATAATAAGGAAGCAAAACCAGAAGTTTCAATCAGCAATGTGCAGCGAAGTCGGCAACAATAAAGTGGACGAAACCCCGAGCTCGACCAATCCGTCCGACTATGGATCCAATCTGCGAATCATCGACTGCAGCGCCCAAATCCGAGAGCTCCAGACAATCATCAGGGACAAGTGAGTAATGCGACCATTTTGGAAGTATCTAATTGTAAGTGTTGCGAAATGTGGTGGAAGCCAATTGCTCATCGCCGCCAGCTTGCCGGAAATTATGTCTTGTGACTTGCGTCGCGTAGCACGGAAGATGGGGGGAGAAAGCGGCGTTCAATGAACGAGTGTTTGTAGTTGTCAGTGGTTCTCAAGCTATTCATTGCTGGCGGTTTGCAGTCATATTTGCCCTCCTCTCACATCAAGGTGTTGTGAAAAGGCTTTACATTTATTCCAGAATCGAATTTTTCATAGGAGGCCTGGAGAGTTGTCTTCCATATACCAATCAACAATCCCATAGAATATGCTGCTAGTTCTATATTTTCGATTCCTTATTACTTATTACCTTACCAACTGTCGATATTAGGCGGTGACGAATTCAGTTGAAATTGTTAACATCCGAGTTTGAGATCTAAGTCTAAGTAATTCTAATCGAGCGTTGAAAGTTTGGAGCCAGCACCATCTGATTGTAATTGTAATTGTAATTTTTATTGGGTACGACAACTTTTTAGTTTACACTGTACATTAAGTCAAGGAAGTCTATATATATGGATAATACATTGGAGCTAAACAAAAAAATAACTAAATTTGTGAAGTGTTTATACTACTCTTCTCAAAGCATTTTTAAATGCGTATATTCTATCTTCTCCTTTAACTTCTAATGGTAATCCGTTCCAGCATGATGGTCCGAATACTAAAACACTTTTCCCGCTGGATGTTGTGTGTCGAGGTATGTTAAATCCTCTTGTACGTTGCTGCTGTGATCGTTGTAGGTGTTGCAATAAGTATCCTGGGAGTGTTTCATCGAAGGCCTGCTTCATGAAACAACAAATGCGATACCTGTAGTTGGATGGAAGATCGTGTCCAAGAATAGTAGCCCGTACATCAGCGGTTGAATCTCGACGACGAAGGTTGTGGACGAAACGAATCGCCGACTTGAAGCAGCGATGGAGTTGTTCTCGGAGTGCGGCTGACATACCAGGATAGTACACCACGTCACAGTAGGTGAACAATGGTACCAACACGGCTTGCACTAGTTTACGTCGAGTCGGAAGAGAGAGCACTGCCGTAAAACGTCGGAATGTCCTCAGAGTGCCATATACTTCACGTCATTCACCTGCTGTGTCCAACTCAGGTTACAGTCCAACTGCAGTCCTAGATTAGTGATGACTTTTTCTCACGGTCTTACTCATTAATCGAGAACCACTGACGTATTCAAATTTAATTCCGCGTGCTAATGAACCAATCACGAACACAAGTCGGCTATGTCATGCGCGGCTTGGTGTTTTTATTTTCTACAGTCGTTTCGTCTTTGTTCGGCCGGCAAAATTGACCCACATTGTAGATATACAAATCGATCCCCGCATGACTACCTTGTTGTAATGTGCGATCGATTCCGTCTAATTTTAGAAACACCTCGCGCAGTGACTTCAAATTCTACGCCGATCGACTGATACGGCTGGTCATCGAGGAAAGCCTGAACCAACTGCCCTACTCGGATTGCTCCGTGGTCACGCCAACCGGAGCCATCTACGACGGACTCAAGTACCGATCGGGAAACTGCGGCGTCTCGATTATACGCTCCGGGGAAGCAATGGAACAGGTTTGTGCGGGGCAATACGACGTCACAGACAAATGGACTTGATTCTGTAATGCCGCAAACATACGCATCTGATAGTTTATGTAGTTTACATAAGCCATGTGATTGTGTTTCGTTTGTTCGTCTGTGACGAAGTTCATTGATAATGCTCAATCGCGTCATTCACTACTCATTTGAGTATCATCGATAACGATGTTTATGTTATTATTGCGCTTTTTGTTTTGATTATTAATTGGTAGGGACTGCGAGACTGCTGCCGATCGATTCGGATAGGGAAGATTCTGGTGGAGTCGGACGCTGAGACACACGCGGCGCGTGTTGTGTACGCGAGGTTTCCAGACGACATTGCCAAGCGACAAGTGCTGCTCATGTACCCCATCATGGCCACGGGGAACACTGTGATACAGGTTAGTGGGTATTCATCGGAGCAAGGGGGTGTGTCAATGTGATTAGCACTCGGGTGAAGAAATGCTGACTATAGAATGATGACCGAGTGAGTGGATGACTCACGTTTTTGCTGTAAAATTGTTATCTTTCAATATTGGGTACAATGCGGTTTCGTTATCTTGAGTAACAGACAATTTCGCTTTTTTGCGAGATAACGAATTGGCATTCCGCATTCTTTTTTTTTACCGATAGATGCTACATTCAAAAAAATAAACCCAGATTAATCCACTCAGCGTTGGTGGTGCCTTTTTCGCGTATCATAAAACACATGAGAGGTCAAAATAGAACTTCAGGGGGATAGATTTTACTATTTCCGTTAATTCATATAGGGGAAAAGACGGCTTTGGCAGGTTTTGTTCTATAAAAGGCAGGGGGGTTTTTGTCGACCAAATTTTATCAAATTTGGTCACAACATTCTTTGATATGCAAAGAATGTTTAGGCCAAATTTGAGCATAATCAGTCATAAAAAAACCCTGACAATAATAGAACAAAACCTGCCAAAGCCGTCATTCCCCCTATCTATTTGCGGTCGTTTGAATGCATTGGTGCAGTTTCTGAATTTCTTTTCGATTTAGATTTTTTTTACCTGGCAAAATATTGTTTTTTCAATAACTCTTGAAGGCAATGGCAGACGAGCTCGGTGGTCTAGTGGCCACCGCTTCTGTCTTATAAGCAGAAGGTCGTGGGTTCAATTCCAGGCTCGACCCTTTCCTACTTTGTATCTCTATCTTAGTTCTTTCTGTGTTTCACGTTATACCAAAATGATTCCTACTGTTATAACGTTCTACACAATCCCAAAACCTCCCGTGGCACCTCTGCATCTTTCTTAAGTAGGTGTCCAACAAATCATCCTTCCCTTTCCTCAGCATTCGCAAGGACGTGGCCAGAACAGATCTCGACTATTGGAGAGTACATTGCTCCCATCTAAGAGTAACTTAGTGATTAGTCCCAAATCAATATCTGTGGTATCGGATGAAAGTGATGCTACTCTCATACAATAATCTTGGCTTGTACCACCTACGAATTTGTGCGAACCGCTAAATGCTAATGCTAACTCTTGAAGGCAATGGCCGATCAAGTCATTTTTTTGCCAAGTCAACTGTTGCGGCGGATAATACAAAGTATCAAAAAGTGTGTCATTTTTGTACACTGGTACCTGGTTACGGAAAGTTCTCCAGGAATTCATTCGGAAGTTCCTCCAGGAATTTCCCCGCAAGTTCCTCCGGAAGTTCTGTTAGAATCCATGAATTAGTAATACTACACTCAAAATAATTAGAAGTTACTGGAAAACAGATTTTTTTCCATCTAGTTTCGATTGTAATATTTAAATATCTCGTTAATGATGCTACTCACGGCACTCGATTCACTACCAAACTAAATAAATTTTAAGTGAAATTTTTGGAGGACAAGTACATAGTTTTTCAGTGACTCCTCGGTAAAACATTGTATATAATACCTATACATAGTGATATCCCGTCCACTTGTAAGCAGACGGGGGCAAAAATTGGAGATGGAATATTATTAATGGAGTTAATGGAATATTATTCCATCTCCATAACATGTTTGTTGGAATCGTTTTCGTAGCACTTCTCCATCTTACTTTATTAGCGATTGACGACAAACATACATATTGGTCTGAGTACCCCACACATATATTTTTCAGACATTCTAATGAAGTAGATATCACTAGAAAAGTATATAGAT
Source organism: Armigeres subalbatus (assembly GCF_024139115.2). Taxonomy (NCBI): domain Eukaryota; kingdom Metazoa; phylum Arthropoda; class Insecta; order Diptera; family Culicidae; genus Armigeres; species Armigeres subalbatus. Next base: position 122,922,691 of record NC_085140.1, read on the forward strand.
ATTGTTTTCCACATATTAATGTGGCTTTCACTTCATTTCATATTAATGCGCATATGATATATTCTTGATGGTCGGAATAAAATAGAACAGCAGTTTAACAGCAGAAAACTATTTATTAAACTTGTTCGGTGGAGAGCTTGAACAGGAATGAAAATTTGCTACAATTGTTTATTCAATAAAACTTATGTTGCTATGGAGGCCTTCGGTCTCCAAGGAGGTCATCAGCATACTTTGTTGCCGATTTACTCCAATACCCCCCCTGAATCGGTAAGTCCTAGGAGGGTCCTTAGTTCGCGGAAACGTCCAGGTTCCAGGGGTTTGGTGAACGTGTCCGCTATCTGATTTGCTGTACCAATTGCTTCAATTGTAAGTCGTCCTTGTGCTACATGGTCGCGAAGAAAGTGGTGCTTCACATCAATGTGCTTAACACGCTTGTTCTCCGTATTGGCGGCCATTGAAATGCAGCCACGGTTGTCTTCAAAAATTTTGAACGCCATATTCGGTTGGACTTGTTTTGTTGATTTCCTGCACCAGGTTTAGCCGATCGGATGCGATCAGCAAATCGTCCACATAGATGATGATGAATACCCTCCCTCGATCGTCGATCCTGGTATACAGACAGTAGTCGTGTCGCGAACGAGTAAAGCCGAAATCCAGTAGGAGGTCGTTCAGCTTGCTGTTCCAACAGCGTGGGCTTTGCTTCAGTCCGTAAAGTGAACGTTCCAGCTTGCATACGAGGTGCGGTGGTGCCGTAATGCCTTCAGGTATGGCCATATACACATCTTCTTCCAGCTCACCGTACAGGAACGCGGTCTTCACATCGAGTTGGTGCACGTGCATCCTTCGGTGGACTGCTACAGCAAGAACGGTTCGGATTGTGGTCAACTTCGCTACGGGGGAATACGTTTCGTTGTAGTCGATGCCGGCCTTCTGCAGGAATCCTTTCGCCACCAGGCGTGCCTTGTAACGAACTGGTTCGCCTCGGTCGTCTGGCTTGACTCTGAAGACCCATTTCGATTTAAGCGGAACCACGCCAGCTGGACATCTCACCAATCGCCAAACATGGTTGTCCGCCAACGACTGCAATTCTTCACCGATTGCTTGCTGCCAAAGGGTTTCGTCAGCTCGTCCAGCGATTTCCTTGTACGCCTCAGGAACATCGAAGATCAAACGCTCAGCCTCATCTCGTGCATCGGAATCGTCGAATGGTGCATTGGGAACGTTCTGTACAGCATCTGTTGAAGGAGACTGCGCGGCAGTGAGAAGTTTCCCAACCAGAAATTCTTTCAACTTACCGGGGAGTCTGCGCTCCCGTTCGCTGCGCCTCGGGGTTACCATTTCGAGGTTTGAACCACGGTCTAGTTGCGAAGGGAGCGCTCCGGTTTCGTCAACTTCGTTTTCACCCTCGTCGTTATCATCGTCAGTCAGAATGTCATCTTGTTGAGCCACGAGTGGCTGATTGGTTTGAACAGACCGCACCGGGTGGTGCACGTCTTCCTTGTCTTGATCCTCGAACTCGTACGGAACAACAACCAATGGAGCTTCATCACGGATCTCGGTGGCAAATGGAAAACTGCTCTCATCAAACTTCACATCTCTGGCAAGGAATAACTGTCTCTTCTCTTTATCCCGCACGCGGTATGCATTCGGCGCGTAGCGTTTTCTCCTCTGTGTCGCTGACAGCCAAGCAAATGCTTTGCATCCGAAGACACGCAATTTCTTCAGATCCGGTTTGTGACCAGTCCACATTTCGGCAGGAGTCTTCCAGCCAGATATCGCATTGGTTGGACTTCTATTCGTCAGGTACACCGCCGCTAGGACCGCTTCATTCCATAGAGTCTTCGGAACTTGGGCTTCAATAAGCATCGCACGCACCTTTTCGACGATTGTCCGATTGAACCGTTCGGACACCCCATTTTGCTGTGGTGTGTAGGTTGCGGTTGGCTCGATCTGGATCCCCTTGGAAATGTAGAACGCACGCTGATCTTTGGAGCAGTACTCACTCCCTTGATCGACAGTCAGCTTCGAAATCGAGTGCTCCAGAGCAGCACTAGCCATGGCCTCGTATTCCTTGAATTTTTGGAACACCTCGGACTTCTTCTTGATGGGATAAGCTACTGCGAAGTGCGTGTAATCATCAATAAAGGTGACGAAGTACCGAGAACCATCCCAAGCCGCTGGTGTGATGGGACCGCACACATCGGAGTGCACTCGCTCTAGAGGTCTTGCAGCACGAGCTCTAGTACCCGTGAATGGTTCTCGGCACTGCTTTCCGAGAACACAAACATCACAGAAATCCAATTTACCTGGCTCCTCGGGAATACCTGTTACCATTCCGTGCTTAACGAGTGCTTGAATGTTCCTTTCTCCCAAATGGCCAAGTCGACGGTGCCACAGGTTACCGTTCGCAGCTCCACACATGTTGGCCGCCACAGTATCGACAAACAGATCGAGCTCGTAAAAATCGCCCCGCATGGGACATCTTGCAATCAGCTCTCCTTCGTGCTTCAAGATTGCTTCCGTCTTTGAAAACGTGACATTCAGACCCGCTTTTGCCATCTTCTTCACAGACAGCAAATTCGCTCGGAGATCTGGTACGTAGAGGACATCCTTCAGGCTGATTTGATTGCCTTCTTTGTTGACGCCCTTAATCGTGCCTCGGTGCCAGGAAACCAGAGATTGGTCATCTTTCGCCACGTTGATTATGACGGGTTGCTTCAGCTTCGTGAGATCGGCGAAACAGTGGTTCACGTTCACAAGATGGTCGGTGGCTCCAGAATCCAGCTTGAAGGACACCACACCATCGTCCTGTGTGCGAACGCACTTTCCGGTCATGAAAACCACCGCCTTACCTCCGGAAGCAGCGTTAGCTTCAGCATGCACATCCGTCTTCAACTTCACGTGACAGTCCTTGGCCTTGTGTCCCTTCTTCTGACAGCGGTTGCACTTTCCGGTAAACTTACCAGGTTTCTGCTTCGATCCTTGGAATGCTGATGGTTTCTCTTGAGAGTTGACTACCCGGTCGGTTTTCTTGAGTTCCTCGGCAAGAAGGCGCTCGCGAACAACATCCAGCTTCAAATTATCTTCACCAAGATTTTCCAACGCAGTAACCAACGGATCGAACGATTCGGGAAGGGTGGCAAACAGCTGGGACACAACATCGTTTTCTTCAAGCTTCGCCCCGGCCAGCTTCAGTTGTCGGATCAGCTCTTCGAATGTCTTCAGGTGATCTTTCACGGATGAACCTCAGCCATTTGCAGCTTCGCAAGTTGCTTTCTGACGAATGTCTGCGACGAGACGGACTTCTTGGCGTAGACGGCTTCAAGGCTGCCCCAAACTTCCTTTGCCGTCTCCTTGTCCCGGACAAGATCCAGCAGATCGTCATGGATAAATGAGATCAGCAGGTACGCCGCTTTACCGTCTTCTTCCTGGAACTTCGCAAGCTCGGCCGGTTCCGCTGGAGGATCCTTCTTGATGACATCCAATAGCTTCACGGACTTCAAATACTTCTCCACTCGAAAACGCCAATTGTCAAAGCCGGTGCCCGAGAACAACGGGATCCCGTGGACCGAATCCTTGCGTGAGTCGCCCATAACCTCTTGATGGTCGGAATAAAATAGAACAGCAGTTTAACAGCAGAAAACTATTTATTAAACTTGTTCGGTGGAGAGCTTGAACAGGAATGAAAATTTGCTACAATTGTTTATTCAATAAAACTTATGTTGCTATGGAGGCCTTCGGTCTCCAAGGAGGTCATCAGCATACTTTGTTGCCGATTTACTCCAATATATATCAGTATAATGTCTATATGACTCCAGTAAGGCTGATAAAAGTTCCAATTTTTAGGGTCTACATGACTTTTCATAGTGGAAATTAAGTGACAATTATTTTGAAATTATCCAGCTTTCCACGTTCGCCATAATGGCGTCTGCTATAAAAAATTTGACGTAAACTGTTTCCCGACACTGAACTGAAACTTTCGTCTAGCAGGCATTGATTTTCTTAGTTGCCAATGACAGTTGAAATTTGTTATTTTTCATCAACAATGGTTTTTTTTCTAAAGAACGGGAAATTGAACATTTTGTTAATATAATACCTATTCTATTTTAGGGATAATCAAAACTGTCTAATACTAACGAATCAAAAGGATGGAGATCCGACAGACTCTCGTATGAAGCGTAGAACCAAATCGACAGGAATTAGTTGAGTGGTACTTTCGGTTAGATGCTTCGGACGAGAAAGGATGGTGTCAGAATAAAAAATTGTGGTGAAAATAAAAAATAATGTGTCATGGCTTTCAGAATTAAATGATTCGAATAAGTCTTCTGTCGCTCAATGATCAGAAGTTCGCTCATACTGCTAAATGATTAATATTGTTCCTTATAGTAGTAGATGTAGTTTGATAGTTTAAAAAATCACTGATTTTGATACTGTTCTATCGTTTCAAGCCAATTCTACAACTTAGTCGTGCCCAGTATGGTAGTCATGAGGGAGTACCCAGCGGGACTATAGCTCTTTGAATAATACAAATATAGCGTTTATTCAAAACTTCTATTACACTAATGGCAAAATGACACTCTGCAGGACCCAAGGTAAAATTTAAGAACAAAAGAATCTGTACAAGGGGTGAAGAAGAGAGGTACACCAACATCATTAAGGCTCATCTACAGGTGAGCGCAGAGGTGTAGTCTGACAGAATTTATATTTCACTTAGTTAGAATATTGATAGGATCGCATGAATTAAACACTAACGAGTTCTTCTTTGCCTGGGAAGGCGGTGCATAATCGATCTTTATCGGTTTGCTTCGTATTCTTGTTCATGCTAGAATACTCTCCCGCACAATAGTTAATGCACATTCTCATTTACACCACCATAATAAAATTGGAAAACGATTCGAACGAATCGCATGGCTAAGGAGGGTAATAGAGTAACTTAGCAAAGCTGGAATGTTTATGTAAAGAAGTAGTTAGTACTTTACATACGGACCCCGGCGACTATCCCATTAAACTGAATTAGAAGACCGCCCTTGTGAATCGGTTTAAATTTGAATAAAATTAAAATATGCAGCATTTTAGCTAAAGTTCGAGGATCAGTCATGACTCAACGGTCTATCTTCATTATTTCGGAACACCCGAACGACAAACTGGTTGGCGTATGAATCATACGCCTGTACCAAGCCCCAATTCATCGATCGATTATAACATTCTTTATCCCGAACTTAATCCTATCACTAGATATAACATATGAAGCATAATTTCTAAATGTAGAACTTTCAATTTCTGTGTCAGCCCTTGTCAGCCCATTTATGATAGTCAGTTGAGGACTGCTACGCTAACAGATCATGCATCCAATATGAATAATGTTTTAAGGCATTGCATCCATCGTAAACTTTTAGACATCCAAAAGAATTACTCGACATCTGAAATAAAATAAAATTAGAAGTATTGAAGAAATAGCTTATCATTCAAATTTAATTCCTATTTGCACAAGTTCTTCTCATTGAAGAAAAACAAACAACGTATTGGCTGTTATAAGCAACGAATAACATCAATGCTTACTAAGACCTAAATTCCACTTCAGTGTCGGGAAGCAGTTAATGTCAATTTTTTTATAGCATCCGCCATTATGGCTAGCGTGGAAAGCTGGATAGATCGAATAAAAAAACGAATAAAAAAACGTTGCTTTCAGTATTAGCTATGAGCCAGACGTATTTCATTTCTATTAGGTTATGAGGCCCAGTTACGTTGCCCATAGCAACGGATAAACAGAAGCACCTTTTTTCAAGTCTGCATAGTTTGTGAAGTGTCTGAAGCTCAAGCCCAAAAATGCCAAGAAATGGAAATTCGAATGGAGTTGGTGTTGAAGGCGTCATCTCATCAAGAAATGGAGTAGGAAATGTTCCAGACGGAAGCGGAATTTCTTTACCAGCAACGGAACGGCTTCGAGAGAGAGAAAAAATACAGCTCGTGGACCTTTGCAACAATCATCGCCGTGCCCTTCAAGTATCGGATGATACGCTTAACAGCTTCCCAGTGTGGTCTACCAGGGTTCGACGAAAATTGGCTTACCGCATTTACAGCAAACGCAATATCGGGTCGAGTTGTCTGGGCCACAAACGATAAACATCCTACTGCTTCCTTGTATGGCACATCTCTCATTGCTGTTTTCTCTTTTTCAGTCTTCGGGGCCATCGACTTCTCCAGTCTCCAGCTCGGATCTGCTGGAGCTGCTACCGGGTTCGCATTTGTCATACCAAAACGTCGAACGATTTCCTCAATGTATGCCTGTTGATCCAACGAAAGCTTGCCACCACGTCGATCCCGTTGGATCCGAATGCCGAGGCAGTGTGTGGCCTCCCTCAAGTCCTTCATTTTGAACCTCTGCATCAAGAAGTCCTTCAGCTTCCTCTTCAATCGTTGATCGTTCGTGAAAATCAACAGGTCATCCACGTATATCGTCACGAAGAGGATCTTTTCCCATCCAGCATCCAGTACAAGCAGGTGTCCACCCGCGATCTCTGCAGGCCAAATTCTCGTAGCACCTCGTCTAGTTTCGCATTCCATACTCGGCTTGATTGCTTCAGGCCGTATAATGCCTTCTTCAGCTTGCAGACCTTGCCGTTTGAATCCTCGAATCATTCGGGCTGAACCATAAATATTTGTTCGTCACCCAGTTCGCCTTGCAAGAATGCGGTAACCACGTCCATCTGATCCACATCCAAGTCGAACTTCGTTGCCACCGCCATCAGGTACCGAATGGTCGAATATCGTACTACGGGAGCGTAGACTTCCTCGTAGTCAACGCCAGGCTTCTGTGAACACCCTTCACGACAAGACGCGCCTTGTATCGCTCCGGGCTTCCATCAGGTCCTCGCTTGACGGCAAAAACCCACTTATTCCGGATGGCTTTGCGTCCCTTGGGTAGGTTTGTTAACGTCCAGGTCTGGTTTTCGCTCAGTGACGCCATCTCTTGCTCCATCGCTGCGATCCAACAATCACGGTCAGGTCGCCGCATGACTTCGTCGTAGCTTTGTGGAATATCCTCCAAAACTGTCAATGGAGTAGATTGCTGGGGGGGGAATTGCATCACCAGTAAATGTACCGAAAGTTATAAATTCATCATACTTGCCTAAACAGATGCGCTCCCGACCGCTGCGCCTCAACCCTTGTTGACTTTGTTCAACTGGTCTTGATTGTTGCGGTGGGAGCGCGTGATTGGTATAGGCATCTTCATATTCATCGCTAGACGTCTCCAGTGTGTTGTTGCTTGCTTCTTCTTTATCGTCATCATCATTATTGGTGGTGTTCGCATTTGGACATTTAACAGGCACTATGATCTCTTCAGTAAATATCTCCAAGAATTCCACCGGTTGAACCTCTTGAGGACACTTGGTACTGACACCTTGCTCGTCCTCGTTAACCACCTCCACGTCACGGCTGACCTCGAACTTGTGACTCTCCGGGAGGTAAACCCGGAATCCCTTTGTGTCCTCGCAATAGCCTACGAAAATTCCCTTTACCGCTTTCGGATCGAACTTCCTGCGCTTGACCTTTGGAACATGGACCATCACACTCGTACCGAAAACTTTCAGGTGCCGCAGATCAGGCCTTATGCCGGTCCACATTTCTTCAGGTGTCTTGTTTCCAATGGTCCTAGTTGGTGATCGATTTACTAGATACGCTGCAGTCGATATTGCCTCCGCCCAGAATTCCTTCTGCATTCGCGCATCGTTTAGAAGACATCGAGCCTTTTCCACAAGGGTTCTATTCATCCTTTCTGCCGTACCATTCTGCGCTGGAGTGTATGGACACGACCTCTGATGACGGATGCCATCTTTCTCCAACGTCTTCCGGAATTCGTTGCTAACGTACTCTCGCCCATTGTCAGTCCTGAGAATTTTAAGTTTTCTACCTGTTTGCCGCTCCGCCTTCGCTCGAAACAACTTGAACGCAGCCAGAACTTCACTTTTGGTCTTTAGAAAGTAGACTGCCACTCTTTTGCTTGCATCATCTACGAACGTGGCGAAATATCAACTGCCACCCAAGGAAGGTACCTCTACTGGTCCGCAGAGATCGGAATGCACCAGCTCCAGCAGTTCTGATGCTTTGGATTCGGTTTTTGGAAATAGTCTTCTAGATTGTTTCCCTTCCATACAGACTGTGCAATTCTTCACCTTCTCATCTTGGAAATCCACGCCATCGGACGCGTTCTTGAGCTGCTTCAAACTGGAATCGTTAAAGTGGCCCATCCTCCGTTGCCATAGCTGTATTCCATTTGCCAGAAATGCTCGCTCCGGTCCGGCTGATTCAACCGACGCTTTCTTTCTTACCAGAAACGACCAGCCAACCAGCCTCGTTCAGGACCACACATTTGTCCGCAGTGAGTTTCATGGGGTATAACTTTTCTTGCAGATCGCACTTACCGACAATAGATTAGTTGCCGAATTGAGAATTTTTAGCACCTCGTGAATATCGATCGTACCTTCTGGAATCTGCACTGCAACCGTACCTTTCGCCATAGTCTCCATGCTGCCATTGTTCGCGGTCCCCACGGCGTGAACGAAATTCTGGTTCGGTCTGGCCATGTGACTCGTCGCTCCTGAATCAAAATACCAGCCTTCCGCTTGAACATCGCCGATCGCAAAAATACTGCAGAGGCCATTCGACTTCGATTTCGTCTTGATCAGCAACTTATCCGGACACTTGGACGCAAAATGGCCTGGCTTGTCACAGTTGAAGCACGTCTTCTCGGGTTTCTTCTTACCATGTGATTTGAATTTGTTCGAATTTGTGCTTTTCGTGTATAGCGCCCCACCATCGTTGCTGTTCAGTGGTCCCCTCTCAAGCTTCACATCTTGAAGGATCTTAGCTTTCACCGCATCCGACGTCAGATTCGCTCCTGAGGCCTCCAATCCCATGATCATAGGTTCGTAGTGTTCTGGTAGCCCCATCAGCAGCAACGCCACCAACCACGAGTCATTTACCTTGAACCCAATCGAAGCAAGCTTGTGGCTGGTACTCATTAAATCGTTGACGTATTCCTCTACGCTTGAACAGCCAACCAGACGAATAGAGGTCAACTTCCTCAGTAGCCCAATCTTCCTCGTCAAACCGGAGTCTTGAAAAGCTGTTGCTAACTTGTTCCACGCTTCTGCTGCATCCGCCGCATCCTGGACGAGACTGTAGATATAACTCTCCAGGCTCAGGCAGATTGCTGCCAATGCACGCAACTTCATATCTTCGGCAACCTCTTTTCCTGCCTCAGGACTCACTTTGCACCAGCTACCTTCACGGATTAGGATGGATGCCCAAGTGGAGTGATTCTCGCGTCTCTTTAACTTCTCTATGACCGGCATCGCAACGGACCCCGTCGCAACTCGAACGCTTCTTGCTTCAGGTCGACTTCCGTTTTCGCCGCCAGATTGAGAACCGGAACTTCTTATTGGAGATGTCATCTTCAATTTTCCATTTTTTTTGGTTACCGGCTGGGCCCATAACCTCTAGTAGATCTTGATAAAATGTGTGCTTCAGGTTTGGATGTTAGAACACTAATGATTATTTATTGAAAATAACAAACTTAGGTTACTAAGCACAACTAGGTAACTAGGGGTAATTGCGACGCGTTGCTAAAGGATGTCGCGGGTTACTACACAACAGATACTTATACGTGAAGGAACATGGGACGCCGTAACTCGGGAAGCGGAGGATTCTGCAGATGCAGTTTCACTTCGAGCACTTGCGACTATCTGCCTCAGTATCGAGCCAGTAAATTACAGTCTGGTACAGAGCGCAGAAACGCAAAGGTGGCGTGGACAAATTTGAAAAATGCAGGGTGCAGTTCCGTGGAGGCAGGGCTGGTAGCGAGTCACTTTCTAGTGACTTGGTCACTATTTTGAGCCAAGTCACTAAAAAGTCACTATTTGCATCCAAAAGTCACTAAAGTCACTATTTTTCGGAAAATGGTCACTAAGTCACTATTTTTCGGAAAATGGTCATTAAAGTCACTATTTTCGCACCGCCGTTTGTAGAAATACTTCAAAATAAAAATCATTTGTACCTATCGTTATCATCAACGAAATCAAATTTAAATCTGTTAGCAAAATATATAAATTAAATTAATTGCACCAATAAAGCTCCAAGTGTATCGTGGAATTCGCCAGGTTACTTGTAATTCATGTGAACTGTTCGCGCCAACGCGAAGCGTTTTGATTGTATTTACCCTTCCGATAACCTCGAGCCACTGCGAGTATCCCGACTCCCACTTGCCAACTAACAAAAACTCAAAGGTGCAGCCCAATCGGGTTGTACGCAAAAATGACGTAGGACTACGTAGCTATTCGAAATTGATGGTATTTGCTATAATAATTTGTGTCGTTTTATTAACATTGAACAAACTGCTTGGAGGCCAACTGAATCAAGAAGTCGAATAGTTGTTCCCAGTTGGATGGACTTTGATTCTCTAACCGTGGAATTAACATGACTCATCGGCCGCTGAAGCCACTCGATTGGCTTTCAGTCGGAGACATCACAATCCTTACTTTGACACGTACGCTTAATAAATATATTTGTGTTTGGTTTCACGCCACTTCTGATTCTGCTTATTTCTTCTTTATTTCGGCCATTTTAGAGGATGGTGTCCTCCAAAAAGGTTTGTATACAAAAGAAGGTTGATTCGACAATCCGATATGAACTTTCTTCAAAGTGCAAAACTCAATCGTAACTAGCAAATTTGATAGCGCGGCGGAGGGAGATGATGTAATTAATTTGAACGGATGGAATCATTAACAGCAACCAAGCTACCACGCTAAACCCGATGCCGCCGAATCAATCCATTTTCGCAATTAACTCTTCCTTAACTCATTAGATATAAGAAAGCTGCTTTTCGACGCGCGCAAGTCATTTAGATCGGGATTCCGCAGCAGAAAACGGACCGTTCGGAGAATGACAAATTCTAAGAATCCTAAGAAATTATTATTCGTCGAACCGCTCTCTGTGGAGTCCCGATCAAAATGGCTCACGCACGCCGAACAGCAGCTTTCTTGTATTTAATAAATTAAGCCCGTTAGCCCCGCCCCTTTATGATCTGATATGGGTGTAAATATAATGTGCACTCATAACGATTAATGAAGGGGCGGGGCTTATGGAATTACTTCATTAGATATAAGAAATCTGCTTTCCGGCGCGAACGAGCTTTTGATCGAGATTCCGCAGACAACAGACCGTTCGGAGAATGACAAATTCTAAGAATCCTATAATATGTTCTCGCAAGATTCTGAATTTGGTTATGAGATGTTATTTATCTTAGATGCGTATTGTTGCGAGAAATAACAGCAGAAATTTGACTCAAGACGAAGTTTCTTCATATTACCAAACATTATCTCTTGGTATGTGTCTGTCCGAGCGACGTTCACCGATGGGTGGTTGCTGTAGAAAGTTTCCACTGAGGTGGCGTCTTCATTGATTTTATACAAAAGAAGGTTGATCCGACTTATCGAAATTAATGTTTCTTCAACGTGCAAAACTCAATCGTAAATAGCGAATTTTATAGCGCGCCGGAGGGAGATGATGCAGTAAATTTTAATGGATAGAATCACAAACAGCAACCAAGCTACCACGCCAAACCCGATGCCACCGTAACAGTCCATTTTTGCAATTAACTCTTTCTTTTTCATAAAATGTTGGTCCTGAGAAAAACCAATTTTTCTTTTCCCAATTTTCCAACTAACTGACACCACAATTTGTAATAAATTTTCAGCATCGGCACTGGCGGTGCGGGATTGCCACAGTGCTATTTTTATGGTCAACCCTTTCTTCATATTAAATGCTGATTCGTTGAGGTTAAATGCAGCAACACATCGAGCAAGACTACCAATGCGATGGATTTCCTTTGAAAATGTTATAAGCGCCTCCGTGATGCTGTGTCCGCTCCGCTGCAATCGCTTTGATGCGTCTGCTCTGCGTGAAACCTTGTTCAAACTGAGGATTAGATCCAAACCCGCAAGTGATTGATTTTGATGTCTGTGCTAGTGATGCATGTACGTGATTGGTTGGTTGACCTACTTCTAAACTGTTAATCAATTATCGATAATAAATAGTTAAAACCAGTATTTTCAAATAAGTACAAAGAAGCGTTGACTCATCCTTGATCGAATGGTCCAAAAAAATTGAAAATCCATCGAGAAACGGCTGAGATATTAAAGTTTAAAGTCTATCATATTTTCGTGACGGACCCCGATTTTCGCAATCGTAAAGTGTACCCCAATATAGAAAACACAGACGTAGTCCTACGTCAAAAAAATCGTTGTAATGGCGGGTTCGGGTCGGGTACACGTACGGGTTTTGAGATGAAAAAATGCCGGGCTCGGGTCGGGTATGGGCTTAAGAAATAAGGTACCGAATATTTTTCTATTCGTTTTTGGTCGTTTTAAGGTTCGTTCGAAGTTTGTGCCTACACCCGTAATGATGTAAGGAGAAATATAAAATATCTACATAGTTTGAGTTTTCCAGCAGAAAAAATGATTCGGGTCCAGCTCTGGTTGAATTATTTCGGGTTCGGGTCGGGTACGAGTTAACGAATTTAAAAATAGTCGGGTACGTGTCGGGTTCGCGTTTGAAAAGATTTTTCATTCCGGGTTCGAATCGGATTCAGGTTTGCAAAATTTGAAACCCGACCATTTCTATATGCGACGCGAGCTTGTCTAACGTGAATGGCTGCATTATGATGGAGGATCGTGTCGTCGTTCCAGATTTGTTTAGCCAGCGAATTCTTAAGCAGATCCATCGGGGACATCAAGAAATCGAAAGGATGCAAGTATTGCTCGGAGCGTTGTTTTCTGGCCAAGGATTGACAAGGATATTCAAGACTTTGTTCTTCGATACTTCGCTGCCAAGACATTAACGCATTTCCAACCACAGTCATAGCCTCGAGCAGAAGATCCATGGAAGCGCATTCACATGGACTACGCTGGACCGTTGGATGGAATGTTGTATTTGGTGGTGGTAGATTCTTATTCAAAATGGCCGGAAATCTTCCAAATGCGATCAACCACTACACAAACCATCACCCCCTTCGGCACGCCATACTAGCATAAGTAGTTTGACAATAGCCATCATGTCCACCAGGATGCCTTTATTGGGAGGTGATCTGACTTACCAATGTGCCCAAGTCAGCCATTTTGGATTTTTGCATGGGATTCATGCTCGCTTGTTTCCGTTTTGCACTGAAAATGAACTCCCCCCCCCGCGCGCTGGTTTTTCCCATCTACTGACGAAGTCGTTTAACCTATACATGCGAAAGGTCCTTCTGTCCACGGACGGTCTTTTTTAAACATTTTTTTTTATTCGAGAAGGTTCGAAAATAAAATCTTCTAATAATTGTGTCTCTGGGTGGAGGGGGTTATGTCCAAAACAACCCTCCCCCGGGCTACGCCACTGCCTTGGAAATCCTAAAGAAATCTCACACATTCCAAAAAATACATTTTTTTTCTCCTTACAATATCCTGAACACTTAAGAATTCATCTTAATTCATAATATCAAGTTATAGTAGTTATATAAGCCGGAGATCTCGAGCGCCAGAGATAGGTATCTATATCCATTTCGGAACAATTTATACGGAACCCAGAAACAACAACAAAAAAATGTAACTTCTCAACTGTCAAAATTTGTATGCATTGTGGGTTAGTTCTAGACCAACATTTGAAAAGGGCGTAACAGCCAAAATTTATTCCTTCTGATTCTTCGTTTACATGTATAGCCATATATGTGGAAGAAGAATCAGAAGGAATAAATTTTGGCTGTTACGCCCTTTTCAAATGTTGGTCTAGAGTTATCCGTTTTGCGTGTATTTTAAAAAGATATTTTAGTTACTAGATAAAGATTGTCGCTGTCGTCGCTGTCCGGAACATCTTTTGCTGGCGAGGATAGGGGAGCTAAATGTCAAAGAAGGAAAATCCATGCGATTTGACAGGTATGTACCACACATGTTTCGGACAGCAGAACAAAGGGAACAGTAGCGACAATCTTTATCTAGTAACTAAAATATCTTTTGTATTTTAGCACAAAACGTATCAAACATATTAAAAACGCAAACGCAACGTGTACATTGAATATATTTTTTTCTCAATAATTCTTCTATTAGTATTTATTTTAAAATGAATGCAATGAACTATTTGTTTCCTATTCAAGAACGTTCAATAACCGTCTCCTCCCCATCAACACAGGCAGTCAACGTACTGAAAGACCACGGCGTTCCCGAAACAGCCATCATCCTGTCCAATCTGTTCTGCACACCGGTGGCCGCCTCGATGGTCGTGACAGCCTTCCCCGACATGAAAATCCTGACCTCAGAGCTGCACGCCTCGGCACCGAACCATTTCGGCCAAAAGTACTTCGGGACGGACTAGTCGCCCGCGCGGGAGGGAGAGATTGACTAATTTCACTGCGAATACTATGATCGGGTGGGTGACATTCATACAGGCATTGGCGGGGATTTATGCGAACCCGAACTGCTATCTACCACTACTACTTGTGCTCTTAATTTATTTATTAACATTTTTTCGTAGTATCGATTGTGGTAACAAATCAACTCTTTTTTTTTTTTCTTATCTAACATTAGTGGTACGATCGAGTTTGTTAAAAAAGTGTTTAGCGAATCATCTCAGCTAGCAAGCAAGCACCAAGGCGTATTGTTCCCTCTTGTCTAGGAATATGACTTAATTTAGTTTGTAAGCTCAAAGCACGTTGTCAGATTGCCAGAATGTGGACATTTTTTAGGACTCGTTATTGTAATATAAGAATAAATGTAAGTATATTTGAATGACTGTAGAGCTGATAATGTTATGAAATCTTTTCTTCGAAATCCATGTTTCTTGTTTAAGTCTGTCGTTTCTGGAAATCAAATGTTCGTCCCATCAGTAATTCAACTATCGTATTAGCCTAGCCATGGTCCACCGGGAATAAGGAGGAATGGCCCTCCGGAAATTTAGGGGGTTTGGTTTCAGGCCCTGCAAGCCAGCCTTTAAAAAAACAAATGCTACGAATAATCAACAAGATAGTACGAACCGGAACCATAGGCGCACCACGGCGACTAAATGGGACTAGCGATTGGAAACTCGGTGCGTGGAACTGCAAATCTCTCAACTTCATCGGGAGTGCACGCATACTCGTCGATGTGGTCGAGGACCGTGGATTCGGCATCGTAACGCTGCAGGAGGTTTGATGGAAGGGATGCGAACGTTTAGAGGTAATCATACCACCTACCACAGCTGCGGCAACACACACGAGCTGGGAACAGCTTTGATAGTGATGGGCGATATGCAAAGGCGCGTGATCGGGTGGTGGACGATCAATGAAAGAATGTGCAGGTTGATCAAAGGCCGGTTCTTCAACTTCAGCATAATCAACGTCCATAGCCCACACTCCGGAAGCACTGATGACGATAAGGACGCATTCTACGCGAAGTTGGAACGTGAGTACGACAGCTGCCCAAGCCACGACGTCAAAATTATCATAGGAGATTTGAACGCTCAGGTTGGCCAAGAGGAGGAGTTATACCGACTATTGGGAAGTTCAGCGCTCACCGGCTGACGAACGAAAACGGCCTACGACTAATTGATTTCGCCGCCTCCAAGAATATGGCCATTCGCAGCACTTACTTCCAACACAGCCTTCCGTATCGGTACATCTGGAGACCACTGCAGACAGAATCACATAGCGACCACGTTCTGATTGATGGACGGCACTTCTCCGACATTATCGACGTCAGGACATATCGTGGCGCTAACATCGACTCTGTTAAACTGCGCCCAAACTATCCGTCATCAACAATGTTCGGTACCGACGACCGCCGCGGTACGACCTAGAGTGACTGAAGCCACCTGATGTCACCTCTGCATACGCGCAGCATCTCGAGGCAGCGTTGCCGGCAGAGAGTGAGCTCGATGGGGCCCCTCTTGCGGACTGCTGGTATACAGTTAAAGCAGCTATTAACGACGCAGCGGACAACAACGTCGGGTATGTGGGACGAAGTCGACGGAACGATTGGTTGGACGAAGAGTGCAGACAGATTCTGGAGGAGAGGGTGGTCGCGCTGCAGCAGACCCGCCTTTTTCAGGAAAAGAAACGCCGCCTGGAAGAAGTGGAGTGCGAGGAGATGGAACAGCTGTGCCGTTCTCAAGAAACACGCAAGCTCTATCAAAAGCTCAACGCATCCCGCAAAGGCTTCGTGCCGTGAGCCGAAATGTGCAGATATAAGGATAGGAGCACATTGACGGACGAACGTGTGGTGATCGAAAGGTGGAAGCAGCACTACGAAGAACATTTAAATGGCGCTGAGAGTACAGGCAGTGAAAGTCAAAGCAGCGGAGGAGATGACTACGTCAGAGATGATCATATCTGGGCGTAACTGCAAATAATAAATTCTTATCATCTCTACAATATTTAGACAATATGAAAAAGACAATTGTTTAACTTGAGCAGGAGACTTGCCAACATAACCCTTAAAGATGCATGGCATTTCTGAAAGGATTGTCAAGAGAAAGCTTTCGATTTTGTGATAGCTGAGTACAACTTATCGTATGCCTGTAATAGCAAACATTTTGAAGGCATTTCTTTCTGCAGATTTCTCTGGTAAAGTATTCAAGCGATGTTGTTGCTTTTTCCCGAAAACTTTGAATAGCCAATTATCTTGATAATCCGATAAAAAGTTCCATAATCCTTGAAATCCTAAAAAAGCTCGGTAAACCCTGAAATTTCAAGGAGAGGTAACTAAAATGTAAAAAGACAGGAACACCGTCTTCGACCAGAGGTCGTACAGACTGAGCACTTAAACACTTAGCATGAGACAACGGACACGACACATAACACCCAGTGGACCAGTGGAGAATTTTTCGATCACGAAAAGTTTCCTCCTAACCGGGGGAATCGAACCCATACTCCCCAGCACATGCGTCTAGACGATTGACGACGCTAATCGTACGGCCATGAAGGCCTCAATAACTTGAAATTATTTCTAATGGATATGTTAAACTCGAAAGTCATATGTATCTAAAGCTCTTAAGTTTTTTACGTATCAAAGTTATTGGAAATCCCACGACATTTCTAGATTTTTATGTCAGAGCTGTTCAAGTCGTCGCTGGATGTATTGAAATAGCTGTTTGGTAGGTTTTTGTGTTTGACTGTAAGAATAGAAAAAAGTTAGCCCCCCCTAGAATTTTTCCTTAGTTTCGCCAATGGGGTTATGTGCCCCACCCAAGTAACAATTGCCAGTTGAATAAACATCAGTATAGTCAGATTTATTCAGCCAGCGTTGATTAAAAATTATACTATCATACATGATAACATTTGGTCCAGCATTGTTCGCCCAAAAATGGAGTATTTATTCAACAACAACTAGAAACCTCTCTTCAACTTTACATAAATAGTAGAAAACAATATTTATTCATCAACTTTGTTCAAAAACCAGGTATAATGTTAATTCAACTTGTCAGCGACTTTTACTGATTAGGCTTTTTTGATTATGTGTTTCTAAGTACTTTTATTTCATAACATTGCTACACTTATTAAGGCATTGTTCAACATACTGGAGATACGATGAAAAATAAATAAAATAAATTATGAACAGGATTTAGGTATCGATCCAACGACCTTAGAATCCCTAGCCCTCTTGTTTACCATCAGCTATGTTTGTCACCTTGGATAGTACCAAGCTGAATAAGAAATAAAAACCTCACGTTGTTGAATAATATTGGTTGAATAGCTGTAATGGAATTGTTACTCATTACGCTTTAAAGTTGACAGCAATCGTACAAAAGCTTTACAGGAGTTCCATGATGTTATACAACTATATATATATACAAACATATATGTTTACAACTTATTGATTACGCTTGTTTCAGTATGTGTTTTCAAATCCTTTTATTTCATTACAGTGCAACGCTAATTCAGGCGTTGTTAAACATTGAGCTGAGATAAAAAACAAATTGGAAACAGTTTACCAGTATCGATGCCATCGACCTTTGAATTACCAGCCCTCTTTACTATCGGCTATATTTGTCACCTTGGATAGTACTGAGCTGAATTAGAAATATAAATCTCACGTTGTTGAATAATACTGGTTAAATAGCTGTAAGTCAGTCAATTGTTGGTCATTATCCTTCAAAGTTAACAACAATCGTACAAAAGCTGAACCGGAATTCCATGATGTTATGCTAGTGTAGCTAGTGTAATATGTCTGTTTGTTTGTTTGTGTATTTACGACACATTACACCAGAGTAGTGCATTCGTGTCGGAAGGCGAATTTAGCAATACAATTTTGAGTGTTACATTGTAATATCTTCCCTACGTCTTGTCTCACTTTTCTCTCACTCTTCTTTTCACATTTCTTTTCTCTATTCTTCATCTTCATCTTATTTAACGGTGCAGATTCCAGCGAAACAGTCGGAGATCTACTCTACGGTCCGGTTGGTAGGATAATTTGTCGGTGGTACCAGCCAAAGGCTTCCTTCCTGGTTGAACAAGAGCTGTGAAGTAGCAGCGCTTTCGTCTACGTGGATCAACTGTTGGGGGAAAAGGTGCAACGATAAACTCTGAAAATGTATGAATACATTTGTACTTGCCTGTGGGGCGCTTTGCCCCACAGTACTAGCTGCTGTCGAAACCATTACACTAGTTCGCCAATACCGACAACAGCCAGCACTGGGGATGCGCTTTGTGTAATTTTGTTTCGGTTACGGTCCTCCTCCAGGCGAGAATACAGTTCCGGTTTGATGGTGACCTGTAATTTTGGCAAGGCAGTATCTGTATACAGATGAATAGATCGAGTACTGACCTGTGGGACGCCAGTGCCCCACAGTGCCAGCCGTTGCCGAAACTACTACACAATTGATTCCAGATACACCGGCAACAGCCGGCACTGGGGAAAGGCTTTGTGTAGTGCTGTCGACTGGATTGTTCTTGTTGGGGTGTTGGCGTTGGGTGGATTCTGTTTGCTGGTGTGGGGCGGTGTCATATTCGATTTCGCCACCGTCTAAAGCTGTTTGGATAGGTTGGTTTGCTGCAGGAACAGCAACAGTCTTTTCGTCGCTTCGTCGGCATTACCCAGGGCAGCTCTGAGACTAGTTGTGTTGATGTCGTTGTCCTGTCGTTGCTGCTCATACTTCTGGCAATGGAGGATAATGTGTCGCACGTCAACGATGGTTCCACAGCACTCGCAAGTTGGCGGAGGATCCTTCTTCAGTAGGAATGTATGGGTCAGTCTCGTGTGGCCTATTCTTAGTCGGGTCAGTGCACGCTGGTCCGCTGGACTGCTCTGATCCATCCATCTGAGCGTATCGTTCTTGATCTCTCTCAGTTTCTCGTCGCGAGAATCGTGCCACTGGCGGTTCCATCGCCATCGTATTGCCTGTTTCATCGCTCTCAAAGCGTCTTCGCCCGGAATGGGCATATCGATTGCAGGCTGTCTCCTAGCCTCGTTTGCTAGTCGGTCGGCCTCGGTATTTCCACTAATGCCGGCGTGTCCAGGGATCCAGAAAAATCGGATGAGTTTATTGTGCACCAAATTTTCGATCTCCTGTATCCACGGGTGTTTTGATGTCCCGGATTCTAATGCCAACAGGCAACTAGCCGAATCCGTTAGAATTATTATCTCACCATTGGTATTCGGGGTCAAAACTGCTTTCTTTATTGCATACGCCTCCGCAGAGAAGACACTGCACGCTTGCGGAAGACTGAACGATCCTGCGAGGCCGGTCGTGTGAAACGCGGCTCCAACCGCATCATCAGATTTTGAGCCATCGGTGTAGATCACCGTCGAACTACGGAATCTTGTCGAGAGCAATTCTTGGACGACTGGTATAGCTCTATTTGGCGGGGCGCCGGCTCGAACGCAGTTCTTTACATCCCACACTATTGATGGTCTTCGTGCGTGCCAGACACGATCACTCTGCCTTGCAAGCTGGTCAATGTTGTACCCGTATTACGGGAGTGTTGTACCCGTAATTTCGCAAAGACGGTCTGATGCCCGACGGATCAACGGAAGGGTGCTGTTGTTGGAACATTTAGTCATAATTCGAATGGCCGTCCGCGCTACCGACTGTGTAACAAGTAATCCAAACGGAAGAGTGCCAGCTTCGGCCATGATGGAATTAATCGGGCTGGTCACAAATGCTCCGGAAGCATAGCGTACCATTTTATTGTACGCTGGGGCGAGGGTCTGCAGGGTCTCCGGCCCTCCTCGGCTCACTAGTCCAACTCCATACATCAATTTCGCAGTTACTAGCGCCGAACCCACCTGCAGTAGGGTCGCTCGGTTACCACGTGGAAGTTTCGCTCCAATCATCTGGAGGATTCGCAGTCGTGAGTTCAACGCTTTACAGTGCGGCTTAAACGTCGGGTTTGGTCCAGAGTGACACCCAGGATCCTTAGGCGGTTGGTTTTCGGACCAGGAGTTCGATCGATGTCTTTCTCTGGCTCTCGGCGCACGATGGGGCTGTAGTAGAACGTCTGTGATTTGGTCGCAGATATGGAGAATCCCACGCTTTTCGCTCATTTGTCCACAGCTTTGACGGCGGTTTGCAATCTGCGGTGTAAACCTTCCTCTTTTGCTCTACGCACCACGAGGAGGATGTCATCAGCGTACAAAAGGATTTCAACTCCAGCGGGTAGCACGCGGAAAATTGGCTGCATCGCGATGAGAAACAGCGTCACGGACAGAACGGAACCCTGAGGTACTCCGTTCTCCAAGAGGTACTCTTGAGACGTATGTCCTCCTATGGATACCTGGAAAGTGCGTTCTGAGAGGAAACTCTGCAGTAAATTTAGCATCCGACCACGTATTCGCCAAGATTTTAGAGTTCGCAGGATGCCGTGTCGCCATGTGGTGTCGTATGCCTTCGATAAATCCAGGGATGCTATCAGGCAGTGCTCGTCGGTAGTAGGCAACGATCTTTCAAGCTCGGCGAAGTACGTATCGGTACCATGTCCAGCACGAAAAGCGTGTTGGCGCTTATCGAACCGTCCACTGGATTCGAGTTCGGTGATCAGTCGCCGATTAATAATTCGCTCGAGAAGCTTCGCCATGCAGCTGGTGAGCGAGATTGGCCGGAAGGCATTCGGTCCGGAATCGCGGCAGTTTGGTTTTGGGATAGGAATGACGACGGCTTTCCGCCAGTTGGCGGGAAACTCGCCACTGCGCCAGATATCGTTTAACATCTCAAGAAGCGTCGATTTTACGGATAGCGGAAGACGTTGCAGCAGAGGGTACCCGATCGAATCTGGACCTGTTGAGACACTTCGCCCTTTGTCGAGGGCCCACAGAAGTTCGCTCAGGGTAATATCGATGTTGTATACATCATCATTGTGATGCGAAAAATCTATGGACCGTCGTTCAGCTGCTGCTTTCGCCATCTGGAACGATGGAAGTTGCCGATCTCTCGCAATACACTTTCGCCAGTTCTTCTGCCGCTTCTTTAGGATCATCCGTGAATCCGTCCACTCGTTTGAGGACGACCGGGCGCTGTTGCCGATTACCACGCAGAGTATTCACTGTCCGCCACAATTCGGTCGTCGTGCTGCTGGGTGATATTTTCGCTACAAAGTTTTTCCATGACTGTTCCTTTGCCTCACTGATCGCCTTTCGCGCCGCCGATCGTGCTTCCTGGAATTTCGCCAAAGCCTCGGGATAGCCCTGTTCACATAGTTGCAGGCGTCGGAGGGATCGGAGACACTTTCGTCGGTGTCGAATTGCTGCTTTCGCTTCGGGGCACCACCATGGTGTCGCTTTCGGTCCAATTCGGCCGCTGGATCGTGGGATGGATTTTGTCGCTGCGGCTAGTATCTTCTCGGTGAAGCTGTTAATGTCCCACTCGACATCTGGCCGGATGGTTTCGGCCGTAAGCCGCTCGTACAACGTCCAATCAGCTTGATCGTAGAGCCACTTCTGTCGTGTCGTTCGATGGTTCGTCCATCCGGGAATGGATAAGATGATCGGGAGGTGGTCGCTATTATGCGTGTCCGACAGGGTTCGCCAGGTAAACCTAGGAGCCAAACTCTCAGAACAGATGGTTACGTCAATTGCCGATGTTTTGCCCGTACCCGGATCGATGCGGGTATGTGAGCCGTCATTCAGAATCACTAACTGATGGGTTAATGTCGTCTCGGCGATGAAGCGACCAAGCGGGTTCGACTGGTGAGACCCCCATGCGAGATGGTGCGCATTGAAGTCCCCTAGAAGCAACATCGGACCCTCTAGCTGCTCGAATAGCTCACTCAGCGCTGCCTGACACTGCGTAGAGCTCGGCGGGATGTAGATAGATACTACCGTTACCTGGATCGGTGCGTGGATGCGTACTGCGATAAGCTGCAGGGTGGTTTGGATCTGCACACGCTCAAACGGTATGCCTTCTCGGATGGCTAGGCCAACCCCGTGTTGCCAGTAGTGTACGCTGTTCGACTCCAGAAGTAATGTATAGTTCCTGCCCACGAAATCTGGTGCAACAACGGTTTGATTTACCTTGGTCTCCTGTAGTGCAACGACGCAAGGCTCGAGATCAGCGATAAGAAGCTTCAATTCGCTGATATTGCCCCTGAGGCCACGCAGGTTCCACTGTAGGGCGAAAATGCCACCGGATCGACTATCCGTGGCGGATCGTGTGACGGATGATGATGTGGATGCCCTCCGCGTCGGTGGGTCGGCTGTAGGAGAGAGATTTGCCGCGGTAACTTCTGCAGGTGTTTGTACTATAATGGGACTTGCCTGTGGGACGCTTTGCCCCACAGTACCAGCCGCTGTCGAAACCATTACACTAGTTTTGCCAATACCGACAACAGCCGGCACTGGGGATGCGCTTTGTGTAATATTTATTCGATGGGATGGGCCTGTTCCGGGTGAGAGAGCTGCTGTGATGTGGTGTGGACCTGTAAGGTTTTTCGAGACAGTATCTGTTTGCAGAAAGGAACCTTGAGGACTGACCTGTGGGATGCCTTGCCCCACAGTGCCAGCCGTTGCTGAAACTACTACACGGTTATATCCAGATCTGCCAGCAACAGCCGGCACTGGGGAAAGGCTTTGTGTAGTATTTCCAACTGCTCCGCTATTAACGCTTTCATCGGTTGTATATGCTGGGTGCTTCGAGCTTGCAGGTGTAGGGCGGCGGCCAGGGCATAGGAGGGCTACCCCTCCCCCTGCCGTCTATCCCGGGGTCTCTGTGTCGTGAAGGTATTTGATTGTGTAGGGCGGCGGCCAGGGCAATGAAGGGCTACCCCTTCCCCTTGCCGTCTATCCCTAGTTTCCGGTGTCGCGGTATGATCAATGTTTCCATCGGCTACGGAGATAAAATCATCATCAACGGGTTGGGGTAAGACGTGCCGGATGACTCCTTTAATCTGCCGTACTTGCGTCGGAAGAGGTACTACACTTTCCCTGCTTCCGAACCGATTTGGCTCATTGTCCGTGTTCGTGCTTTGGTCGTCATTGTAGTCCATGCGTTGTTGAGGAGTAAAGCTATCGAAGACCTTGATTAGGGTTTGTCTCCGGTATCTCTGACTCCTCGCTAGAGAAGTCCATTTCCGTGAGGTCATGGGTGACGGCGGTTTTTTTCGGCGGCGGACTTGGGTCTGGTGAGGTGGCCGGTTTAGCAAAAGTATTTTTCGAAGATCGTCCACGCTTTGTATCCTGAACGGCTGGGGAGTTATTCCTGGATCGAGTGATGGGGCCTATCGTTGTGTAGGTTGGTCGTTGTTCATGGCTATGGTGCGGTTTTTCTTGGCTGGATGTTTCGCTAGTATGGCTCTGTTTTACTTGAACAGCTTGTTGCTTCGTTTGTCTGATATACGCATGCATTTGATCTATCCGCTCATCTTTTCGTCTGATTTCTTCTCGCAGTTTACAAATTTCCTGGTCTTTTCGTGTCATGGCCGCTTCGAGCTCCTTTAGCCTTTTCTCGAAAGTATTCTGTTGCGCTGTTGCCTGCGCATAGCTACCTCCTGCCTGCTGTTCGGCTCGTTTTCTTGCCTCCGGAAAGCTTAAGTTGTCACGAACTTTAATTTTGATGACCTCTACTTCCTTTTTGTAAACCGGGCACTGGCGATTGGTCGGTCGATGGTTTCCTTTACAATTCCGACAGAATGATGCTTCGTTGCACTCTTCTTCCCCGTGGAAATTGCCAGAACAGTTAAAGCAGCGTTGCGGTCCAGGGCATCGGACGCGAGTATGGCCGTAGCTGAAGCATCCATAGCAGAGCATCGGATTCGGGAAGTATGGACGAGTGGCAACACGCAGAAGGCCTACTTTCATATACTCCGGGTAGGTTGTCTTATTGAACGTAAGGATCAGAGCTGGCGTATTCATTCTTTGGCCGTTCTCGTTCTTGGTGATCCGCTGGACACGGATGACATTTTCCTTGGTCAGTTCCGCCAGAATATCTTTCTCTTCCATGTGGATCACGTCATAGCAGGAGATGACGCACCGGCTAACGTTCAAGTTCGGGTGTGGGGCAATTTCTATTTCAGTTCCGTCGATTAGTTTTGTTAGCTTTAGCAGCTTAGCAACTTGAATCGGGTCACGGACACTTAGAGTGTACTTGGTCCCTTGCGCTTCAGTTTTGGCATTCTCAATTTGACCAGCACATGCCTCTACGGACTTTCCGATCACGAACGGATTTTTCGGGAGTGGGATTTCATTTTTGCCGGTTAGCTGCAAAAACGTCAGCTCACCGAATTTATTCGTCGGGTCCATAAAATTCGGTAGTCTGCGTTTTACAGACCCGCCTGGGTCGCCGCTACTAGCGGCCGCCATGTTGGTTTACGTTGGACTCACTATTGGCAACGGTTGCCCGTTACCTACCCTAAAAGAACGAAAGAAAGGTAAAAAGGAGCGGTCTTACCTTCTTTGTCCCTTCAACGTATTTTTTCAGGTGTGCGAAAATTTTTGATCCGCACTGTGTTCACACGCTTTTAAATGACACTGAAGTACTTCTTCGATGACGATCGAAAACTTTCCAGGATTCAAAACTTTTCAGCACTTTTTCCCTATTTCCATTTCTCCTCCTTCAGGCGCAGCGCGACCCACACCACCGACGGTTGAATGAAAAAGTGGCCGGGCGATGGCTGTTTGTTTTGTTCGACAAAGCACTTGGCGAATGCACTTTTTCACTTTTTACAGCCGTTTTTCGGGCGATTTTTGCGAAACCTTCACTGTTCACTCTCACTTTTGCACTTGATAAGCTGATCGAAGTACGTTTCGACCGCCGCGACCGCGAAATATTGGTAAAATTACCCTTGTTTACTTCGAGAGCGCGCACTGTACCACCGCACGGGACGGTGTGTCGGAACGTGGTGGGTAATATGTCACATCGGAAAGCAAACTATTATAGTTCTGATATGATAGTTTGCTATTGTGTATTTATTGATAAAGTTTGTTTTATAAGCAACCTACATGTAGTTCACGTTTTTTAATCCATTACATATGAACTGCACGTAATGGTAAATATAATCAGTGTGACAATTCCCAAAGTAATATTCACGGTGCTTTTGCTGTCATCAACGCTGCTGGCGATTGTGACGATTAGCTGCCTTCGTGGAAAACGCAGATTATTGCAGGAAATTGTCTATTATTCCCCATTTAAGTAAGTATTGGAATAGATTAATTGTGTGAATTCAGTAAATTGAAAAGTGCAGAAAGTTACAATGTTACCAATAAACTAGCCGCTTAAATAAATCAATTTAAAGAATGGAAAAAAAACGTTTGTACAACGTTTATTCAAAGCTTTGGTTTGAAACGAAGCTATTTGTACCCACTACCGTTCAGCAGCTTATGCGCCACTCCCGCGACAGGGGAGACTGCTGACGTGCGTTTGAGTCCGGCTGAGACTCTTC
The DNA here is from genome assembly GCF_024139115.2 of Armigeres subalbatus. Taxonomy (NCBI): domain Eukaryota; kingdom Metazoa; phylum Arthropoda; class Insecta; order Diptera; family Culicidae; genus Armigeres; species Armigeres subalbatus. The sequence continues at coordinate 122,948,561 of NC_085140.1, forward strand.
TCTAAAGGCGGGTCAAAATGGTTCAAACACTCTCGATCATCAGCATCATCCAACTTCCAGGCACAGTACACAGGTGGAAACCCTTTAAACCCAAACGGATTGGTATCAAATTAACCGGAAAATGGAAAAAAAGAAATATTAAAACATTTGATCAAAGATACTAGATAAAAAGGACTGGGTGTGATTGTATTAATACGAGTTTTTCTCTTTCAGGGATTACAAAGCTTTAGGGAAGAGGTCCTTACTACTATCCTACCGTAATTCTTCTTCTTATCTTCACTCCGGCGAGGAGCTTCCACGTCGCTAGGTCGAAGTAGGTGGCAGGTTCGTCGTTCGTTGGCGATCGCTTTTCTCGAATAGCTGGTGCTTACAGTCTTGCAGTTGACTACGCCTAAACCCACACTGGTAGAACCCACGGACGAAACCACTGGTTGAAACGAAGCTATTAAAAGCACTCGGTCAGTTTCGAGCACGCCAGATGAACGGGCGTAAAAAGCGTTTAGTCGACTAGATTTTCCTGAGTGACCACCCTCGGGTGGAAAACGCCGGATGAACGTCGTGTCCAGGCGATCGACAACTGACTAGGACCAATTTCGAGTGACGTGCGCGTGGAGACGTTTTGTGCATACGCTAGTTCACGCTAAGCTTTTCGAGCACGTGTTGGTTGGTCTCCAAATAGCACACAGGAATCGACAAAGGTCGTTCTGCTAGGCTGTAGGGGTTCGTATGGACCTGAACTGAAGGTCCCAAGCATTCGGGGTCGGTTCGCAGTCCGAGTTAAGGCTCTGGCAGACTAAGCACGGGGTGCACCTCCACAGCTAACACCGCTCAAGGCTGGGTGCATCGAATCGTGTCCGCACCGACACCCCACGTCGAGTAGGGGTTCCTGAGCCTAACTGGTTGTAGCCTAACACGTGGATTATTGAAACACGTGGATGATTTCAAAATACAAATTGTTCTGAGCACGAGAACTGCTCAAGTTGCTACACGGTATTTATTTGCTTAGCACACTTTAGGTATCTCACTATTAGATAACGCTTCACAAGTTTTAACGACCAATTCGTACTAATCGTCCGATACTATCGACAATCTCTGGTCAAATGCGATTATAATAGTCAAAGGGACTATTGTACCCCTCTGTATAGGGAACTCATCATAGGTAGGAAAAGACTACTCGGTGGACCGAGGATTAAAAGATTTCCTTTTGAAATTTTGAATAATAGCATTCGATCCCTCCTTGCAAACCGTATTGCTCGAGTATAATCAAACGCACGTTTTAAAATATGCCTTTGGATGATCGGATGACTAGATGAATCGTTGTGAGTGGATCTCAATACAGTGCGCGAAACTTCAGCTATCACAGTTTCCCTATTAGCCGGTAGGTGGCAGCACAAGCTTCCTGAAAGCTTTTAGTTTTATCTTTCCATGTTTCAGATAGTTTTATCCATGAATGAAATATGAAAAGGTAATTAGGGTATGACAAATTTTCGTTACAGGTTGTTATTGCAATAAGCAAATTGTCAAACGTTTATTCAGCGTTTCCATTGGATTCATCTACAGAAGCGATGCTGTTTACTGATAACATCAATTATTAGACTTCTAAATAAGCTTGTGTTGTGCTTGGATTGTAGTAGAATTTTCAAGCGTTTGTTCAATGGTTCAAACACAAAATATTTAAACATATGAATCATGATGAATAGGGGAAACTTTGCAAGTTTAAGTTTTTTGTACTCAGCTAATTGTTCAATATGAGTTTCGAAATAGAAAGAAATATTTCGGCAACGTTTAAAAACGTATTTTTCAGATATATAGTTGAAAGTGGAACAGTAGATGGTTATTGATGTCTGCATTGTTTGCTCAATTTCTTATTCAATACTATGCATTATTCAGCTACGAATACTTTTATTAAACCTTAGTTCGACAATGATGTCTGTTTGTGGCTACTAATTGTTACTTGGGCATCTACAAGAAAGGCGACAAGGTGGAGTGTGAGAACTTTCGAGCGATCATTATCCTTAATGCCGCCTACAAAGTGATATCCCAGATCATCTTCCGTCGTCTTTCACCATTAGTGAATGAGTTCGTGGTAGGTTATCAAGCCGGCTTCGTTGACGGCCGCTCGACAACGGACTAGATCTTTTCTGTACGGCAAAAACTGTGTGAAGATTTCGGGCGAACACTCCAGTTCGTTCGAATCGCACCGGGGACTAAGTCAAGGTGATGGACTTTCGTGGCTGTTATTCAACATTGCGCTAGAAGGTGTCGTGTGGAGAGCCGGGTGTAACAGCCGGGGTACAATTTTCAACGGATCCAGTCAATTTATTTGTTTCGTGGATGACATGGACAATGTGAAGCAACAACAGTTGGACTGATGCATCGTGGTGGTGGATGCATCGAAGACAAAGTACATGCTTGTGGACGGAACCGAGCACGACAGGGCCAGCCTGGGAAGGAGTGTTACGATAGACGTGGGTACCTTCGAGGTGGTCGAGGAATTCGTCTACCTCGGATCCTTGCTAACGGCTGATAACGATGTTAGTCGTGAAATATGAAGGCGCATCATCTGTGGAAGTCGGGCCTACTACGGGCTGCAGAAGAAACTGCGGTCAAAAAAGATTCATCACCGCACCAAATGTGTCATGTACAAGACGCTGATAAGGCCAGTAGTCCTCTACGGACATGAAACTTAGACAATGCTCGAGGAGGACTTTCAAGCTTTTGGAGTATTCCAGAGGCGGGTGCTCAGGACCATCTTTGGCGGTGTGCAAGAAGACGGTGTGTGGCGGCGAAGAATGGACCACGTGCTCGCCCAGCTCTGCGGTGAAGCCAGTATTCAGAAAGTAGCTAAAGCCGGAAGGGTACGATGGGCAGGGCATGTTGCAAGAATGCCGGACAGCAACCCTGCAAAGATGGTGTTCGCTTCCTATCCGGCAGGTACGAGACGGCGTGGAGCACAGCGAGCGAGGTGGGTAGACCAGGTGCAAAACGACTTGGCGAGCGTGGAGCGCATTCGAGGATGGAATGTGGCCTTGAACCGTGAATTTTGTTATCTGTTTAGATGTAAACTAAATAAATGAAATGAATCAGCCAACTATTAGCAATAATTCTGTCACTAATTTCTGTCAAAATGATTTCTTTCCAAAAATAACGTTTACCAGATCATGCTTGTAGAGTTTTTATTTCAACACATATAGTATAGAAAATTTACACCAACGTTAGTATAAGTCAATAATTTATTACAACTACTACAGTGATATTTACATCTTTGGTATTTTCAACTTTTTTTTCTGTTTTTCCAATTAGTTCCGTCGACAAAATTGCATTACAAATTATGCACAATCACTTAAAACAAATGGAATATCATCATTGACTGTTTCATTCTCTTGGCTTGAGAATTCAAAAAATATCATTCGTTCTAATCGCTTCCACCGTATCACGATGGATTGGTTCAAATCTCGTTTCTTTCGACATGGCGCAGTCTTCCCAGTCCGCCAAGGATTGGGATATCGGTTCAGTGACTTCGGCGAGTGGATCAGATTTCACTGTCGTCATCGTAATCGTACATCGGTGGTATTACGGGTAATGCCGGTGAGTCCATCAGTAGGAAGTCCGCACACTCCGGGTGACCTGCATGGAGAAAGACAATATTGTTTTAAGTAATTTTGTTAACGTTCGATAATGAAATCTTTTACGACAATCGAACAATCTGTTAGAGGTTATGGGAGGAATTAGTGTCACACTTGGAGTCGTCATTTTAGGGTTAGGAGAGGTTGCTTATAGACAGTAGGCATCACAAACGCGGAAATCGTGCCGTGCAATTAGTAGGTTGCTTGAAGCTTGGGTTATTTCAAGCCTAATGCTGCTGCTCCATCTATCCTCTTGCATTCATGGTTTATCATTTCCGTATAGTTTTGAGTACCATATTTTTAGTAAATGCTACATCGATCCTACCGCTAACTTGTTCATACTTCCATCTACATTATTTTTCTGGAATCGCTATCACAACGAAACTTATTATACATTTTATGCTTTTCATAACACGCTTCTATTGATTATTCTATTTTTCCATTCAACTTCTACGCAGTGCTGTCAGTAGTATTTTAATGTTTGGTTTTAATATCGATTGTTCATTTTCATCCATTTAAGAACCAATAGGGTATGAACCTTAATCTAAAGTGTCGCGTGCGCTCTGCCGTTGGGCGGATTGCTGAAGAGTTTGGTTCTGATTAGTGGATGGTCCTCGCGTGTACCACACAAACTAGAGTCTGGACGTCGGGAAGGAGCTAAAACGAGATGGAGGATACACATGGAAAGTTTTAGTGGTTGGTTGTTCAGAAATTAGGATCAGTTTAACAGTTGTGCATGCAGTTTTAGATCACGTTTTCAAGCATGCAGAAGGGCGATTCTAATAGGATTAAAATACTTGCAAATAATCTTTAGCTTGCGAATAGTACAACGTTGGCGTGGTCAGTGTTCTTAAAACTATACCGTGCTGTGCCCTTATTCCGTTCACCTAAGACAATGCGCTATGTCTAAAAGCTCTAAAAAATAGCCTAAAGAATAGTGTATATTTATATAAACAATTGAAAAAAAAAATGTTGGGATGCATTCATAAACTTAGGCTCCACCTAGGATAGGATGTGACAACTCAATTTTGACTGCCTTGTTGTTTCCTCAGGCGGTTGCTTCAACGAGGTGGTGGTCAGTGCTTCCAAATCATTTTTATGCAAAATCCTCCGAACAATTTCTTATTAAATTTGATGCTTTCTCGTTAATTCCTTTCATCATTCATCGTAAAAGATGGTACAAACTAACAGAAACAAGTTTTTACTTGGAATTAGATGCGTTTCAGAGTAAAAATGGTTAAAATGTGGTCAATGATGCTTCAAAACGTGCTTTAAATTAGCATAACATTTGAGAATCATGCATACATCATTTGCAGTCTAGCATAACTTCAATTTACCCAAAAAAAGTAAAAAACAAACTTTTGAATGTTTTCGGTAATTTCAATTTAATTACCCAGCAACACGGCCAAGGTAACAACAAGCTGCCCTTTTGAAAATGTGATAACGCCGATCGAAGTAATCGATTGTCATTTTCACCCAATCAGCAACCGGTACGATTTTGACAGAAAATCGGTACGATTTTTAATGACTAGTTGGCACATCCTATCCTAGGGCTCCACTAGTGAAAACATAAGTCTCAATCATCGAGCCCTTATTTGTGACCTTGAGTGTTTGAAGGAAAACAAAGCACTCGAATATTACATGCAAAATCACATCGTAACCTAATTTCATCCCAAAAAGTGATTAAAACCTATCATTCCACAATTAAGTTTTGTTTTCGCATGCAAGAATACTATATATCTTTTTTTATTCCAACTTACTGTTTTTAACATCTAGAGCACATAAACACATGCGATAAATCAAAACGATGTTTTCGTTTCATATATTTATGCTTGATAAGACCCAAAAGATTTGTTCTGAGATGAGCCAGCCTAGGGAATGCGTGGAATAATAAAAATGACAGTTGTGCGTGGCTCTCGTTCTGAAGGGGGTGCCCTTGAAAATGCGAGTGCATTTAGTTTTGGATTCCGTTGTCCTTAAAAGGACTCACATCTATTATGTGCGCATTGTTCGTTGGAAGTCATACTACTCCCACCTCCCCTGTTATGGTGACAAACACCATCTTTGCTACTCGGCATACTTGCAACATGCCCTGCCCATCGTATCTTTCCAGTTTTTGCCACCTTCAGAGTTCTGGGTTTGCCGGACAGTTGGGCGAGTTTGTGATTCATTCTTCGCCGCCACACACCGTTCTCTTGTACACTGGGTCGCTTTTTAAGCGACTTTTTTACACAGATTTTGAGATTTACGCGGATTTTTCGTTACTCGTTTTTATGCGGTTTTAGAAAGGTCGGGAAACTCTAGGAAACCGCAAAAAAAAACGATTTTTGATAAAGTCGTTTTTATGCGATTTTTTACGTGTATCTTTTACGTGGTACGGCTCCCCGCATAAAAGCCGACGCCGTATAAGGCATTTTATGAGACGTTTCGCGGTGGCCCGATTATTTACTTCTAATGTTTTGTTTTGGTATGATTCCGCGTGAACATTCCGTTAGGTCCGAACACAAAATAAAGTTTTGTTACGTTTTACTTTTCATTCGTATTTTCTTCAGCATTTCATGCTTAGACGTTCTAAGAATCATATGAAAAACTTTGTTCTAAAACTCTGGTAGACGAAAAGTAAAACAGGCAGAATTGATGGTGGGACCCATCGGAAAGTTCAGCGCGAAATTATCAAACAACGGGTTCCCACTAATTGTCAAAGTAGATTAACACGAGAAAACATCTGTTTCGATCTGTCTCATAAAATGCATTATTGCGAGTGTTTTGTACATGACACATTTGGTGTGGGCGTGAATCTGTTTTGACCGCAGTTTCTTCTAGAGCCCGTAGTAGGACCGACTTCCACAGATGAAGCGCCTTCGTATTTCATAACTAACATTAGCAAGCATCTAAGGTAGACGAATTCATCGACAACCACGAAAGTATCCCCCTCTGTCATAACATTGCTTCCCAGGAGGGCCCTGTCGTGCTCTGTTTCGCCCACTAGCATGTCCTTTATCTTCGACGCATTCACCACAAGTACAACTTTTGTTCTATCACAGGTTTGCCGTACAGTAAAGATTTGGTCCGATGACCTTGACGAAGCCGGCTTAAGGTGCAAGGAAAATCCGACATTGGAAATAGCTTCCCGATCAAATCATCACCGATGATTTGTCGTTTGTCCCTTTCTATCCTTCTCAAAATTATTTAAGAACAATCTTCACGGAATCCAAAACTGAAAGCACTCGCGGTCTCAAGGGTACTCCATTTAAAACGGAAGCCACTCACAACTGTCAGGTTTATTATTCCACGCATGCTGCGACGCAGCAAAGCTGAAATAATGATAACTCCGAACAGATTTCTCCAGCAATTCACCGGGGTCTCCTCTGGCAATTTACTCCAGGGAGTGCCTCCGAAAATTTCCCCAAAAATTCCTCCCAAACTTAAACAAACTCCAAACCCAGAATTCCTCAGAAGGTATTAGGAATTGTCCCAGAAATTTCATGAAAAATACCGTCAGATGTCCCCCGGGTAGTTTCTCTAAAGTAGCTCTGTACGTCGATAGTCTGCGTAAGCTTATTACGCATTAAAAATTCTCCGGGAGCTCTCCCAAAAATTCATCCAGGAATTACTCCAAAAGTTCCTACATGAAATTTTATGTAATTAGTTATTAAAAATCAATAATTATAAAATTCAATATATAATCAAAGTATAATATAAGTAATTACTCCGGAAGTATTATCAGGAGTTCCTCCGGAAGTTGCTTCAGGAATTCCTGTAAAAGTTCCTTTAGAAATTCCAACGGAAGTTGCTTCAGGAATTCCTCCGGCAGTTCCTTCATGAATTCCTCCAGAAGTTCCTTCAGGAATTTATCTAGAAGTTCCTTCAACAATACCTACGGAAGTACTTACAGGAATTACTCCGGAAATGATTTCAGAAATTCTTTGAAAGTACCTTCAAAAATTCCCCCGAAAGTTGTTCTAGAAATTCCTCCGGAAGTTGCCTAAAAAAATTACTCCGGAAGTTCTTTCAGTAATTCCACCAATAGTTCCTCCTTGAATTTTTCCAAAAGTTTCTTCAGAAATTTCTCTGGAAGCTCCTTCCACAATACCTACGAAAGTTCTAACAGGAATTCCTCCGGAAATTATTTCAACAATTTCTAGAGAAGCTCCTTCGGAAGTTCTTCCAGGAATTCCTCCGGAAGTTCTTTCGGGATTTTTTTTTAGGAATTTGTATGGAAGTTCCATCCGGAATTCTCCCAAAAGTTCCTTTAGGAGTTCCTCCTAAGCTCCATGAGGAATTTCTTCGATGGGTGTATGGGAATTCTTTCGGAAGATTTCTCGAGAATATCTCGGGAAATACCTCCGTAAGAATCAGCAGGAATTCTACCAGAAGTTCTTTCAGGAATTCCAGAAGTTTCTACAAGAAATCCTCGAGAAGCTCCCCCATGAACTGTTCCGGATGTTACTCTAAGAGTTTCTCCGGAAGAACCTGCAGCAATTTCTTCAGGAATTCTTTGTGGAGTTCCTGCAATAATTGATCGGGATTTCTTTCAAGAACTTCCCAAGCAATTCCTGGAGCAGCTTTTCAAGGAGTTCCTGGAGGAACTTCGCGAGCAATTCTTGGAGAAACTTTTCGGAGAATTTCTGGATGAATTTTTGTAGACTCTTCCGGGGGTTCATGGAGCAACTTCGGGAGGAACTTCCCGACGAATTTTTGGAGGAACTTCCCACAGAACTTCAGGAAGAATTTCAAGAAAAAAAGCATGCAGGTACATACGGATGAATTTCCCGAGGAATTTCAGAGAGATCTTCCGAAAGAATTCCCAAGTACTTCTTGAAGAAATTCCTCATGAAACTTCGGAAGAATTCCTAAAACGATTTCTGGAAGAATTCCCGAAAGAACTTCCCAAAGAACATTTGAAGGAACTTCCCGAGCAAATTCTGGAGCAACTTTCCGAGGATTTCTTGGAGGATCTCCCGAATGACTTCCTGTAAGAACTTCCGATAAACTCCTGGTCTATCTCCGGGAAGAACTCCTGCAGCAACTGCAGCACTAATAACGGACATCCTGAAGGAATTTAGAAATTTTTGGTGGAACTGGTGGAGTGGAGTTTTTGGTGGAGGAATCCCTAAAGACACTTCCTGAAGAATTTCTGGTGGAACTTCCGGATGAATTCCTGAAGGAATACCCGGAGGAGTTTATGAAGAAATTGGTGAAGGATATTCAGGAGGAATTTCTGAAAAAAAAAACTGATATGGGCGTTAGACCAGGAACTCTTTCGGAAACTCTTACAGGAATACTTACGAAACTTCCTCCAGGAATTGCTAGGGTAGTTCCTTCAAATGTTCTTTACGAAGTTCCTTCAAGAATTTTTCCTGATTTTTTTAGGAATTCCTCCGAAGTTCCAGCAGGAGCTCGGTAGGTTGATCAATAATTCTCCCAGAAGATCTCTCAAAAAATCCTCGGAAAATGCATCCATAAGTACCTACAGGAGTTTTTTCGGAAAATTATCCAAGGAGTTCCTCGAGAAGTTCCCCTAGGAATTCCTCCGGAATTTACTCCACGAATTTCTCCGATAGAGCCTGCAGCAATTTCTACAGGAATTATTTGAAAAGTTTCTTCAAGAATTGCTCGTGAAGTTCCTTCAGGAACTCCTTGGAAAGCTGCTCCAGAAATTGCTTGGGAAATTCTTGAATGATATAATCGATACATTTTTGGAGAAGCTTTACGAAGAGGAATTGCTGCAGGTTCTTCTGGAGGGATCTATCCTGGAGGTCTATCTCCGGGAGGAACTCCTGCAGCAACTGCAGCACTAATAAAGGACCTCCTGAAGGAATTTAGAAATTTTTGGAGGAATTCCTAAAGACACTTCCTGAGGAATTCCTGGAGGAACTTCCTGAGGAATTCCTGGAGGAACTTCCTGAGGAATTTCTAGAGGAATTGATGGAGGAACTTCCGGATGAATTTCTGAACGAACTTCCATAGAAATTTCTGGAGGAACTTCCGTAGGAATTTCTTGAAGAACTTCCAGGAATTCTTGGAGGAACATACGTAGGAATTCCTGGAGGAACATCCGTAGGAATCCCTTGTGAGACTTCCAAAGGAGTTCCTGGAGGAACATCCGGAGGAATTCCTGGAGAAACATTAGGAGGAAATCCTGGAGGAACTTCTGAAGGAATTCTTGGGAGAGCTTCCATACGAATTCCTGGAAGAATCTCATTCAGGAACTCCTCCCCAAGTAACCAAAAGTTTCTTGATAAGTACGTTTTTCGCTCAACCAGCTTGACTGAGCGAAAAACTTTTTTTCATCCTTCAGAAGTTCCTTCAAGAATTTCTCCAGAAGTTTTTCAAGAATTCCTCCGGAAATTTCTTTAAGATTTCCTCCGGAAGTTCCTGCAGTCTTTCCTCCAGAAGTTCTCTCGGAATTCCTCAAGAATTGTCTCCAGCAATTGTTCGGTAAGTTTCTTTAAGGTTCATCCCTAGCAGCACAAGTCGAAACGATTTGGTGGCTGCAACTCAAATGTAACCGAATTTAGTTGCATATAGGTTGCAGAAACCTCTATACCACATGTGTGCTGCTCGGGATTGGATAGTTGTTTCAAGAGTTATTTGGGAAGAATTCCTCCGGAAGTTCCTTCAGAAAATTCTCAAAGAATTTCTCAATCCACTTTTGCTTAACCTTCCGGAATTCTTCTGGAAATTCCTCCAGGATTTATACAGAAATGCAATTGCGAAATCAATCATGATATCTAACCAAAATCTAACGCACTTTCATCCAGAAATTATCCTAGAAATTCATTCAAGTATTTCTCCAGAACTCTACAAGAATACCATCTAGGCAATGTTCTGAAATTCTTTGGAAATTCCTTCTCTCCGATTAAATATTCAAGCAATAATTCCTGCAGGAACTCTTCCGATGATTTTTTTAGAAACTTCTTCCTAAATTTCTCCAAAAATTTCCCGTCTAGAAATTATTTGAAAAATTCTCACGAAAACTTCTCCGGAAATCATTTGAATTTTTTTTATGTCTTTATTACGGAGACTTTCAGCCCGAGGTTGGCTCGTCTCCGTTCCTCAAAGTTTTCTCCAGAAATTGCTCCGGAAAACTGCTCTTGCAGGAGGATGCACGATGGATTTTTTGTTGGAATATCCAAATGAGTTTCTTAAAGATTATATGAAATAATTCGGATAGGATAGCATGAAGAAATTTATGTTAAAAATCGTTTGGTTTGAATGTCTATAGGAAGTCTAATTCTTGAATGAATTTGCGATGCAATGTATACTATATATTATATAATTATAGTATACTATATTCTATAGAAGAGTAGTTGAAGAAATACCAGGAGAAATTTGGGACTTCCCTCCGGAGGTGCAAATCTGATCGAGCGTCTGTTCCCCTTGCTCGGGCGGCTGAACATCGTCCAAATGACTGCAAAAAATGTGAAATATAGTTCTTCGGAAATTTAGCGAGTTGGCGTAATGCCTTGCTAGCTAGCCTTCTCAAAGCCAATCAACGAATAACCAACGAGAGAACCGGGACAGAAAACCGATTAGGGACTAGTGATTGGAAGCTCGCTACGTGCAACTACAAGTCGCTTAACTTAATTAAGTGGAGAGCACATTCGAAGGAATGCGGATTCGACGTCGTACCGCTGCAGGAAGTGTGTTGGAAGAGAGATCAATGGCTTCCATTATTGATAGACGATATGCAGAAGTACATGTACTGCAAACTGCGGAAGCACTTATCATGATAAAGACAGCTGCTCAAGCTACGTAAACAAAATCTGCATAGGATCTTTGAAAGAAAGATTGGCCCGGGGTAGTTTGAAAAGACGATTGGAGAGCTCAGCGCTCTTTGCTTGACGAATGAGAATGGCCTAATTGACTTCATCGTTTCCAATAACACGGCCATTCGCAGCACCTACTTCCAACATGGCCTTCCGTATCGCTATAAAAAAATAGACCTGAAATGAATCGCAATCGGAAATAAAAACAGAATCCTAGGTAAACCATTTAAAACTTGATAATGGTACAAACGTTTAGAGGTAGCCATTCCATCTACCAGAGCTGCAACATCACTCACGATCTGGGAACAGCTTTCATAGTGCTGAAAAAATGCAAAGATGCACTCTGGAAGCATATGGAAGCGCATTATAAGTACGGCAGATGTTCAAGCTACCTCATCAAAATCAATAAACGATATTTGAAGGCTCAGGTTCACTAGGAGGAAGACATTAGTCCATGCCCGAGTAGCACACGTGTTACACATTGATCACAGTAACTTATATGTTACAAGATTCAGTCACAATTAGGTTGCTGAAACCATTTTCAATTAACTTGTGCTGCTTGGGTGGGTATTTTTATTTTTTCCGTGCAAGCATTGAGAAATTCAGCGCCCACCTGCTCTGCCGTAATCTGGAATAGTGACGTAACAGCCATTTTACAACATGCATGTTTCCCATTTTTCTGTTAAAGAGCTCGATGAGTAGTACTCGTTAACACCATTTTTGGAAAATGGCGTATATGTCATTTTTTCAGATTAGATTTTTTTCAGAAATGCCCACAACCTCAAAACAGTAGATCTGTAATTAATTTAGAATAAAAAAAACAAACAGTGTGCAGAAAACAAAACGTCACATTAATTGCGGAATAATGTTTCAGTGCATTATTTCGCGTGAAAAGATATCGGTTTGTGTTCTCTTCACTGCAATACGCCTTCTTCATTGGCATTACATCCCCCACTGGGACATTGCCGCCTCGCAGCTTAGTGTTCACTAAGCACTTCCACAGTTATTAACTGCGAGGTTTCTAAGCCAAGTTACCATTTTTGCATTCGTATATCATGAGGCTAACACGATGATACTTTTATGCCCAGGGAAGTCGAGACAATTTCCAATCCGAAAATTGCCTAGACCGGCACCGGGAATCGAACCCAGCCACCCTCAGCATGGTCTTGCTTTGTAGCCGCGCGTCTTACCGCACGGCTAAGGAGGGCCCCTCTGCAATACGCCTACTGTTCCCAAATTATTCATTTTTCTTGCCTGCTCCGTAGAGGAAGGGGGGCGGGGGGCAATATGCCCTAGTTAAGTAAACACTGCTTTATTGTCTTATTTGTAACGCTATTCATGGGTATGTTTACATTATGCAACAATTTAACAAGATAGCTAGTTGATGCCATTCAAAAATTGTCAAAAATCTCAATCATATTGATAATATTCACATTTTAAAAAGTGGAAGTTTTAGCTGGCAGCTCCTAGGGAACAAAGCACCACGCGTCGGCGAATCAGCATTCTGATATGGATAGTGCGTGGAGACGCAAGTACATTGTAGGTTAGTGTCACTAGGGCGTTTTGCCTCGCCAAAATGTTAGATGTTTCTTCAAAATGTGGAAATTTTCGGTTTTTCCGACCATTCCATACACTATATTGAAATTTTGTTCGCCCAACCAACAGAATTTTAGATCTAGTTTTGTTACGGCCATCTTAATGTCGGTAAATATGAGGGAAACCACAAAGGGCGTTTTGCCTCGGGGCATTTTCCCCTACTGTTCAAGAAAAGTCAGCAGAAGAGTCATTCCTTAGCTACTACTTGTCCTATCTATTTGCAGAGTACTTTAGAAGTCCATATCACCCTTAACAGCAGAGATTCCGACCGCAGACTTATAAACTTGGTGATTTGAAATAAATCTACCTAAGCAATATTTTAATAGTTTTCTAAAAAATAAAGTTAAAATTACCATTTCCACATAAAAGTCAAATTTTGACACTCCAATTGAAACTGAAAGTAATTTTTATCACTTTTTCTAGAACTGAAAGTCGCTATTTGGTCCCTTTTTTCGTCAGCATTGGTCACTAAAATCACTATTTTGTACGACATTAGTCGCTATTAGCCTTTAATGCCCATTAAGTTACCCTAGCGGTAATGTGACAGTAAGATGATGATAGACGCAAGTAGGATGATGAGAGATACAACCACCTTAATCGCAACCTCCCACCAAGCTTATTCAAACCGCTTCCAGAAGCCGAAGGACATGCGTTTCGATTCGGCCATGATGGGTGGCACAAATAGGTGGCATAAGGAAGAAACACACACCCACGAAAAGTCAATGATCGGGGTTGAGGATCATGAACCTTGAAGCCAATGATTCGAAGACCAATCGTTCACTTACCCGACAACCGTAAACAAGACTAGAGGTCTAAAGGTTGAAAAATCCGTTAAAGTTAGCTGATCAGAAATCAAAAGTGAAAGTTCTTAAATCAGTAGGGAAACTGGACACAAATGATCCCCACTTTTTGCTTAGGATATTTCTCGATTTAACATGCACAGATTTGCACGCTTCTTGATGGACTTGATAAAGAATTTAATAAGCTATTCAAAAACGTCATTGGAAGCAATTATTTGTTCATGAAAGATACCAAAAAATCGATTTTGCCGAATGATAGAAAATTTGGCATTTTCAAAACTTGCGGGAGACTTGATCCTCATATAGGGGGAAATTGATCCCTTTATGAGCTGAACATCTTTAGGTTTTTCCAAGTCTAATGAAAGGTTGAATTGGTCTAGCCTCAAATCCTAATAATTCTTCATAGTCTGCCGTAATATCAGTCGTGCGAAAATTAAATATTGTTGGTATTAAGCAAGGCAAGTATTTTAGTTCTCGAATAGAGTAATCCAGTTTTCCGCGAGCGGTAATGGCCGCCAGCTGCCTGCGGGTCAGTCTCTGATTTGACGTTTATGGAGGTCAACTGCACCCACCGCTCTGAGCATTCTGACCAATGAGGCATATAAGAAGGTGCTGATTCAGTGAATTCAAGCCTTCTTATATACCACATTGTCTGAAATGCTCGAATGGTGGGTGCAGTTGACCTCCAGAAACGTCAAATCAGAGACTAACCCGCAGGCAAGCTGGCGGCCATTACCGCTCGCGGAAAACTGGATAGTGACAGATAGAATGTCTGCTATCCAGTTTTCCGCGAGCGGTAATGGCCGCCAGCTTGCTTGCGGTTCAGTCTCTGATTTGACGTGTCTGGAGGTCAACTGCACCCACCGCTCCGAGCATTCTGACCAATCTAGCATATAAGAAGGTGCTGATTCAGTGAATTCAAGCCTTCTTATATACCACATTGATCTAAATGCTCGAATGGTGGGTGCAGTTGACCTCCAGAAATGTCAAATCAGAGACTGTCCCGCAGGCAAGCTGGCGGCCATTACCGCTCGCGGAAAACTGGATAGCAACAAAATTGGTCATTTTCTCCACTAACTGCACTTTTCTTTCTAACCATTCACTCCACTAAAAGACAGTGGTCATATCACGACAACAATGATGTTTCCAAGAGGATCTCTCTTTGTGATTGATACAGTTATGATACCAAAATGGTTGATCGACACATAAATATATCTTTGTAATTTTAGAATCTAATTATTCTATTAAATCTCTGAAAATTGGCCACACTGCAAATGCCATGGCCATCCCTGAGTACCTGTTTTGGGACCAATAAAAAAAAGACTGTGATACCGCCATCGGGAGTGACAATGGGTCTGGGGTGAGAATGGGTCATCGTTCTCACCGGCAGTCTAGAGGTAGTAGAGCAAAATTGTTTAAAAAGGTCTCTTATATTTTGGTCTTCTTGCCCTCAGATGCATTCAATCTATTCTACAAGCATTCTAAGTAGCTGAAACAGTGACCCATTCTCACCCCTATTTGACCCATTGCCTCCCCCTCGAGATCGCCAGACTACTACCAATACCACAACCGTGATCATACCAAGATGATGACTTCATGCATCAATATGGTACTATCACGCATCATCATTTTTGTAGTGCGTGTTATTATTACACAAATGCGATTTCTCTTAAACGACTGACCAAAAGAGGTTGAATGAGCCTATTATTAAAAATTCTTTGAGAAGATTTACAAATAAATGGTGATTGTAAGCAAACTTCTCCTAGTTCAAACGGAAAAAAATAATACCAGATCGAACAATATTAATTTTAAGCCCTGTGATTTGTTGAGTATTTTCAAAGCTTAATTTACACTCTTTTTCATTGAAAATAATGTTCAAATGCATTTAATAAAACTAATCAAAACTAAGTCTGTTCAACTACACTTTGTTCTGGTTCATAAAATAAGGCTATTGAGAAATTCAAATTGCGCGTGTATAGTCTGATTGACAAAATTAAAGTGAAATAAAATTTATTTACACTTTTTAACTAGAAAAGAATTTTAACAGATCAATTAGTTACAGACAATACAATAATATACGACGGTATACAACAAACGCCTTCATATATGCAATATCAGGATCAAGTGTGTCCAAACTGTGGGGGATCAAGTGTGTCCATGTTGAGTATTTATCTTGTTTTGTTTTTTGTATTCAATGGAAAATAAGCAAAAGTTAATTAAATGAATTTATTCAATTCTACAATAATAAAACTTTGTCCAGTAAAAATTTGGTACGTTTTGGTTGGACATATTCAAAGTTATTAAACTTTTCTCCTTGGAAGAAAAAAAAGGATTGAGAATATAATAATAAATTAAATAATAAAACCTCTCTAAAACTCATGTACATAAAGTAACTATAATATCAAATGTTACTCAGATTCAATAATCTATCTAACGGATTCGTTTGCACATATCAGGGGGCAGCAGGGACTATGTCCAAGGGCTTGACGATTCCTCCCCAGGCCATCTGCGAGTTGTGGCGCCTGCCTAGGATGTGGTGGGGTTTGACAGTGGGCCCTGATAACCCTCTATAAAAAGCTGCATGTATCCACAAGTAGGCTCCGCCAAAGCGACCGTGTGCCGCTCAAAGCGCACAAGCCCAAGTCCTGGTGTTAGGTGGGACGCTAAACAGCCCTGATACGACGGCCCTCCGACGAGACAGGAGGTTTGCGTAGGCCCAATAAGCCGCCTTTAAAAACAACTATTACGAACGACATAGAAGATAATACGACTCGATACAATCGGCAACGACCTAGGCGACGAATAAAGGATCACGATTGGAAGCTTGGAACATGGAACTGCAAGTCGCTAGGCTTCGCAGGTTGCGACAGGATAATCTACGATGAATTACATCCCCGCAATTTCGATGTAGCCCTGCAGGAAATCTGCTGGACAGGACAGAAAGTGTGGAAAAGCGGGCATCGAGCGGCTACCTTCTACCAAAGCTGTGGCACCACCAACGAGCTGGGAACCGGCTTCATAGTGCTGGGAAAGATGCGCCAACGCGTGATTGGGTGGCAGCCAACCAACGCACGGATGTGCAAGCTGAGGATAAAAGGCCGTTTCTTCAACTATAGCATCATCAACGTGCACTGCCCACACGAAGGGAGATCCGACGACGAGAAAGAAGCGTTCTATGCGCAGCTGGAGCAGACATACGATGGATGCCCACTGCGGGACGTCAAAATCGTCATCGGTGACATGAACGCTCAGGTAGGAAGGGAGGTAATGTATAGACCGGTCATCGGACCGGATAGTCTGCATACCGTATCGAACGACAACGGCCAACGATGCATAAACTTTGCAGCCTCCCGGAATGGTAGTCCGAAGCACTTTCTTCCCCCGCAAGAATATCCACAAGGCCACATGGAAATCACCTAATCAAGGAAAGGAAAACCAAATCGACCACGTTCTAATCGACGGTAAATTCTTCTCCGACATCAAGAACGTACGCACTTACCGCAGTGCGAATATTGAATCCGACCACTACCTCGTCGCAGTATGTCTGCGCTCAAAACTCTCGACGGTGATCAACACGCGTCGGAGTCGTCCGCCGCGGCTTAACATTGGGCGGTTACAAGACGGTAGACTAGCCCAAGACTACGCGCAGCAGCTGCAAGTGGCACTCCCAATGGAAGAGCAGCTAGGCGCAGCATCTCTTGAAGATGGCTGGAGAGATATTCGATCCGCTATTGGAAGCACCGCAACCGCTGCACTAGGCACGGTGCCGCAGCCCGATATGTGTAAGGACATAAACGGGAACCTTCTTACGAACGAGCGTGAGGTGATCCAAAGGTGGCGGCAGCACTACGAAGAGCACCTGAATGGCGATATGGCAGACAACGGTGGCGGTATGGTAATGAACCTAGGAGCACGCGCGCAGGACATGCGACTTCCGGCTCTGAATCTCCAGGAAATCCAGGAGGAGATCGGCCGGCTGAAAAACAACAAAGCCCCTGGAGTTGACCAACTACCAGGAGAGCTGTTTAAACAAGGTGGTGAAGCACTGGCTAGAGCGCTGCACTGGGTGATTACCAAGGTTTGGGAGGATGAGGTTCTGCCGCAGGAGTGGATGGAAGGTGTCGTGTGTCCCATCTACAAAAAGGGCGATAGACTGGATTGTAGCAACTACCGCGCAATCACATTGCTGAACGCCGCCTACAAGGTACTCTCCCAAATTTTATGCCGCCGACTAACACCAATTGCAAGAGAGTTCGTGGGGCAGTACCAGGCGGGATTTATGGGTGAACGCTCTACCACAGACCAGGTGTTCGCCATACGTCAGGTATTGCAGAAATGCCACGAATACAACGTGCCCACACATCATCTATTTATCGACTTCAAAGCCGCATATGATACAATCGATCGGGACCAGCTATGGCTGCTAATGCACGAAAACGGATTTCCGGATAAACTGATACGGTTGATCAAGGCGACGATGGATCGGTTGATGTGCGTAGTTCGGGTTTCAGGGGCATTCTCGAGTCCTTTCGAAACGCATAGAGGGTTACGGCAAGGTGATGGTCTTTCGTGTCTGCTATTCAACATCGCTTTGGAGGGAGTAATACGAAGGGCAGGGATTGACACGAGTGGTACGATTTTCACGAAGTCCGTCCAGTTATTTGGTTTCGCCGACGACATTGATATCATGGCACGTAACTTTGAGAGGATGGAGGAAGCCTACATCAGACTGAAAAGCGAAGCTAAACGGATTGGACTAGTCATCAACACGTCGAAGACGAAGTACATGATAGGAAGAGGCTCAAGAGAGGTCAATGTGAGCCACCCACCACGAGTTTCTATCGGTGGTGACGAAATCGAGGTGGTTGAAGAATTCGTGTACTTGGGCTCACTGGTGACCGCCGATAACGATACCAGCAGAGAAATTCGGAGACGCATAGTGGCTGGAAATCGTACGTACTTTGGACTCCGCAAGACGCTCCGATCGAATAGAGTTCGCCACCGTACCAAACTGACTATCTCCAAAACGCTTGTTAGAACGGTAGTTCTCTACGGACACGAGACCTGGAGGATGCTCGTGGAGGACCATTGCGCACTGGGAGTTTTTGAAAGGAAAGTGTTGCGTACCATCTATGGTGGGGTGCAGATGGCGGACGGTACGTTGAGGAGGCGAATGAACCACGAGTTGCATCAGCTGTTGGGAGAACCATCCATCGTTCACACCGCGAAAATCGGAAGACTGCGGTGGGCCGGGCACGTAGCCAGAATGTCGGACAGTAATCCGGTGAAAATGGTTCTCGACAACGATCCGACGGGAACAAGAAGGCGAGGTGCACAGCGGGCAAGGTGGATCGATCAGGTGGAGGACGACTTGCGGACCTTCCGCAGACTGCGTGGTTGGCGAAGTGCAGCCATGGACCGAGCTGAATGGAGAAGTCTTTTATGTGCAGCACAGGCCACTCCGGCCTTAGTCTGATGATAAATAAATAAAATTGCACATATCACTGGTATAAAAATGTGATTAGTTTTCGAGAAAACAGGGGGGGATCTTGTGGCCCCGGGGATCATGTGTGTCCAGTTTCCCCTACATCAGTTAACTACCCAGCCCTCATCTTCAGACATCTTCCAGAATTTAAACGTGTCGTGATCGTATTTGTAGTATGTCATGAGTTTAGTTCATTGTTGAATGTTTTCGAAAACATGTATCACTTTTGTGTTAAAATTTCCTAATAGTAACCAGAAATAAACCAGAAATTTAAAAAATCTGCGTCGCCAATTTTTTGTTTTATTAAAAACTAGTTGATCCGGCGAACTTTGTCTCGCCAAACACTCACACACAATCTATTGAGAAAACAGATCGTTTCTTCGGAATTGTGTTTATTTTTTTTACGTTTTATCACAACATTTTTCCGATTAATTAAGTAAAAAATCTTGCCATTATTGAATGATAATGCCAACTTCGTGTTATAGGGAAAGACGGCTTTGGCAGGTTTTGTTCTATTATTGGCAGGGGGTTTTTGTCGACCAAATTTTATGAAATTTCCACAATGTTCTTAGATATGCAAAGAATGTTTAGGCCAAATTTGAGCATAGTCAGACATAAAAACCCCCCTGCCAATAATAGAACAAAACCTGCCAAAGCCGTCATTCCCCCTATATACAGATGGTCAAGATTTGAAATTCATATACAAAATGTATGGAAAACCATTTCATCGACAAGATTGGATTTTTTTAAACAATTTTTTTCCAGTTTCATCGTAAGTAAAAGAAGAAAATATTCACTTTTTCTTTTAAACACTGTATTTTGGCCATCTCTGGAAGGTATGCTGGAGAATATTTTTCTCGATATTATCTTTCGTGAGGAAAAATTATGAAGAAAAGCCGCTCAAACTATTATCCTCACGTTTACTATTTTACTATTATTCATATATCATGAGACTAACACGATAATACTTTTTTCTCAGGGAAGTCGAGAAAATTTCCAAATTTGTCAAAAATATATAGATTTTTTACACAAAATTCATCAAAAGTATTGACAAACTTTAGCTTTTGGCTTTTCGGTAGTTATAATATTTATAAATTTAAGTTTGCAGTAGCTGTGAGATGAAGAAAAAGATCAGTAATTTTTTCATGTGCTAGATATTTCAAGAATTAGGAGCAGAAATTCTCCATGATAAGATATGTTACGGTCCAACTATTTGTGATTGATACTTGACATAAAACTGTATTTTTGTGTATTTGCTTGAGCTCTTTTTCCCACACGATCTGGTTAATCAGATGAAGTCATTAGCGCGACCGCACACCCGCCGTTCATAATCATGCTGTCGCTCACGTGTGTCCCCTTTTTGTTGCGCTTCATGCGCACCGCACGCCAAACCAGAACGAGGCGATGTCCATCGCGTAGGTACAGTCAAGAAAACCCTGAATAAAATTTGCACCCACCCAGTAGTGTTGTCGAAAAGGTTTGGATTGACAGTGAAGGTCAGTAAAAATTAAGCGATAATAAGGTTTTTAGTTCTCCGCTCTACAAAAAATAAACCGTCCGAAATAACAATAACAACCACCTGTGCCTCGACCGCGTGGACATATGAAGACAAGGCAAGGTGGAACTAAGGGACAGGGACTGGGTTTGAGAAGAAACGGGCGACAAAATGGAAAATCACGTACCGGAAAACGCAAAAAAGCAACTGGTGACGACGAGCAAAGTGGTTTGTGAAATTATTGTATTTCTCGCTATCAGCAGTTCTCAATACTATATGTTCTTCTTTAATTGTTTGAATCCTTCTAGTAACGGATTTAATTAAAGCACTAGTTGTACAGTTGCAACTAGCACTATATAACATATTTGGAAATTCAGTCACTGTCATGAGTTATTGACGAACTACTAAATGATCGATCTCAAATTACTGAATGATCGACACATTCTTGGTTGACAGCCTTGATAAATCTCTCAACAAGGTAAAAAGTTCAAGCACTCCTACTTCCTTTGAATTTAAAATAAAGGGAATATAAACTTGCTAATTGGGAACTTCTGCAGAAAATCTATGGAACGCGATTGGTCAGGTTGAACACAAGAAACGCCACATACATAATTACATAAAAGCCACGCGGTAAGACAAATAAAGCACTGATAGCGATCTGTGGGAAATTAGATTGAAGAAGCCACAATTTGAAATGTACAGCGAGTGCAATCTGGGAAGTCATCAAGCAAAAAGTTTATGGAAACAATAACAACTAAAAGCCGCGCTGATTTTTGCGCTAAAAAGCAAAAGACGTTGAAAAGTCACACAAACAAAAGATAAGCACCCAAACGAACAAACCCGAAACAAAAAAATATAATAGATTCATATAAATTAATTAGGCTTACCTTGCCGCGTCATGTCATGAGAGGTTGAGCAGGCCGGAAGAGCAGCAGCAGTGGCACAGACGTTTCGGGGTCAAGCCGTAGATGCATTATTCTGACTACGGTTGTCGTCGTCGTCGTCGTTTTCATCGCCCCTAGACCATGTCGAGGTGAGAAAGGTTCGGAAATTGGATCACTCGTCCCTTCTTGCAAGGGAGCAGCGCGCTGGCGGCAGTTGAATTTGGGGTTCTTTTTCGGTTCTTTTGTTGAGTTGCGCTGACCGCCGTTGCTCATCTGGTTGGTCACAGAAATTGAGTGCGAAGAAGCATCTTTCGGGTTGTGGTGCGTCACTTAGTGTTGCTTGGTGGTACAAAACGGGCCAGTTTAGGACAGAAGACCTCAACCAAGAAAATGGAAATACAAAGCTCCGTTTTTGGGACTGTATGTCATGGGAGTACAGTGGATATGCAAATTGAACAGTCATCGTGTCAGAATAGGACTGCGGCCAAGTGTAACGAGTTTCTTGAAAGGGAAACAAACTGTGCAAGGCAAAATTCTTTGCAGCAAAAGCTTCTGATTATTTTGAACTAGTTTTTTTATGTTCTTCTTTTATGCTTAGGTGTTATATTTATATGGGATTTCTCTAATCGCTGAGGATTACACAATCGAAACGACTTCAATCTTTTTATTATAATCGCCAGCTGCATTCAGCTTGGCATCCGAACCGAAACTACATACAATCAAGAGGAGTACAATTCATAGTAGCTTATAGTAATAAAATAGAGGAATCATGGCAGGGGTGTTCAATAAAATCCTCACATTCGGCCGTCCTGACCGCCATCGGACTCCGATGGTGCATCTTCGTCTCGCATTATAGCATCCCTCGTTCTCTGTTTTTCACGACTGTGGTTTGCATGTTGTCCATCGTCTCGATTCATCCGTCTTGTTATGTTCCATTTTAAATGTTGTGTTGTTGGATAGTTGTACACTTTCTTTCCAAATCCATGGTATTGCTTTTTCTTCCGTTGTGTGCCATTAGAACCCTGTTTTGGTTTGCGATGGTCAATGTAAAGTTTTGCCGAAATGATCCTTTTTTCACACAAAGTGGATTTTTGTTTATTTTCATGCATGCCAATGGTTGTCTTCTGTTCTATACTGGCTAAGTTCAGCACACACAGCTCTCTCCGAAGCACTTCTTTGTCGCTTAGAGAAGCACAATCGCCATTCAAATTCGTATCACATACTGTATTGTTTGCACATCGCACTTGCTCGGTTATATTGTCTTGTCCTGAAGCATTCTGGCATTTTAAATCGAGCAATTTCTCGTTTAATTCTTGACGTTCATGCACAAGTTCACGTAATTCGCACTTCATTAAAGTAACATTATTCACTAGGTTCATAAGTTTCGTATTAAAACTTATCAGTTGATTCTCCAAATAATCAAAAACGTTCGTTTGATGGAATTGAGCCGGCCCTTGTTGTTGGTAGCCAGAATATGCTTGAGACCACCAATCATTCATCATTGCTTCAATTCCACCAACGTATTCACTAGTCTTCACGTATCCGATCACGTATCCTGGTTCCCGGACGAGCCCCCAAATTTATGGGATTTCTCTAATCGCTGAGGATTACACAATCGAAACGACTTCAATCTTTTTATTATAATCGCCAGCTGCATTCAGCTTGGCATCCGAACCGAAACTACATACAATCAAGAGGAGTACAATTCATAGTAGCTTATAGTAATAAAATAGAGGAATCATGGCAGGGGTGTTCAATAAAATCCTCACATTTATGTAGACTAAAATAAATCATCGATAATTAAAAATTTTCAATAGAAAATTTAAAAAAGCCAACTTTGTTTATTCTGCTATTACAGAAACTATTTACGTGTTTACAATATGGTTTGATCCCAAATGATTATGTGTCGAATGAAAGTAAGGTAGAGAGTTTCTTCCTAGTACTGTATTTTTCATGAAAAATGTCTATAACTATAGCATTTAATTCTGACACTGACTGACATCTCTTCCTATAATTGGGACATGGCGTCTCGCAGCTTATTAGTTTCCATCAACCCTTTAAAGGCCGGACGACACTCACCTCGTTCAAAATGTTCGTTCTCAGTAATGCGCAGAACGATTTTCATAACCTCGGGCTTTTCTCAAAGGGGATTAGTAGGGCTTTCTTTTGACAAAGATACCGCTCCGCTAAACCCCACCCGCGTCCATGAGCTTCGAAAATGTTTTCCGTTATTTTTGCTATTATGGTCAAATTTCTTTAGTAATCAAGTGCAGTCGAGTTCTGGCGTCACAAAACGAAGTGGATACATGAAATGTATTAACTGGTAGTAAATTTTAACTATTCTGAAGTTCAGCTCGTAATGCATATGCAGCAAAGGCCTCCTTGGCATCAATCAATGTTCTTCCCAACAGACCCTTAGATGTCTGTCAAGATATGCAAGCCCTATTATTATGCATTTCAATGCTTGCAAGACCAAAACGTTCTTGAGTTCAGGTCGTCAGATCTACAATCATGTAGAAGCGAAATGCATGTTCTAAACTAAGCTAAGGTCATTCTGCTCAGTTCAAGATATCAGAGATTTTTGGTGTTCCTCATAATACCATTCTGAAATTCACAAAAATATCAGGGCCTACACAGTAACGGTCGCAAAAATGTTCATAGCTTCTATCAAAAATATTTTCAGCAGATCCTAAGATTCTTGACCAGATATATGATAAATAGCGGCGCCAGCTTGGCGCAAGAACAATAGCCGTTGAGTACAATGGTGTGATTGCATCGTATGGTGTCTTATTGAATTTCAATACACCGACGGTCTTCCAAACCGTTCTTTAGTTCTGGTTGTCAAATATTAAATCAATAAGAATCGTTATGCGGGTGTCAACCCACGCTTAGGTCATCCTGAGACCTACGCAGTAACGGCCTTCAAAACGTTCATATTGTCTAGCAAAAATCCTTCCAAGTATAAGTTTATCACGTGCTTGTGGAAGAGGCTTTTGTGCCTTTTAAGAGGGAGACAGCGAGGATTGGACTCACGATCAATAGCAGCAAAACTAAGTACATGGTCGCTGGAAATAAACGTGGGTTCATTAGTGGTGGTGGTAGTGAAATTGTGCTGGATGGTGAAAAATTTGAAGTGGTAGAAGAATTTGTGCATCTTGAAACATTAGTGACGTGCTATAATGATGTTATCCGTGAGGTGAAAGGGCGTTTTGCAGCTGCGAATAGGGCTTATTACGGACTTCGTAACCAGCTTAAGTCCCGTAGTCTGCCAATGAAGACAACATTTGCGCTGTATACTACTCTTTGAGTGTAAGGTGCTGCGGACAATACTCGACGGTTAACCGGAGAATGGCAACTGGCGGCATCGCATGAATCACGTGTTATACCAAGTGTATAAAAGGCTGGATATTGTTAAGCTTATACCACTCGGCAGACTACGGTAGGCTGGACACGTTGTTCGTATGCCGGAAGAGCGTCAAGCGAGATAATATTCAGTAGAGAACCTGGAAGAGACCGTAGGCTTCCTAGAAGGCCGCGTACACGATGGCTTTTTGCAGCTGAAGAGGACGCTCAACGTTTAAGGCGACTGGAAGCGATTGGCCCAGGATCGAGTCCACTGGAGAAGGATACTCTATTCGGCGTAGGTTAATCGAGGAAGAGGGTAAAACATTCAGCAGTTATGGTCAAAAGACCCATGCAATAACAGCCTCCAAAAAGTGTAGGGTACCGTAATCCGGGGGATCTTTGATCGCCGGAGTATCATTGATCAGTTTAACCATTTTCAAGAAATGAATGCACCTAATATTTTTTTACACGGTGTGTATTCTTTAATTTCCCGGTTAACCTGATCTTTCACAGCTTTTCAAATACCACCTGAATTTTCTTTGATTTTTTGTGAATTTTTACATAGGGTTAACTCATAGTTTCATTAACGCTAATGATCTTGATCACCTAAAACCCACCCGTGTAAAAAAAGAACTGGTGTAAATTATATTTTTTTTGTTAATACAACTACTTACTGTGAGTTAGATATCTTAATTTTGACTAAATTTGCTGCTGAATGATGAAACCTTCGCAAAAATTAGAAAAATAAAATCAACATATTTTTTAACTCACAGCAAAACACGTATACACGTAACAAAAAAAATTAAGTTCGTACTTATAATTGTGTGATAAGTGGTAATCTTACTTTTTTTGGTTGGTCCATATTTTTTGTTACAAAACATAGATTTTTATTGCAAACCCAGATTATTCCACTAGCGGTGATGATGCCTTTCTCGATATAATCGAATCACTTCGCCTCAATGTAAGGCATTCCTACTATAATTGCTTACCTTAAGGACAATCATCACGGAATCCAAAACTAAATGTTCTCACGTTTCAAGAACACAACACTCAATATGGAAGCAACGCACATCTGTCATTTTTATTATTTCAGCTTTGCTGCGTCACAGCATGCGTGTAATAATAAAAATGACGGTTGTGCGTGACTTCCGTTTTTAATGGGGTGCAGTACTGCAATTTCTCATTTTCAATGAGAAACATCGGGCGACAAGTTTACATATCTGTCCCTTTCAAAATCTATTGGCGCTTTGATGTTGCATGGAGAAGATAATCGTAAATAATGTTGCAAAAAGATGACAATCGAAAAAATCTCCACGGGAAAGCATACGAAGAAGTTTTTAAAACTCTTCTCAAAAATTCTAAAAGCAATTTAATTAAAAACGGTAAGCAGTACAGGGTTGGACTTTTCTTATACTGTGTGTTAAGTGTAATATCACAAAATAAAATTTCGAATAAAAATATTTGTTTATTATACAGTAGAAAAAAGTCTAATCACGTGCTGCTTACCGTTTTTCATTAAATTGCTTTTATAATTTTAGAGAGGAGTTTTAAAAACTTCTTCGTATGGTTTCCTATGGAGATGTTCAATTATCATCTTTCTGCTTCTTCGTCTTCATGCAACATCAGAGCGCCAATAGAAACGCAAAGGATGAATGGCATGCCACAAAAATTTCAAAAAATATTTATTCTGTGACAGAGCATGAAAGTGTGCATTATCTGCTTTATTTTTGTATTTATTACCACTTTCAACTGGGTGAATTAGAGGAATATGAAACAATTTAGATATTTTTAATTTAAAATAAAGCACAACATCCCACGATTCTTTCATTTGGTCGCCTGAGTTAGAAAAAGGCGCTTTGCACTTTGTCTTATGACGATCACGACCTTTTGCAGTACTGATGGGGTACCCTTGAAAACGCGAGTGCTTTCAGTTTTGGATTCCGTGAGGATTGACCGTAAGGCGCTTGCTTTATAGACGTTAAAAGTGAAAATTTTAACTTTTTTTTTCAAACTGGCTGGAACAAATATGAATTCCTTCTTTTGTCACGTTGATCTATGGATAACCAAGGGGATGGTAAATAAAAAATTAAATAATAAATTGATAAAACAAAAAACTTATTACCTAGTTGTCATTCAGAATTTTCTGGGAAAGCTCAATATTTTATTTATTTTCCAATCAAATTCTGAATTTTCCCCTCAAATAATAAAATAAGGCCACAAAAAATCGAAGGAGGCGGTGACAGAAGAAGAAAATAATATTTGTTCCGGCTAAACTTTTGAAAAAAATGGCGAATTGTTAGAAGATTTAATGGGACTTATTACGAGAATATCGGATAAGGATTACTACACATATACACATATACAATACGCGTAAATTTCCGCATCTCAAGTTTTACGCGCTGTTTACTTTTCATTATTTTTTTCTGTGTACCTAGATGAAACAATAACTAAACTAAATTATGGTAATTGAACTGTTTATAGAAGATTCGGAGACCCATTATTAGGGTGGTTCAAAAAAATGATTTTCCTCCACAGCGCTCATCTGATTCTTCACCATGTTCTGAGTGTCCTCTGAAAATTTGAGCTCATTTGGATTAAAACTGATTTAGCACAAGCCGTTTCAAGTTTGCATGCAAATTAGTATGGGGAAATTTATTTTTTCATTATACTGTTAATGATGCTTCCCTATCAAGCGCAGGTTAAAAGAAAACCTACACAGCTATTTTTTTTTCCTGTTCGGGTGTGCCACTGCGACCAATTATTAGATCTATTGTAGCGTTACCCATATCCTTAGTGTTTAAGTGCATGTCGAATTACTCCAGTGTTATTGAGAAGCAATGTAGTATTCGTTTCGATACAGTTGTTGTTTTGTTTTCTCAAGAGCACCATGAGAAGGTCCCGCTATTTAGACCCTTCATAGAGAGCAATCCCATTGAAGGCAATCCCCTTATCAATAGGAAATCAACCCTTTCTTGAGAAAACAGAACAGTAATACTGTTTTTGGTCATGCATCGGAGCCCTAGCCACATCCTTGTCTTGCTTCTAGAATATCACCAGTAAAACAATGAAACCCGGGATTTAGCTCTGTCTACAAGACCATTTCAAGCAAGAGAATTTGTTCAGTAATAAAAACTTCCGTGTGTTCCTCTCACTACCATTGTTCACCAGTCCAAGAAGAGTTAGTACGTATTTAAACCCCTAACTCGATTTTTCCAGCAGTCAGTTCAGCCTAGGACCGGGTATCGAGGTTTTTTAACTAATTGCTTGAAAAGTTGTTTCCGCTGCATACAGTTTAGCCTCAAACAAGAGGAATTCGAGTCTTTCAACTGTCTGCAAGGTAACATTAATTATGTTTTATTTCTGAGACTGCTGTTGGTAGCGGGGACTAAATACGATGAATCCTACCACAGCTTATTGCCCTGGCTAGAAAAATGGCTCTGTTTGGTAGATCTTACACTGCAACACACTACGTCAAAGTGATCTACCGTGTTACGGGAAAAGCTACATAGCTAGAAGGAATACTTAACAGCTTTCACTCATCTCCGCATCTCAATTAATCGTTCCAATAATTAGTAATCGAATTTAATCTATACCGTGGTTTTCTGGAGCTAATTATGTAACTCATCAACAGGCAACATTGCTGCTCGTGGCGCGAAAGATAGCACACACAAATTCAGGCTACTATGTTGCACTGCACATTTCAGTGATGCCCTCAAAGAAGTTTAACGATCATGACTAAAGATTCGCATCCTGTCTTAAAATCGATTACCAATTATTGGGGTGATTAATCAACATGCGGTTTTCGTTGGGTGAAAGCTGTTGAGTATTCCTTCAAGCTATGTAGGTTTTCTTTTAACCTGCGCTTAATGGGGAAGCTTCATTAACAGTATAATGAAAAAATAAATTTCCCCATACTAATGTGCATGCAAACTTGAAACAGCTTGTGCTAAATCAGTTTTAATCCAAATGAGCTCAAATTTTCAGAGGACACTCAGAACATGGTAAAGAATCAGATGAGCGTGGTGGAGCAAAATCGATTCTATGAACCACCCTAATAATGGGTCTCCGAATCTTCTATAAACTGTTCGATTACCATAATTTAGTTTAGTTAATTCTTCTTTTGTTTCATCTAGGTACACAGAAAAATATAATGAAAAGTAAACAGCGCGTAAAACTTGAGATGCGGAAATTTACGCTATTTTACGCAGAAATGGTCCTCTTCTTAACAAGTTTGCTTACAACTTGCATGCAATACTGACGTTTTACGTCTAATATTGTATACATTTAGGCTATACCTTGCGTGGAATTACGCTGATAATGGCGTTCCATTTATGTGCATGATTTCTAGCGTAAATTTCAGTGGATTTTTCTTTAAGAGACGTTTTTTCTCTTTTTTTTCAATATAATTTTTAATAGATAATTTTCGAAACTATTGATGATCAATGTCATTCTACATTAAAAATCAAAAAACTCGACAAAAACAGATTTTTAAAACAAGTTTGAAATTATCAAATAGTCAGTCAATGTTTCCCCGAATTACGGTATCTATCAAAAATCTTCGCAAAAAATTCTTATATACCTGTGAAGATATTTGACATCAATCTTCTTGCATTTAAAAAAAAATGCGTTTTACACCAATCTTAGATCAATCTGCTCGGTTCAAAGATATCAGAATATTTATGTAGGGATTTTCAGCAACTTTCATAGTGATATTCTGGAATTTACGAAACGTTCTGAAGTTGATGTCACAAGGCTTCCAAAATGTTTCCGACATCTATCAAAACTCTTCCCAACAGATCCTTAGATACTTGACAAGACATGGGATGCCAATTTGAATACACCGAAGGCCATTCAAAACGTTCTCAAGTTCAGGTCTTCAAATCTACAATCATGAAAAAGCGTATGCCGGATTTCAAACCATCAGATGTTATTGCGAAAATATCCTTATTATATCATGGTGACATTCTAGAAGTCGCAAAACGTTCTGAATATTAGGTCGTGAGGTCGTAACGTCTTTCAAAAAGTTTATGTCTTCTATCAAAAATTTGCTCAACAGATCCTTAGATGCCTGTCAAGGTAAGATACCAATCTTCCCACATTACATTATGTAGACCGAAGGCAATCCAAAACTTTCTTCAGTTCAGTTCACCAGAACTACAATCGTTTACAAGTGTAAGGCATGATTCAAACCAAGTTCAGGTCATCCTACTCAGTTCAGAGATATCTGATGATTTATCTAGAAAAAATAGGCATGCCTTATAGTGACATTATACTACAATTCGCGAAACTTTCAGGAATTTACGTCATAAGACCTACGTAGTCCTTCAAAACTTTTCCCTACCAATCCGTATATAAGAGGAGTATATCCGTATGAGGTCGAAATACGTATCTGTCAAGATACAATTAAGTGGTGGAATTCAATGGGATTGTACAAACTCGTCTTATGACAAGTGCCGTATATAACTTTGGAGATATTTTACATCAATATTGCTTCATTTTCAATACATCGATGACCATGATGTCATGCTAACCTGAAATCATGTAACCTGAGCTCTGGGTAATATTAAAATTTGGTGATGAGATTGGAACAGAATTGCTAGATGCCTGTCGACATTTTGTAGTCCATTACCGCAAAAGCCTTCCTAGTCCTAGTCCTAAGCCAAAAGCCTAACCCAGAAATTCCAACAAATTCCGCATGAACTCGTGACAAGTGCAGAGGTATATTCGGCTTGCAGTGGGCGAGTGATTGCAACATCATTTCCTCCCCCTTCCCTACATTGACTTGCATTCTGACGTGGCAGGCGCCAGTATGACTTAACAAATGAGATCACCAGTACTTGTACATTGAAGATGAGTCCCAAGCAAACATCTGTTGGTTCCCTGTGGAAGAACAGCTGATCTGGTCATAATGGAGTAGCAACTACGAGCAGTCAATCAAGCTCAAGCTCAAGCTCAAGCTAATAATCGAGGGAAGAAGTTTAGCGGGGCAGTTTATTGCCCTGCTTATTCCATTTAACAAACAACTCGGCATCCTAAAAATCTTTCAGAATAATATAAGAAAATACGTTCTCAGTGATGCAGTGAGCGAATTTCATGTTTTCGGGCTCATAAGAGCTTCTTTTATGTTGAAATATCGGTCTCATATACCAATGGCAGGCATCTAAGGTTTTGTTGAGAAGAATTTTCATAGATGCCGAAATAAATTTGAGGGCTGTTGTTGCATAGGTCTCATGGCGACAACTTCTGAAAGTTTCGCGAATTCTAGAATATTACAATATACCTATTATAGGGCATTATAATACATAAATCATGTGATATCTACAGAAAAATCCAGACAAAAATGCTTGCATAATAAATGTATGACCCCATAGCTGAAGCGCAGGCGAACATGGATAGAAACGATTTCCCGTAAAGCTGGTAGATCACTTTTACGTAGTGTTTTACGGTGTAAGATCTACCAAACCGAGTCCTAGCCTAATCGATTTTTCGAGCTGGGACAATAAGTTGTGGTATTTCAGAGATTCATCGTATTTAGTCCTCTATACCAACATATCAGTTTTTGAAATATAAAAAAAATAACTTTATTTTATTTTATTTATTTATTAACAAACTCCATATAGTAACACAAATAATCACTCACTGATTTTCAAAGCTTATACTACTAGGCAACATCTGATACCAAAGACTGTACACTAAATAAATTATTCAAATTTCTTTTAAAAGTAGAAAAACTTTTTTCTCTCCTTTGATTTCGAGGTAGATCATTCCAAATTTGTACGGCTCGTAAACGATAAGATTCTTTTAAACTATTCGAAAGGCATCTAGGAACGATGAGTAATGAACTTCTTGAAGAGCGCGCATGTCTGAAGAAATCTCGAAGGTAAATTGGAGGGTCGTTTATAATTTTGAATGTTTGGATACATATTCGGAGTCATTGTCCTAGGCTGAACTGACTGCCGGAAAAAAATCTAGTTGGGGGTGCAATACGGTCGCAATAAATACGTACTAACTTTTCATGAACTGGTAAGCATTGGTAGTTCGAGGAACACACGGTGATTCTTGTTACTCAACAAATTCTCTAGATTGAAATGGTTTTGTAGATAGAGCTAAATCCCGGGTTTGGTGTTTTACTGGTGATATTCTAGAAGCAAGACACGGATATGGCTAGGGCTCCGATGCATGGCCAAATAACAGTATTACTGTTTTAGTTTTCTCATAGTGGAAGTAAGTATTGATTGATAAGAGGCGCGCCTTTTATGAGATAACGCTCAGCGAGGGTCTAAATAGCGGGACCTTGGCACAATACTTTATTTCTTCTGAAGCTTATGAGAAAAACAAAATCTGTATCGAAACCGATAATGCATTGCTTCTTAATAGCACTGGAGTAATTCGACATGCACTTATACACTAAGGATACCGGTAATGCCAAAATATGTCTAACAACTGGTCGCAGTGGCACATCCGTACAGGAAAAAACGATATATGGAGGTTTTATGCGACTGTTAATGACACGCCAAGGGCAATGAACGATTGGGGTATCTGCTGACAGACAAGACTATGGTGGCAGTCAGATGGGGTATTTTGAGGATTTGTTGAATGGCGAAAACGAACGTGTATTTAGAAGCACGATGGTCATACTCGACGACTGAAGAACCACCAACGCGGGATAAGGTTCAGAAGGCTCTAAGAGAATTGAAATATAGAACATCTGCTGGGAAGGACGAGATCCCGGTCGAGCTTCTCAAACTTGTAAGTGAGTAGCTGCAACAATTGACATTAGTCAGAAACTTACGGAAAATGAAGAACTGCCTACCAACTGGATAGCCTCATTTA
Organism: Armigeres subalbatus; assembly: GCF_024139115.2. Taxonomy (NCBI): domain Eukaryota; kingdom Metazoa; phylum Arthropoda; class Insecta; order Diptera; family Culicidae; genus Armigeres; species Armigeres subalbatus. Next base: position 122,981,397 of record NC_085140.1, read on the forward strand.
TGTCCTATCTATGAGAAAGGGTACACAATAGAGTGTGCAAATTACAGAGGTATTACTTTTCTAAACTTGGCTTACAAGGCTTAATCAACGTATTCTGTTTTACAGACTTAGACATCAATTGGTACTTCGACAGCGAATATCAGGCAGGTTTTCGATCGACGACGGATCAGATGTTCAGCCTGCGGTTGATCCTTGAAAATAAATTCAGGGAGTGCAACTTGCAGACTCACCATCATCATCATATGATGCATATGATCCTGAGCTGTGGGCGATATCGACCTCATGTGAATCGATTGCAGAGCGATAGCGGCGGCTTTTGTCCCATAGAAGAGGACGACCGCGGGTTTAATCATGGTGTGTACTCGCGTTGAATCATCAATCATTGGCTTCATTTGTTTTTCTCAGTAAGAAAAGGGCGTTGATCAAATGTTGCGGAGCACTGTTCAGCGCACCACTTCCTAATTTGAAACGAACGATAGGGAGAAAAATTTAGCTTCAGTAGACGATTTTTTCGACTTTCATAGAATTGAATCGGATAACATTCAAAATCGAGAGGAGAAGCTTAGTTCGGGGCAGAGTATGAAATAATCGAATTTTTTTTGATGAAGTCCACCTTTCTTCACTTGTCAGCTCACTTCCAGACACATTCATAGTCGGCTCTGGACTGTCAATATTCAGTTGAATATTTATGCATATTTCACAAATTAATAAATTATCTGAAATCTAAACACGTTTCAAATGAGTAAAGTAATTTGTCACATATTTCAGCGCTCTTCCAGAGCGTCTTGGTTTGGTTTCAACGGTAAACCTCAACATAAACAATGCTAATTATTTACTATGTCTGAAACTTGATTATGCATATGTACAACATGTGATAGATTTAGTTCGGAAAAGGTATTGGAGGGTAACCGCCCTTCGGTGGGGTTTGATCCCACGACCCCAGTTCGCATGACAGGTGCTTTCCCTACTAAGCTACGAAGGACCTCCGTCGTCCACCGCAGCTTAGCGGGTACTGATGAAACCAAATTCCCAGCAGCAGGTACCAGCCGATCTCTCGCAATACATTTTCAGAACTAACTCTCTCAAATGTATTTTGTACACAATGTCAACCAAGTAGGATGAGTATTTAATATTGTCCGGCTCCTACACACTTGCTTCATCAGCAACGGCGCTCAATGAAGTAGGGTTGTGTGAGGTTGTGCCAGTTTGGTCGTCAGATCCCAACACGACCACACAAGCGAAGAGAGATCGCCACTCGAGATCAGTACATTCAAAGTTAATTGCCTATATGCCGGGTATTAAGCCACCCGGAGTGGAAATTAATTACTATGTCTGAAACTTGATTATGCATATGTACAACATGTGATAGATTTAGTTCGGAAAAGGTATTGGAGGGTAACCGCCCCTTCGGTGGGGTTTGATCCCACGACCCCAGTTCGCATGACAGGTGCTTTCCCTACTAAGCTACGAAGGACCTCCGTCGTCCACCGCAGCTTAGCGGGTACTGATGAATCCAAATTCCCAGCGCAGGTACCAGCCGATCTCTCGCAATACATTTTCAGAACTAACTCTCTAATACCCGGCATATAGGCAATTAACTTTGAATGTACTGATCTCGAGTGGCGATCTCTCTTCGCTTGTGTGGTCGTGTTGGGATCTGACGACCAAACTGGCACAACCTCACACAACCCTACTTCATTGAGCGCCGTTGCTGATGAAGCAAGTGTGTAGGAGCCGGACAATATTAAATACTCATCCTACTTGGTTGACATTGTGTACAAAATACATTTGAGAGAGTTAGTTCTGAAAATGTATTGCGAGAGATCGGCTGGTACCTGCTGCTGGGAATTTGGTTTCATCAGTACCCGCTAAGCTGCGGTGGACGACGGAGGTCCTTCGTAGCTTAGTAGGGAAAGCACCTGTCATGCGAACTGGGGTCGTGGGATCAAACCCCACCGAAGGGGCGGTTACCCTCCAATACCTTTTCCGAACTAAATCTATCACATGTTGTACATATGCATAATCAAGTTTCAGACATAGTAATTAATTTCCACTCCGGGTGGCTTAATACCCGGCATATAGGCAATTAACTTTGAATGTACTAATGCTAATTATGTTTTTTCTGCACATAGTAAGCACACTCAGTGACAGTCGAATGAATGAATTGGTGGAGTAGTCGTCTGACTATGTCATTCTATGTTTTGAATATTCATGCGATGTTTGTCAAAATTCGGACCGAAGTTGAAGATGAATATTTTAGGCTCTGGTTCGGGGAAAAACGATTCACCGTGCTTTGAATTAAATTACATCTGTTAAATCGTTGCTTTGAGCGCATCATAAGAATTGGAGCTCGACTTGATTACTGGGGCAAATATTGTCGGTTAGAACGGTAGTGTGCCTGTTGCTCAGTGAAGTCCGTTGGCAAAACTTTGGAGAACACAAACTACCGTCATTCGAGACAAGTATTGTTTTATTCCGGCATTCGGGGTAATATGAGAGTGCTCTCCGCCACCGAGGAGTTGGTTTCCTGCTTCGTTCACAGGCAGAGGCGGCGCTCATGAAGTGAGTACTGATTAATGAGATTCTGTTCAGATTCAGAATACCGGTTAGGAACCTCAGCATAATCCATTGCATTGTTATCCGCTGCTGATTCTGTCGAGTTACAAGAGCTGTGAACTGAATGCCGTCGTGGATAACATTTCAAAAGAATGATATCAGGATCAACGTGGATGATTTCAATTCGAAGATCACCTCTGACAACATGGACTGCGAGCGTGTTATGAGACATCATGGTCTTGAAGAAATTAGCGAAAATGGTGAGCTGTGGCAATATCGAAATGGCGACCGGAGGATCGCTCTTTCCTTATTGACAAGTGTAAAAAGTCACTTTGCGTTGGTCTCTCGTGATGGATATACTGAAAATCAAATTTATTCCGTATACCTAGATCAATCGAAAATCTTGATGTCCAGAATTAATGCAGCATTGACACCATTACCTTCTGATTGGTGATATCCGACGGGTATACGCCGTTAGGCATGAGTACGTTAGGCGTAATGGACGTTAGGCATAATATGACCCAAAGAACAACCCATGACATAAAGAAGGCAGAATTATGCCAAACGTCCATCATGCCTAACGTACGTTATGCCTATCATCAGTTATGCCTAACGTCCATTATGCCTAACGTCGCGGACTCATATCCGAATACGCATTGCTCGGATTCAGCGACGGGAGGAGAAAGCGAAAAGCCGCGATAGAGCGGGGAACTAAAGCAGTCAAACACAAGTCTCGTCATCGGTACTCGACTTTAGATAAAGACGTTAAGACGGGGTAAGTGAGCGTGGATGGACTCCCTGGCCGACTAAGCTGTGACAGATCAGTTTCTCAGCGTCTAACTAACCAGCTAAAAAGGTAGTTCGAGCACTTTGAACAACTTCTCCGAGTTTCAACATCCAACCGTCGGCATGATCCGCCAAGGGTGCGACGCATTACTTTCTTCGTACTCGGTAAATCCGTTCATCGGTTCTAATCGGTTCAAATACGGTCTAGGAAGTACAAAACGACCATAGAATGCAATAATTTATGAAATCATGAAGTTTTAAGTGTCACATGATGGTATTTACCTATTTCCGTAAATGGATCCCGTACCAGGAATACAGGCCATATTTTAGACCGATCAAATTCCTGATCAAACTTGGCATAGTTTATGCGTCGTTTCCGATCAAAATATCTAAAATAATCATTTCCGAAAATGTCCAAAAGCTAACACCCATTTTAAAACCGGAATAATTCCGGAACCAATCCTAGAAATCAATAAAGTTCCTGAAATTTGAATAAATTCCGCTTTTTTGGAGAGAGGTGAGAAAAAAAGGTGAGAAAAAAAGAGGTGAAAAAAAGCCCATTGAAATTGAAAAGGCTTTGACTCGAGTCACAAAAATTCAAGATTCATGTGATACTTTTTCATTCATCCAGGATGCTTTTGTATAATTATTGATTAGTATATAATTCAAAGGGGTTGTTGTCGTTCGTGTGTTAGCAAAGAGCCTATTTTAGTTGTTATTGGAGAATCAAGCATGTGAACAGATGAACACAGAAATATTCTTCTTATATTTGTCGCTTTTATTCATCTTCAAGGCTTTCATTATTGGCGTTAACCATCGTCGCCCATATCTTGTTTGATGTTGCTAACGTATGTTTTCGATGATGCATGATTTATATTCTTTGACAATTTTTATACAATTTTCTTTTCTTCTAGCCTTAACTCCATCGATGTTCAACACATTGAAATAAATTAGTTTCTGTTCCTACGGTCCAAATAACAAAATTCGTTCTACAAATAGTCTATACAAGTTTTGCAAATATAAGCCTGATATTAACTTTACAGCTTCGATTTCGTAAGCAATAGGAGTTTTGTTCCAGATATAGTATCAAATCTCAGGACAGCTGCTTGAAGTAATACTTACAATTTTTAATCACCTAGTCGAAGGCATTCTTCATATGTACATAATTTTACAACGGTTTTGGCTACAAGGTTTTGCCTAAATTGTTCGCTTACTTTTTTGTTTCCTCTCGGAATCGAATATGGCCATGGGTTTTGTTCATTACCAAATTAATTAATCGTTTGTCGACTTTGCTAACCTTTCATTTACTTTCTAACCAATTAAGTGGTAACAATCATCCGATCCATCTTGAGTAATAGCGTTTTCCATCTGTTTTCTGGGTAATCTGTGTAGCTAAATATCCGGAGAATGTTTTGAGTTTTGAGGTTAGGATGAGGGCTTCTATCGAGTCAGCATAAAGCACCGTCACCCAAAACAGTATTGAAGTTCGATAAATGGGAAGCTGCAGAGAGGAAAACTACCGCCACCTAGCCAAAATTAATGCAAGCGCACTTGGTGCAATGCGTTCCTACCTCTGTTGTTTTCGTTCGAGTGATGCTTTCTTGTCTGTGTAGTGAAATAGGCTGCGGCACCACTACCCTGAACCAGCACCCTATAGATTGCTTCGTGCAGTTTAGGCCAACTTGTCGGAAATTGCATATTTGCACTTGTTCGCTGGAATTTTGAATTGTTTTTACAATCACTTCTGAGAGAAAGTCGGTTGAAAAAAGTACAAATAGATTTGCCGTATTGTGGGGGCAAGCGTGGCGTAGATGACTCCTTGTGCTGCTATTTCGGTATAATCTCGTGTTTGTGGAAATAAATGAAAAAAGTAGGAATTGTGATAGGACGGGATAGGATGGGATAGTCGTTCGTTTGGTTTGTTCATCAGTAATAGTACTTCAAGAACGATGTCTGTTCGAAGTTGGCTGTAGAGAGCATAAACATATAACACCAATTGTTAAAGTAAGATATTCCTATTCTGGGGTAAACTTTTGTTTGGAGAAATTCCGGAATTTTTGTCTGACTTGCAATAAACGGAATAAATTTTGCTAAAAATTGGTCGGTACGCTAAAACTAGTATTAAAAAGGGTTAAAGAATGAGTATCGGTTGTTTGGTCGAACGGTTTTGATTATCGAATCATTTTGTATTCTGTTAGCTGAATTGATTTATCCATGATTTGGAATGTTTCTTCGAGCTATAAATATTTGGCTTATGTTAGAATAACATTTTCAGTATTATTCGGTAATAAATAATTTTTTTACACAATATACACAAATTTGTACTATAAATTCATAATTATATAATGAAAAGACTCTTTCTCAAATAATATACAAAGAAAACATAACTCGTTTTCATTATTTACAAGTTTGAAAAAGGTTGCTATTAGATACTTTTCTTCCTAGCACGGTCGTTGAATCAAAATCATGACTACATCTAATTTTTGGCATTGGGTTCCTAATCGATAAAAAACGAACTAATAAATGAGAAATGACATTCACGCGAATGATTGCACCAGTTATTAACTCTTAATGAACTCGCGTTTTCTCTTCCTTCCGAAGCTCACACACGCACACTCAATTAACTAAAAAACAAAAACAAAATACTTGTTGTCTCCTTTTTGGCCGCCCGCTGAATTTGATCCATTTCGTGAAAACAATACTAAAAGACTAATTCGTAATTTTGTGGGTTCTGATAGGACTAGTGGGAAATAAGGGAAAGGACATTTCATCGGAGGGGACTTGTTTTGCTTTGCTGGTTGGGAAATGGGAATCATTTGCTTCTCGTGTCTAATATGTTAATTCAACAATTGGTGTTATAAAGCCTGTTTTAGCAATAGTAACCTCCATATCCATAACCGTACGAGCAGTCCTGGTGCTTGCTGGATGTCGTTGGGTGGTAGTCGATCGCTTTGTTCTCGCACTTGTTGCCCGAGAAACCTTTGGGACATCTGCAATAGATTCAATAGATCAGTAACGGGTTGTGGCATTGGTTAAAGTTGATGTGAAATTAAATTTCCTAAAACTAAAATATATTTTTTGCAATTCCTGATCATAATACCTGGTTTACAGTTTGTCTTTGAGTGATAAAACGGCCTACTTTTCCATACCAACGAAATGGGTGCTTTAATGAACATTATGCAACTCAAATTAGTTGCATAAAGTTCATTATAGCACTCATTTGGGTGCTATAATGGAAAACCAACATCAGAACAGTAATTACATTACTACATTTTGCTGAATTAGCTTGGGTAAGTGCTCAAATAGTGTTTCGGCGCCTCGTAATAAATTAAATAGTTTGATGAACATGACATCAAAATTTTTCAAAAGCAAGTTCAACTCTGCTTCTTGGCTTGTCGAACTATGCAATGTGGCACTATAACATGAAATCTAATTGCTCTCTGCAGCAACATGATTTGTTGGTAAAAATGATCGTGAGGATTAAACTAAACTATACAATTTTGGTACAGATTTATCATATTGAAGCCCATTTTTCGTCATTGCAAAAAATAGCGTGTACAACTCGTTGCAAAACTCGATTTTTTCGGCAAGCCTCGTTGGATAAACGTACAACTCGTGCTGAAAAAATCATCTTTTTGCAACTAGTTGCACAAACTACTATTTTGCAATTCCTGATCATAATATCTGGACGAACTGTAACGTCTTTGAGTGATAAAACGGCCTACTTTTCCATTCCAACGAAATGGGTGCTTTGGTGAACATTATGTAACTCAAATGGGTTGCATAATGTTTATTACAACACTATAATGTAAAAGCAACATAAGAACAGTAGTTCTAGTTATATGACTACGTTTTGCTAAATTAGCTTTGGGTAAGTGTTCAAATAGTGTATCCTCTGCGTCGCATAATAAATGAAATAGTTTGATGGACATGAGATCAAAGGCAAGTTCATCTTTTGTTTCACGGCTTGTTGAACTATGCAATGTGGCACGGGAACATTGAATTTGAATGTGAATGAATTTGAATGAAAATGAGTAAATTAAAATTGGTACAGATTTATCATATTAAAGCCTATTTTTCGTCATTGCAAAAAATATCGTGTGCAACTTTTTGCAAAACTCGATTTTTTAAGCACTCGTACGTACAACTTGTGCTGAAAAAATCATCCTTTTGTAACTAGTTGCACAAACTACTAGGTATTCCTAAGAGGTTTCTATTAGTTTTAAAATACGGTTTCTTAATTTCCGAAATTTCCGGTCGAATTTCCGAAAGTTATTTGGAAAATATATGGAACATGCCAAAATTTTCCAACAGAAAACAGTTTCTATTGAAAATTCGAATCAGTTTTACGTAGAAATTTCATTAAAACCTTGTAAAACTGAACAGATTTTCATTGAAAATGGGACTACTCAAAATTTGAGTGAAAGATACTACTTTAATATAATGACAATTTCAAGAATGTTAAGAATGGCCTTCCATCATTTCTTGATACGATTAGTGGGAAAAATTAACTATTTATCTGAGTGCAGTTTACAGCATACAGATCCCTAGTTTAAATACAACCATCAGTTATTCATCAGCACAATCCCATTTTTAATAAAAGTTGATTGAAAAAAATAGAACATTCCAACGAACCAACATTTTCCCATGGAAAACGAATATTCCATATAATTTTCCGTGGGAATTTCAACAAAACAAATGCGGAACCCTGGGTTATCGGAGTGTCGGTAGACCGGAAGCCAAGATCCCACTGGAACGACCGGGCCGATAATTGTCCCTAGGCAACCAAACCATGCCCCCTCCCGAACGTTTTTCGCGCTGTGCAATGATAAAAAAATACGAAATTTGGCCAAAACTAATTTCAAAGCGTTGATGTTTGAAAGTTCGAGTTATTTTATGGGAGGATGGGGCTCTGCATACTTTACTTATGGATCCTGTACACCTCCGGTGGTGTAAAGGGCCGACTTGAAAGATCTCCATCCTGAGCGTTGCCCGGCTATCGCTTTAACCTGTTGCCAGGTTAGATTTCGGTCGACTTCTTTTATTTCTTTATTGAGGTTTCGCCGCCATGAGCCTCTGGGTCTGCCTCTGCTGCGATGTCCCGCTGGGTTCCAGTCTAGTGCTTGTTAACAGATTTCGTTTCCGCCCCTACGTAGAGTGTGGCCGACCCAGCCCCACTTCCGATCCCGAATTTCTGTTGCCATCGGCCTCTGGTGATAACGACGATGGAGCTCGTTGTTTGAGACCAGTTGTGAGGGCACCAGGCCCGAATTATATACCGCAGGCATCTGTTAATGAACACCTGCAGCCGTTGAGTGTTCTCCACTGATACACACCAAGTTTCGCTAGCGTATAACAGCACAGATTCCACGTTAGAGTTGAAAATTGGTATTTTGGTGCGTTCACTTATCTGCCTGTTTTTCCAGATATTTCTTAAACTCACAAAGGCAGCCCTTGCTTTCTTGATCCGTGCGCCTATGTCGATCTTGGTACCGCCGTCTGACGCCGTTTGGCAACCAAGATATTGGAAGCTTTCAACATTCTCCACTGGTTGCCCGGCTACTGTGAAACTGGAAGGGGTCACCGTGTTTACATCCAACGATTTGGTTTTGTTGACGTTGATTACTACACACTTGATTTTTTTCGCCGAGATCTCAGCATTTTTTGTTTATTATCCCGAAATGGGCACCGCCGAGTTTCAGCAAACATGATTTTTGCCTAGATCTCAGTAGAATTGACGTTTCGGTTGCTGAGATACAGCAAATATTTTGCTAATAATCAGTATTAATCAAAATTTTCTACCGAAGTTCAGTTTTGAAGCTTACTGAGTTACAGCGGTGCCCAATTTTGCCGAGCTCGAAATAGAAAAAGTTAGTGTGTAAGCCTGCCGAAGAGGAGCGCTCAGCAAGGTCGTTGAACTTACTCTGCATATCAGAGCGCCGTTGCGCGAAGAGTGCAACGTCATCAGCCAATTCGAAGTCGTTTAGGTACTCCATAACAGCCCGCGGTTTGGTTCACGGTCAATCGCATCTACCAGAATCTCATCGATTACGATGAGGAACAGTAACGGTGATAGAATACATCCTTGCCTCACACCAGCTACGACCCGGATAGGGTCGGACAGGACCCCATTGTGCAGCACTCTACACGAGAAGGCCTCGTACTGTGCTTCGATGAGGCAGATGATTTTCTCAGGAACCCCCTTGCGTCTCAGGGCGCCCCACATATTCTCGTGATTGAGACGGTCGAAAGCTTTTTCGTAGTCAATGAATACCAAGTAAAGGGACTCTTGGAATTCGTTGACCTGCTCCAGAATGATGCAGAGCGTGACAATATGGTCCACACAGGATCTTTCGGCACGGAATCCGGCTTGCTGCCGCCGGAGAGTCGCATCGATCTTCTCCTGAATCCGGGCTAGGATAATTTTGCACAGAACTTTGAGAACGGTACACAGCATAATGCCTCGCCAGTTATCGCATGCGGCATATGCGGTCGACCCCTGGGGCTTTATTCGATTTCATGCTTTGGATGGCTGTTTGAATCTCTAGCAGTGATGGAGCTTCGGTATTGACGCGTGTTATACGACGGATCCTAGGCAGATCATGCCGAGGTGATGACGGCCTGGCTGGCGTCTTTCACAGGCATCGTTGCATTAATCTTCGCCCCGCTTAAGCGTCGTGAGATATCGTAGAGGAGGCAAATGTCCCTGGTTGCGGCGGCTCTCTTTCTCCTTCGTCGGCCAGAGAGTCTGCCCACGCTCGCTTGTCCCGTCGACATGAGCGTTTTACTTCCTTCTCAAGAGCCGCGTATCGTTGACGGGCTAAAACTTTGGCTCCTCTGGTTTTCGATCGCTCTATAAGGCAATCCATAAGACAGCTGCGAACAGCTGACGATTTTTGTTTACCTTGATTATTTGACAGATTCTGACCGGACTGACAGAACAATTCAAAGGAAATTGTTAAGCGCGGTTTACACCAGAAGTGAGTTCCGTTCAACTGCATACACACTTTGTTTTGATTTCGATTGTCAGTCCCATCGCTGAATGTCCTCATGGATAGCCTAATCGCGGCTTTGGCTTCTCTTCGCTCCTCTATCTTCCTCCAGGTCTCATCGGTGATCCATTGTTTTCTTTGGGTGCGTAGTTCACCCAGATTGTTCTCGCTGGTGGCGATGAAGGCATTCTTGATGGCGGTCCATTGGTCTTCCACGCTGCCTTCCGGAATATCTGCAGCACGCGTCTCCAGTTCTTTAACGAAGGACCGTTTTACCGTGGCATCTTCCAGTCGGCGTGTGTTGAATCGTCGTCCAACTCTTTCCTCCTACCGACGAATCCGCGCAATGCGCAGGCGTATTTCGCCGATGAGGAGGTGATGGTCGGACGCGATATCGGCACTACGTTTATTCCGTACATCAAGAAGACTCCGTTTCCATTTTCGGCTGATGCAGATGTGGTCGATTTGATTTTATGTAAAGCCATCACGGGAGACCTACGTGACCTTGTGAACCGGTCGATGAGGGAAGAGCGATCCCCCGATCACCAAGTCGTTATTACCACAAAATTCTGCGAACAATCCGTTTTCGCTCATTTCTCCGAGACCATGGCGTCCCATAATGCGCTCATGGTTCGAGTTGTCGGATCCGATCTTCACATTGAAGTCGCCCAAACAGATCTTGATATCACCCTTCGGAATTCTATCTATGACGGCATTGAGTTGACTGTAGAAGTTCTCTTTGTCTTGCAGATCGGCAGCATCGGTTGGCGCATAACATTGAATTATAGTAAGGTTTCGGACCCGTGTTCTAAATCTGGCAAAGATTATCTTTTCACTTATAGGTTCCTACTTCATAAGCGCAGAGTGTGCCTGAGCGCTTAGTAGGAAGCCAACTCCGCGATGCCGGGGAGCGTGTTCACCTCGTAAACCAGAGTATAGCAGAACTTGTCCCGACGGCGTTCTGTGTTCTCCAAAGTTTGGCCAACGGACTTCACTCAGTCCCAGGATCTCAAGCTTCATGCGGCGTGACTCATTGGCAAGTTGTGCCAATTTACCCTTCTGGGCTAGGGTTAAAACGTTCCATGTTCCTATTCGTGTCCGTTGTTTCGCGCTAAGAGTCGTCGCCGTAAAATCAGTCCGTATTCTTTCGTTATCGGATTCTCGAACAAATTGATGTTTCGGGAACAGTAGGTTGTTGACCCAAGTTTCCCTATCCACCGGGATGGGGCTGCCATCTTAGGTATAGCTTCCGGGGAAAAGCATTTCATACTCAGCCACTGGATGCCAGAACAGACGCTGTTGGAGCCGCACCTCCTTGGTGAACAGACGCTCGATCAGTAGGGTCAAATTTGTTTAAAGTCCCACCCAACACCAGGACTAGGGCTCTGCATACCAAAAATGAAATGCAAGTAGAGTTTCCATCTCGGGACATCCCGGGATTTAGGAAAATTCAGGATTTCCCGATTCCCGGGATATGATTTTTCAAATTCCGAAAATCCCGGGATACACGGGACAAAAACTTTTGGTTTTTTACTTCAGGCTTACTAATAGTGTTTATGCTCACAATTTTTATTTGCATTGACCGCCCATCGCCAAGAAAACACAAGACTGGAATTTTCTTTATCCTATGGCGGTCTACTGACTGATACTTCTGCCAGCAACTGCAGCTCTCTTATATTTAAACAACAAGTATCTACAATATATCGCTAGCTAACAATATTCATTGATATTACAAAAGAGAGGCATTCCACGGGGGCATGTCAGTCGATCCTGAGCGACCATTTCGAAAATATTTGAAACTCTGCACAGTTTTTCAATTTCATCTAAATCGTCATTTTTCGATATCAAATCTTCATATTGAGTTACGACTAACTTTTCAAAAGGGTGTATGTGAAAATGGTTCAAAAATATTTAAAAAGCTGCACAGCAAAAACGGAATGTTCGATTGTTATGATTTTTTCAGCAAAGTTAGACAACTAAATGGTGATTCTTAAGAAAATGTGCAAAGTAAAAAAAAAATTTTTTTTGCCTTTAAAAATATTATTTTTGTCACAAACTCTCAAATACCTCAAAACCCTATCTGTTTTCGAACGTAATTTTTTTAGGGAAAACGGTCCATTATATTAGCTATCTACCATAAAAATTTGGTGATGGTAAACTAATAAACAAAAAAGTTATGACATTTCAAACATTTCACAATTTTCACATTTAGTAAAAAAAAATTTTTTCTGTGTAAGTTATTTCGAGAATTGCAGTTTGATGCAGATTTTATTGTTAAGGGACGTGATTTAAACAAGTTGTTTTCATGATATTTTGATTTAATTATTCATAGCATCTATAAGAAACTTAGACCAATAGAAATACAGTAAAAGAGGCAAAACAATTGAAGAATAACTGTCTTTCAACCAAAAATACTAGGTCTAGTACTGCATTAACAGATGAGACAAAAGAAATAGTAGTTCAATATTTTGAAGATGATGAAGTAAGTCGAGCTATGCCTGGTCAAAAAGATTATGTATCAGTAAAAAAAGATGGAAAGCGTCAAGCAATCCAAAAACGATTAATGATGACGACTTTGAAAGAAGCGTACACACGCTTCAAGGAAATTCACGATAATATTAAAATAGGTTTTTCCTCATTTGCAAGCCTTCGGCCAAGGCAATGTAAGCTTCTTTCCAATTCAGGAACACATAATGTGTGTGTGCACAACCCATGAGAATATTAATCTTATTTTACATAGTTTGAAAAGAATCAATTTAACAAAGGATATTAAAATGTTAACTGGTAGTCTTTTGTGTGAAAATACAACATCAAATTGCTATCTACGATCTTGTTCGGATTGTCCAGATTCTTCATCATTGGAAAATACTTTATTCGCTGAGTTTGAAGAAAAATATATTGATCAGTTATCATTTGAGCAATGGGTGACCACGGATAGGTGTGACATAGAAACTATTGTAAAACCTGTAGATGAGTTTGTGTCATATTTTTGCTTGAAATTAGAAAGTTTAATCCCTCACGATTTCATTAAAACAGAACAATCCAGCTTTTTAAAAATACGAAAAATACATTACAAAATGGTGAATTTTTAGTCATTTGTGATTTTTCTGAAAATTACAGCTTTGTATTGCAAGATGAAGTGCAGTCCCATCACTGGAACGTACAACAAGCTACAATTCATCCATTCGTTATTTATTTTAATGGAAGTACGCAAATTGAACACTTAAGTTTTATTATAATTTCCGAAGATTTAAGACACGATTCAGTATCCGTAAACTTGTTCATTGAAAAAATGATTAACTTTTTACGCGTTGATAAGCATAAAGAAGTCAAAAGATATATTTCATGTCTGATGGAGCAGCGTCGCAGTACAAAAATCGTAAGAATTTTTCGAGCCTATGTCAATTTAAATCAATGTACGGAATTGATGCAGAATGGCATTTTTGCTACATCACATGGCAAAGGTCCTTGTGATGCAATTGGAGGAACAATAAAGCGCATGGCCACAAGAGCAAGTTTAGCCAAAGAACGTGAGCATCCAATTAAAACTGCGAAAGAACTTTTTGATTGGGCAAATCGTAGAAAAGAAAAAGATTTAACCAAATTATCATTTTGTTTTACTACTACTGAAGAGTACGAAATAAAGGCTTCAGAGCTCAGCGAGCAATTTAATAACGCGAAAACGATCCAAGGAACCCAAAAATTTCACTGTTTCATTCCATTGTCGGAAAATAAAATTAAAGCAAAACTATACTCAAACTGTGCTGATAATAATTATATAATTAATAGGATTAATTAATACATATAATATACATAATATCGATGAATACATAAATATGGAATATCATACAAACAACTTGTTTAACTCACGCAAGGCCCTTAACAATAAAATCAGCATCAAACTGCGATTCTTGAAAAAAAAATACACGGAAATTTTTTTTTGTTTACTATATGTGAAAATTGTGAAATGTTTGAAATGTCATAACTTTTTTGTTTATTAGTTTACCATCACCAAATTTTTATGGTAGATAGCTAATATAATGGACCGTTTTCCCTAAAAAAATTACGTTCGAAAAAAGATAGGGTTTTGAGATATTTGAGTTTTTGTGACAAAAATGATATTTTTAAAGGCTTACTGTGCACATTTTCTTAAGAATCACCATTTAGTTGTCTAACTTTGCTGAAAAAATCATAACAATCGAACATTCCGTTTTTGCTGTGCAGCTTTTTAAATATTTTTGAACCATTTTCACATACACCCTTTTGAAAAGTTAGTCGTGACTCAATATGAAGATTTGATATCGAAAAATGACGATTTAGATGAAATTGAAAAACTGTGCAAAGTTTCAACTCAATAGAAAATCATGAATTAAAAATTTTCTTAAATTTTGATGCTGTTGCTTGGAATTGCTCAAGAGCAGATACATCCAACTGGCGCATTATTCCTACTTATCTTCCGTCTACAACGAGGAGTCGCACACTATCCGATTCATTTTTCTGCATTTCTCTACACAGCCTGAAATATTTTGTAAATTAACATTCATTTTGATGCACATATTTGGAGCATAAAAAAGGACGCAAAAATAAACGATTTTCAATCTTAATTGATTTAATTCATTGATTTCTATTTTATTTTATTTTGCGATTCTATTTTACGCGTAATTTAATTTTCATTACATAGTGTGCACGCCTCGTTAATCTCCTCGGCCCTCCTAACACCGAGCTAGTCATCCTGAGCTCTTCGTCCCCATTGTTTATGTTTTGGTCCGAGTTCCTTCAGGACTTCTGCTGGCCAACTTCTGAATGTTTTGGATTAATGTTTTTTTCTTAGACTTTCGCTGACCTGCCCCGATAAACCCATGATTAATTAGTTAGTCTTTGATAAAGTCTTTGGGGCTAGTTCATCGACACTAAGTGTCTTTCTTGTCCTTCTTGAGTCTATAACCCGTTGATGAATAGGAGGTGCTGTAACTGCTGCTGGTAGAAGTATCAGTCAGTAGCCTGCAATGAAGTATAGGGAACTCTACTAGTATTGTGTTTTCGTTGTGACTCGTGAGCTTATGGCCCCAGTGCGATTCCACTGTGCATCTTCCGTCTACAGCGAGGTGTCTGACACTACCTAGTATTGCCACAGAAAATACGTTGCTTGAATGAAAACTTAGAAATGGTCCAAATCCAATATATAATACAAACAATCAAGCCTACTTCGACGGACAGCGAACGCTTTTTTTCGAACTCGGCGAACATTTGTTCCAGAAATCCTACTTTCCGATACAAACGCAAATACTATTTGCTTTTTGAAGTCAAACTAAGGATCGATTTAAATTGAAATTGAATTTAGTTTCAATTTGAATTCTGTATCATCTGGCCCTTCTAAAATATGAACTTTACTCCTAAACTTCGAAAAAAACTTTTTCAAACCAAAAAATAATGTTTTTAAAACCATCTAAAATTTCCGGGATCCCGGGATTTCCCGGGATATACAAGAATTTTCATCCCGTATCCAGGGACAGCATAAATGGCCGGGAAATGGAAACTCTAAATGCAAGGGATTTTATTTTATTTATGATATTTTTGGACATCATAATGTTCAAATAAACGTCAAGTATGCAAAACTTTGATTGAAATGTTTAAAAATAATTTTAAGATATTTCAGAATAGCTAAAACTGACGTTCTCTTCAAATTGCTCAAACGAGGAAATGCGTTCGATAATTAAGTTCAAATTTCTATACAGTTAAACCTCCATGAGTCGATATTGAAGGGACCATCAACTTATGGAAATATCGAGATGTAGAATAGAAAATCCTTGGAAAGCTGTTCGAACGGACCATCATAGTAACCTAGGATTTTTTTTTGATATGGAATAATTTGCTTCCATGAGTCAATATCGAGTCATAGAACATCGACTCATGGAGGTTTGACTGTATTTTCGTTAAATGTGTAGGAACAAACACTTTTTTGGCATTTATACTAATCCGATTTACTCGCAGCAAGTAGCATTCGACGAGGATTGAAGCATTGAATATAAATAAACATTTGTATGGAGCTCGACACTCAGCTCAGCAAGAATCTTCCCAATGTGGGAGTACGCTTTCACAGCAAACTCTCGGTCATTATCTCGTTTCGCCTGAGGTGTCATTCCAGAACTTCGAAATAAGGTGAGTCAATTAATTTTACTTTCTACTTCTGGGGGTATGAACATTGAACGTGCACCATCTTGCATGGGGCGGTTCAACATCGGACTCCTCGGTGTTGCACAGTTAGGGTATCAGACATTGTAACCGTCATATTCGTTACGTTGGATACTATGGATATATGGAAGTAATGCGTAACGGTGTAAATTCGGCCATATCGTCAGGCTCGATATAACACTGAAGTTGACAAGCTAACTCCGAATCCCAAGGTGTCAGGCGACCCGTGCCGAGGGGATGAATGACCTGGGGGATGAAACAATTGGGCAGGTCGTTAACGGAGCCTGTGGAGGTTCCACAGAGTGAGGGCTGCTTCGGCGGCAAACGGTCGGCTGCGGGTGGTACCCACTCACCCCCAAGTGGTGTAAGCGAATGGAGCTGGGGGTATTACTTATTACAGAGTAAGGGACCGAGTGTATGGGTGAGCACACAAGTAAGCCTTGCATGGTATGCATGGTCGGTAGTGTTAGAATGACTGAAGTCTTTTTTTCGAAAAAAAATTCTTCTGAAAAATTTGTCTTTGGGAGGGGGAGTTGGCTATGTCCAAAATCATCCCCGTGACTACGCCACTGTGTCACAATTAAGTTGCTGCAACCATTTTTGCATGACCTGTGTTGCTTGGGTATCTGAGCTTCGAAATGTCAACAAGTGGGTGCCTCCTGCAAAGTAC